>NC_030681.2:68235515-68835515 GCF_000004195.4 Xenopus tropicalis
TGGTTTTTAAACTTTGAGAGATGGCCTTCCCATAATTCTGAGCTTTTTGATAACAGTTTGTAGATAATTAATCTTTTTGTGCTTTTCAACAAGGCCCATATATCTTCTGTGTTTTCAGGGAGCACGTGGGATTTCTGGACGGATTGAAGATTATTTTTTTTTTGGTGTTGATACAGTAGGTCACTGCACACAAACTAAGTATCTATAGACATCTGAAATTATTAATGCAACAAAAGACAACCTAAGGAAAAAAAATATCAAAATACCATACAATATAACACACACAAAACTTTTAATTTCTAAAGACAGGGGCAAGGTAGAAAAGGACAAAGTGTAAAAACACAGGGTCAAAAAGAGCCACTTTTTTGCACTTTATTATCCTCTAAGGATAGTAGTAGATGGGGAGATTAATCGCCCGTGCAAAAATCTCCCTTGTTGCTGGCGACTAATCTCCATGATATGCCATCCCACCGGCTTCAATGTAAATCACCGGTGGGATGGCTTATGCGGCACCACGATTTTTCCTCTAAAGGCAACTTCCGCGATTTTGGGGGAAATCTGACCACTGCATATGGCACTCCACGATTTACATTCAAGCCAGTGGGATGGCATATTGGGGAGATTAGTCACCTGCAAAAAGGAAGATTTGTCGCGGGTGACTAATCTCCCCATCTACCACAGCCCTAATACACAGCTGTTCATCTTCCTCTAAATAAAGCACTACCTTGGAAGTGTTGGAAGTGTAGGGTAAGGGCCATGGTAGACGGGGAGATTAGTTGTCCTAATTTATCCAGGCCCTAACCCTGTGAATATAGATTTGCCTTAGTGTACCTACCCTCTGCATGGCAGTGCTTTATTTAGAGATATCCCTTACTGCCACTTGCATTTATATTGTATTAATAATAAATTACTCAAAGTTATTTTCGACAAAGAAATATATTAAACATAACCTCTACCTACACACAGCAAACAGAGTATGACCAAGGTGGATTAAACCAAACCACTGCCAAATCACTGACAGAGCTGCAATTCAACTATCCTGCTATTAAAAATTCCAGTCTTAGATTAAGACCATTCCGCAGAAGTACAGTTTGATCATCCTAAGCCCAAAGCACATAGGAAAGCATAGCATATTGCAGGCCAATGTGAAAAAATCTTCATTTTATGAAATGTTAGAAAAAAATCATAAACTGCAAGACATTTTCTTCTCATCCTGGCATCTGGGCCACCATTAATGGCTGTCATTAGAAATACTTTCACCCATGAGAAAGCTTTCAAGTAAACATTTATGGCTTGTTATTACCAAGGGACACACTGTCATTTCAAGTAGTATAAGAGTACAAACTGTCTCGGTTGACTAACACATAGCTTAGACATGCAAGCCAACAGGTGGCAAAAAAAAAAAAGCAATCTGTTGTTGACATGTAAGCTCTCTGATGAGGGCATGAACCAAATGATTTTATGGAGGACATTTTCAAGGAATATCTACTTCATAGCCATTCTCTTCTCAGCATACACAGTTTTAGAAAAAAATTGATTAATTTATTAATAAGTACATTCATTTATCTGGTGGGCTATCAACAACAGATGGGCGCATAAAATGCAAAAGCAACAAAGAATTGAATTTCAACACCAACTCCAGTTTTAATACACCAGCCGCCTGGACAAAAAAAAAAATTGGTTTTGAGCCACTGTATTTGAATGTCAAATGTCAAAGTTCAAGAATTAAATTAAAAATAATAATAATAAATTGGAGCCCCTTCTCCTCTAAATTCAATGTGCATACGCACAGTGAGCATTCAGCAGCTTCAGAAGAGTGTGCATGCAAAACAATGTAACTTACTTGAGAGATATCACATGGAAACAGCAAAACTTTTCAGTGATGTGCGAGAGCCCCCTAGCTTCCCAATAGTGTGGCTGACGTCACTGTTTGTAGATAATAGCTAGGATTGCTTTGTTAAATATAACTGAAATGCCAGGCAGTACATGAGTGATAGAAAGGGTTGACACAAGTGAAAGATGCAATTTGCTTCTTTAGCAGACACTGGAAGCATTAAAACATGACTTACAATCCTTCTATATTGCTAGTTCTATAGTTTTCCAACAAAGCAAAGCAATAAAGAAATACAAAATTTCCGGGCATAGAGTTGGAAGCTGATTCTAGAAAACGAAACAGAAGAATCTAAAAGTATTTGCAGATCGATCTATTTTACCATTTAACAACACTTTAAATGGTAAAACAGGATGAATGCATTCATTTTTTGTCAGTACACAGCACTGTTCAACAGCAACACCTGTCTAAATAAATGTAAAAGGGATGTGGGAGTTTACAATTTAGACAATTTGGACAATTATTTTCCCTACCAAAATGAATCTTTCCATTATATCAACAATGCTCCTAACTTAAAAAAAACATCATCATAACTTTTTGCTTTGAGAGACTGGCTACTGTGCTTTACCAAAGAGCTTACAGCCACCATATTTTATCTGTCTACATCGTATTTGTCATCAACAACTTAATTTTGCTCATGCATGTCTACCCGCGCCTGCTAACCCAGACTGATAGCTTGCTGAAATAGAGGTAAGAGCACTATGCATCTATTGGCCATGATTTAGGGCAATGCTGTCCAACTTCTGTGGTACCGAGGGCCGGAATTTTTCCGGCCTCCTTGGTGGAGGGCCGATAATGGAAGCTAGTTTTGACCACTCCCCTTTTTAAAACCACACCCACTTGAAACCACACCCATGTTATTGCATGGCCATAGTCATATTAATAGTGGTAGTACAGCAAAAACCTGCCATAATCTGCCTTCCCTATCCTGCCTGTGTTTGCCATACTCTACTGCTCCTACAGTCTGAGGTGTGAACAGGTGAACAATGTGGGTGATTACAGCCTGAGCCTGAGGTGTGAACACTGCACGGGGTGAACAATGCAGGGATTAAAAGGTGTGAACAACACAGGGGATTACATTTTTAAACAATACAGGGGGTTTACAGTCTGAATCTGAGGTGTTAACAATGCAGGGGGCCGTTACTGATACCATTTAAAGCTTACACAAAGGTAAGCCTTCAAAGCAGACAGACAGGTGGGGGGGCCACACAGAGGGGGGCCGCCAGTTGGACAGCACTGATTTAGAGAGGCAGGCATTCAGAGTTCACTGATGATGCAAGCCTTGTACATGTGATGCTCACTAGTCCATGTGTTTACAGACAGTCTATCATGATGTCCTTTCAATCTATGGAAAAAAACACATCTTTTACATGTTCATATAGGGGCCCATTCATGAAAGAACAAATTTTCGCTGGTTAAAAGCACGACTGGAAAAAATTCGGAGTAACCACGATAATTTCTGATGTCTTGGTCATATGAAAATATTGTGGTTGCGATCTGAGAGTCACAAAATTTTCGGATCCGAGCAATCGTAAACGGCACGTAAACCTTTCTGGCTTTGAAACGTCAATGCATGATTTTGTAAGGCCTTCCATAGGACTCAATGGCACTGTACAGCTCCAACCTGGTCAAAAGAAAGTCACGATAGCAAAGCTTAAATGAATTCTGAAATGGTCGTAGTCTTAGCAAAAAAATACAACTTTTTTTGTGGAAGTTTACAAAAACCACGAAAAAGTTGTGCAATTTTAAGGATATTATTGTGGTCATTGCGAAAAGTTCTATAAATTAGAAAAAATATGATTTCTTCTGAAAAAAAATTTGTGCTTCAATGAATGGGCCCCATAGTGTTCATGTACTTTTTTAATACAAAAGCCATACTGAATAAGTTCATGTTAAAAAACATTTTTCCTTACAAGACATGGCATACATTGTGCTTCTTTGCCAGGCACTTCCCATCATCTTAGCACTGTTCCAGATGCAGAGGTGGAAATCTTCAATTCTTTCTCACATAGTAGAACTATTGTACTATGTTTTCCTTTATAGCATAATGAATCTACTCAAACTGTTATTGTTATGTATACATAACAGCGCATACAAGCAAAAATGTCTTTACATGCTGCATAATTATTGGAAGCAGAAATAGAAATGATGAGAACAGTGTAAAAATGCTTGGATTAATTGGAGTTAAACGTTGACTGGAATTCAGCTTGCTGGTCTAAATAATTATCAACGGCATTGTCTTTTTAGGATTTTTTTTTTTTTTTAGTTTTTGCTTTAATGTGTCTGTCAAATTATGGTTTGAGCCCAGATTCATCATGTGTGCAATCCTTATTTCAGAGAGTAGCTGTTGTCCAGCTCTTCTTTTGGCCAGCAATCCCTATACAAAAACAACAGACAGATGGTAGGCAAGTATTCTGTCCCTAAAGTTGTTCTATTGGTTTGCTAATTCCTGGAGTGTATATGCCAGCTAAACAGCAAAATGAGTTGTCTGGCAGGCACATTCATAGTGAAAGAATTCAAAGTAAAATATTGAATTCACAAGATGGCTTTAAATAGTAGAGGCACAAACTGAGCAATATGCACTGTATAAAGTGATTTCAAAAGCCCCTACTATCAGTTTCCTCATGCATATAAATAATATTTAACTACAGAGGGGACAAAGAATGTGTGATAGAACAGTTTCACACAGAGTGCGAATCTCAGTATAACATTATACACTGTACTTACGTGCAAGTATGCAGCATTTAATAAGCTCCAAATAAATTCTTGTGATCTCCTTTCCTACATCGCAGTGTCTGTGTCTCTACTCTTGTTGGTAAAGGTTCACAGACATCATACAATGTCATTCACAGCACTATACTTCTAGTTTAGAATGTTGAAATTCAAATCTAGGACTGAGCCATGGCATTTGAGTCTGAAGTGCTTAATGTTAGATGCCATAAGTCTAAATGCCATTCAAAAGGAATTCTTTCTTCGAGGCAGAGTTCATGATGCATTTCATTGTGATATTTTCTTTGTTTTGAGGCACCATTAGCATTGTGCCAGCAAGATAAATGCTTAAAGCAGTAGCCCAGACCACTTATACACTCCTTATGTCAAAACCTTACAGCGGGCTGGAATACATACAAACACCTGCATGGTAGGAAGGATCTGGAACTACAAAGACAGAATTAGCAAAGTTTCTTACATGGGGATAAGGATTGGTTATAAAAATGATAATAGGTTTTAATGTAAATAAAAGGATGACAGCTATGCAAAGGGCACTTGAAGGTTAAACATGTCTAGTGATGAGTGAGTCAATAAGCGTTTTTTTTTTCATGGCCACTGCACAATTTCTTTTTTTTACTGCGTGACTTTTGTAGTCATTGGAGTCTGTGGACATTTTTTTTTTGCTGTGAAACCTGGCAAAACCTTTTGCTCATCACTAAACATGTCAGTTTTATTCATGTATTAGAAAACATGACAAAGAAAATAGACAGAAAAAAGTTGAACAGAGAGCATGTTGACTGTACACAGTTTAAAAGCAATGTTCCCCAATACAATTTGTATTTACATTCTGTGTGACAAAAATGTGTACACATGAAGTTGGCACAGGGACAGTTACACCTAAAAAGACCTTTGCTAAAAATTAACACAAATAGGACTTATGTGGAAATAACATTCTGCCTATTCTTTTAATTTAAAAAAAAAATCATAATTTCCTATTTTGACATTATAAAACACTAATTTGAAAGTTAGGCTATTTTCACTGACCATACCAACCCTTCCTTTTTAAACATCGCATTTGTTCAGAGCTCCCTATGGAACAAACAAACCCCTCCCTTCCTTAAGCAGCAGCATTTGAAGCAGCTTACTATGGGGGGCTTCTCTGTGGATGGGTAATTAGTTTTATTAGCTCCTTCAAAATTATTTTGGAAATTACAGAAGTTACTGTAAAGTGGCAGAAATACCATAAACCATATATATTTCTTAATAAAGCAACAGACAAAAAGTACCAATATATATTTTTTGCTACCTATATGATTGTTTTTAATTAAACTTTAGAATAAACATATATCTAAAACACGGTCTTGTGGTTTAATCTACTATGCAAATCACCCTTTCTGGCATCGATTCAAACACTACAAATCAAGCTAACTGTTATAAATCAGGCACTCTTCCAAATCTTTGTTGTGCCAGACAAGAAAATAAAAAGGTTCTGGGAGTGCATCATGAAGAGAAATCTGTTTAACTGCAAACAGGAGCTTTTACAGTTAAATGGTGCTGTAGTTGCTTACTGAGCCATTGTCTGGCCAATTATCTACATCAGTTGTTACAACTTGTGGTTTGCGGACCACTGGAAGTTCCAGAGATTACTACATTGAGTCCTCAGGGCAGAATATATCCTCTCTATGAATATGCACCATTCTTGAATTTAAAAAAAGTATCTTGATCCAACAACTGTTATTTATTGTTAAAAAAATAATATATAACCCAGACAATCCTGGCAATAGCTCAAAAATGCCAGCTTTCATATTTTTGTACCATTACCAGGGATCGCCACATGCACATAAGGTATTGTCTGGCACTTCACAACCAGCAGGAGAGGAGATTTTAAGTGATAGCTTAAATTAGGGGGGGATCTGCAACACAGAGGAGTTTGGTTAGGTGATCGGAGGTCAGGGAAAATGGGGCAAAAATGGGTAACTCCTAGGGGAATAGGGGAAGCTTACAACTATATTTGTCACTTGGCTGAAGCACCCCATATGTGATTGCCCTAAACTGAATGTTTAAAAAATTTAATTTATATTTTCCATGGGTGCACTGAATAAAGTTATCTAAACAAACACCTTTTACAATACAGTATTTTCTTTTCTTGCTCTAAGTAGTCAACACAAACAAAACATGATAATCTTAGTAAAATTAGCTTTATTTGATTTATTGATAATCTCTTTTTACCATGCACTCTATGATCAGTTAAGGCAGTGACACACGGGAAGATTAGTCACCGGGCGACAAATAGTCATTGTCGCGGGCGATTAATCTCCCCGCAATGTCATCCCACCGGCTAGAATGTAAATCGCAGGTGGGATGGCATATGCAGTGCCGCGATTTGCCTACGTCGCTGAAGTTTCCTCTCAAGGCAACTTCGGAAAAATCGCAGTACCATGGTATGCCATCACCCCAGCGATATACATCATTGCCCTTATACCACAGGGTGGCTTATTTACTAAATCTGGGCAAAATTGCTTTGGTGCAATATCCTATTAACAACCAATTCAATATTTTATTCTTCTACCTGCAGCTGACTCAACAATGCTAAATGCTGACTCTCTAAAAGCTTTGCTGTGTCTGCGTAGTTTTCTTCCAGGTACTCCAGTGTTCTTCCACATACAACATACAAAAAACATACAGGCAGGTCAACTGATTCTGATAAAATTGCCTACAGTGCATGTGATAAGTACATTCAATTGCAAGCTCCACTGGAAAAGGGACTAATGTGAACGATGCAGAATCTCTGTAAAGCATTGCAGCAATATATCAGTGTGGTAATAATAAAAAAAATGTTTTATACAGATCTATAAAGGAATATACAAAAATGAACTCAAACGTATTTTAAACAAAAATCCACAACACACAATTTTAAAGGTAAACATACTGAAAGAAAAAAAAGTGATAAAAAATATAGTAGTTTAAAGAATTAACAAAAGCTCTATGCTCCCACTTTATACCAGTCTATTTTAGATTTATTTCCCAGATTATCAAAAAGAATCGTTAATAACAATGTGTGGCAGTAAACACTAGTTGGTGTTGCTCACAG
Source organism: Xenopus tropicalis (assembly GCF_000004195.4). Classification (NCBI taxonomy): domain Eukaryota; kingdom Metazoa; phylum Chordata; class Amphibia; order Anura; family Pipidae; genus Xenopus; species Xenopus tropicalis. The sequence goes on from NC_030681.2 coordinate 68,243,207, forward strand.
TTTCTGCACCAAAGTGGCCTAGAAGTCTCCAAGCTGAAAGGAATGCTTCTAGGTTGAACAAAAGACACAAAGAGTCATACATTTTGGTAAATTACAGCTTTTGTACATATAGACGCAAAGACCCGAAACACACAAAAACCTAACCCAGGGTTGCGTATCTATTTTGAGTGGGAACAGTGTCTTGTGGAATAAAACTACTAGAACATGTTGTTCGGTGTAAGCACACAAGCAATTATAAAACTACACTACCTTCTTGGTTTTGCAGGGTTTAGTTATCAGACTACCAAGTGATTTCTATGAATCAGTGCTGCTCTGCTTTCTTCTTTAAGGAGCATATCCTAAATGCTAAAACACATTTTCATGATCTATGGAAAATATGAAAAGGACTTAACAGATAGGAAAGGGTGGTGGGACTGATCGGCCCTTGACCAAATGCCAAATGTGGTAACACTGGGTCATAAATCCATGTCCTCCTGCCACACAAAAAGTGCACAAGATACCCACCCAATATTGCTTTGGTGATGTTGCATGTTTCCAAGGCAGCTGTAAACAGATGTCTGTTTTTTTGGTTAAAAATCTGTTAAACTCCATTATGTTTGTTTTACTTAACTTTTCTTGCAGTACTATTATGGTCACCAGACACTGGGTTCCTTCAAAATATACTCTGCAATATTCCATTGCAACACGTGACACAATTTGCCCATTCATTCCCCCTCTAAATGCTGCAGCCAGTAGTGACAGTCAGCATGACGTAAACAAATAAAAAGGGATTCATCACTTCAGAAATTGTGCCTAACAAGCCCCTGCAGCGTGCACTCCATTTCTCAGTTATTGCACAGGGAGGATGAGACAGAAGGACCTGTAGCAGCAGCAGGCAGGCATGCTAACTCAACAAGCGACAAATCCATTCAGCAAAAGCTTTAAAATTCAAATTGGACAGCCTGCAGAGAGGCTGATAAGCTCTGTGGTAGAGTATAAAGTCAACATGGGCCTTAGGATCTTGTGCAGGTGGATTAAGTGTAATCAAGTAAAAGAAATAAATATTGTCTGGACTGAAAAATCTGTTACAGCCCTGCCAAAATACAGTGCTGCCAGTGAATATAAAAGTTTGCACACATGATATGTACCAGCTTCGTTATTTTCATACATTTTACATAATAGTACTACACTACTGAGGTATAAACTGCTGGATTTGACAATCACATTTTAGTAAATAGAGGGTATTCCTCAAACTGAAGAAACGTCATAATATAACTTTCATATTGTATTTTCACAAGCATGACTCATGAGTATGGCACAATTCTATGCTGTTTAAATGAAGTATCAATGGCAACAGGTGTTAAAAGGCACTGCAAATTATTCTGCAACTGTTATTAATATTTCAACTAAGCATCTCAAAGGAATTAAACACCCACTGTTTCAAGTCCCTTCCTTTGTCCTTCTACTGCTAAAACATTGATCCAGGCCCTTTTACTCTCCAGGATAGATTATTGTGCAACATACAAGCAGCTGGTCTCCATAAATCTTATCTCCACCCACTGCATCCCATCCTCTTTCCACCATTTTACGCTCCCACTTTAACGCTCCTAGTCAATAGGTGAATTAAGAATAAAATTCTTATCCTGTAGTCCAAGGCTCTGAATTATGCTCATCTCTCTGCATAAAATTATTTTCCAGTCCATGCACTGAGCCCAGGACAATCTATTGGCCATGCAGTTCACCAAAAGAGCAGAGCTGCACATACAATCTTTCTTGCTGATTGCACCACACATCTGGAATGCTTTACCAATCTCAGGTAAAGCTTCCACACAAACTATGTTCTTAACGCTCCTTGGAAACCACTTTCTAATCTTCCTCTGCAGTAACATAACCATGACCTATGCACTTGTCCCCCTCCACATTTTGTTTCTGACTGTATCCCCTTCCTAACTGGGACCTCATACCAACTGTGTAACTCCTAGCACATAAGTATTTATTTTCACTGACTAATTTATAATAATTGTAAAGCACTCCATACATCTGCGGTGCTATTTAAAATAAATTCAATAACAAAGCTATATTTATTAAGCAGGGACATTTGTCCAAAATATTTTTTTTTTTTTTTTGCTTGTAACTTTACATGCCTTTTACTAACAATATTGATAGGTTAAACATTACACTGGCTGACAGTTTATCACACCATTAAATAGCTGTGTGAAACTTCACCATACTAACATCTTGATTTATATGGCACATTAATCTAAAGGGACTGACATGCAGAGAAATCTCTTTGTCCTTATGGCACCACTGTAGCATCTCACTGAATGTTTTGAATTTTTGTAGCTTTTTGTTTCTTCGAACTTTGGGGCAAATTACATTTTGACAGGTTGGACTTAGCAGCAACTTAATGGTCTGATTATACCAGTTTTCATTCTTTTAATAAATACATTTACATAAATATTAAATTGGAGCTCTGTAGCAGATATCACATCAGTGTGCAAGAGGTAAAAAAATGCAGAATTTGCTAGTCAATTATCTCTGTAGAATCCAACTCTCCTTGCTAAATAGGCAGAACTAGAGCACTTAAAATACTTTTTACTCTTTCTATGTGTGCTATTTGACTGAGGAGACGAGGACTTGAAAGTCTCAGACAACTTTACTAAGAAACAAAAACATTTAATAACTAGACATCTATTTGGGATTAAGTGTCCCCTAGGCAACCTAGGAGAAAGTGAGATGAGGCCGAGTAAGGCATATAGGCAGCATAGGGCAAGCAGGGTATGGCAACACAGGCAGCATAGGGCATGCAGAGTATGGCACATAAAGGCAGGGTAGGGCAGGTAGAGAGAACGCAGGCAGAGTACTGCCTGTGTGTGCCTTACTCTGCCTGCCCTATGCAGCCTGTGTGTGCCATACTCTGCCTGCCCTATGCTGCCTATATGCCTTACTCTGCCTGAACTCTCTGATTTTCTCCTACTGATATAATAATGGTTAGGACTGTTCCCTCACAGTAAGGTCAGAAGATAAATTCCAATCAGGGCACTATCAGCAACAAGTTTGTATATCTCCCAGGCTTTTATGGGTTTTATTCAGGTCCCCTAGTTTCCTCCAAGGCTCCTGTCACATGGCTCAAAAAAAAAGCTTATAGTTGTGCCTGCACCCAGAGCCATTGCATCGGCTCGGGAGCAGGCACATTGAGCATATTTTCACATGTAACTGCACACTCAAGCAGTTTAGCACAGAAATCTGCTCCATGTGGTAGATGACTTAAAAACCACACAGACAAGTTAACAAGTGTGTACAAAAAAACTAACCTTTGTGTGAATGCAATGAGCACCATAGACTGTAAGCTCAAATGAGCAGGGACTGATGTGAATTATGTACAATCTCTGTAAAGCACTGTAGTATGCCAGTACTATATAAAGCTAAACATAAACATCTATTGCTTTTATTGCTTAAATTAACTGTCCAATTAATTTGGACCCCATATAAACCCAAGATAGATAAACTAGAAAAAAGCTTTTTTACTAAAAAAAAAAATATTCATCATAAACTTGTAGATTTTATTGTGTCAATATCCCCTGGTTTGAAATTTGCAAACAATACTAATGTAGGTTCTAATGTAAGAAAACATTGCTGTTCCATTTTTCAATGCTAAAGAGAACACTGCATGAGCTTTCAACTAAATGTAACACAAACACATAAATATGCGTGGCAAATATTATAAGATCCTGTTGTCACCAACATGGTAATGTGTGCAAGTGAAGTGTGACCTAGAAGGAAAAGTAACAAATTGCTACATCCTATTTGAGTAGCTTGCCCAAGGTAACAAATTAGTGTGTATACTAAACCAGGTTTGTCAGCTGCAATGGATCATGGAAAACACTGTTCACAGAACACAGCAGAATTTAATGATTTGATTTCAGAACATGTCTCCGGGTGTTAATGAACTACAACTCCCATCATCATCAAAAAGCCTTGAGTACTGCCTGAATTTTTCTTCAATAATATTTGGTTTTAAAGATATTATAAAAATGATAGCATGCATTTAAGAGCATAAACATACCAATTTATGCCAAATGTGATTTTAGACTGCATTTTGACAAAATAGTTGACTTCAGATAGTTTTTTTCTGTTTTGCAAAAAGCCACACAGCCAAGAAGACCTTGATAATACATGCAGACTAGTATAACATAATATAGGTTTGCTGTAAGCCTCCACAGGATAGAACTCTTTTTAAGCAAAATTCAGTGAGCTGTGGCATAAATCACTGCATACAGAGTAATTGCAGGGATTTACACAAGGGTCAAGAGGAAAGGTGAAACATACAGCATTAATACAATCACTTGCTCAATGCTGATTACTCCTCTTATGGCATTTATTGCATCCTTAGCCTCTAATTTGCAACAGTTGTAAAATATAGTATAGTATTAAATCTTGCTAACAACCGACCCTAGATGCAAAACCAAATTTCACCTTGTTCAACAGATTAGTAAGAACACTGTTATAGATGACTGGAGAGAGAGGGAGGATTGAGGACTTTAAAAGAAAATACATTGTTGCAGTCTATTGCACTGTGGAATATGTTGCCACCTAATAAATGTCAATTATAATAATAATAATATCCACAAGAACTCATAGCATTTCCATAAAGGATTTACCTACTTTTTATCTACTTGGTCTGATCAAAAATGTAAACAGCCTGAATATTTCTAATTTACAAGTGCATAAGGGCAGGGGCACACTAAGCAGATCATTTGCTTTCCTCAGCCTTCATTTTGTACACAAGTGGACAAAAGTGGGTCTATTTTCATCACTTTTTTCATGTAGCCCCATTGACAGGCATGTAAAGGGCTTGTGTGGAACTACACTGAGCAGATTTAGAAAATTAAAATCCCCTCAGTGCCTGTCAATTGGGCTACATGAAAGAGTGGATGCTGCAGATCCGCTTTCCTCCACCTGCATATATTGCTCAGTGTGCCCCTGTCAAGCAGCGCCAGATTCCAAATCCAGGTGCCCCCCATGGCACAAACCTCACCCCCCCCCCCACACTGAGGCAAGCGCCCATTTATACTCCCATACGGAGCAGTGGGGAGAAGTCCCCATTGCTCCGTATGGCCGCAAAATGTCAAAATTCCGTTGCAACAGGGCGGCCTGCTGCGCCTAAATTTGTGCCGACCTAGGCCTAGGCCTTTGTGGCCTCGCCACAAATCCGGGCCTGGGGCCAAGCCGGCAAGGATCCCTGTGGGGCCCAGTAACATCTAGTTACACCACTGCTCCTTGGAATGCTTTCCCACCAGCAATAATGTAAAACACTGGTAGAAAAACACGTGTGTCATTTTAGCTGTCCTAAGCGGCCTGAAATTTCCTTGCAAGGCAGGTAAGATTTGTTGTAGCATTTGTTTCTCCACCAGATTTCACTACAAGGGTGGAACATATAGCTGCAAGTCCAATTAACTCCCCTTTACTATTACTAAAGGGTTTTGGTTGCTTTGGACAGGTACAAAATCCCAAAAAATAAAATGGAGCATTGCCACACTGCTTTGTTCAGCTTTAGTTTTCCTCTAATCTGCCATACAACAAATTAAGACCTTTTTAGTACAGGAACCCCTGTTATTCATCAGCTGATACATAATATAATTTAGGTCAGTGCAACACTTGCACGCTCACTTAAATCATAATGAAAAACCGGAAATTGAAGCAAACAGCAAAAGCATTTTGGTTTGCCACTTGCAGAAATAATTAAAATTCTGAATTGATGTTATGTTGTAGCACATTCCTTATAACAGCAGTTTGCTGCCTTCAGTTGCTCCACTAGCATTTCCCTTTCACTCTTCATAAGATAAATCATCAAGGGAGCACATCTAACTAATGTGTTCATGTAATGCATTGCCAATGCATCATATCATGATTTACAAGGAACACAGGGACAAAAATAACCAGACTGTGCTTAGTGAGCTGCAAAAGGACAACAAAACAATGACCATCAAAAGAAAACAGCTTAACAGCCCTAGGTAGCAAAAGTAATTTAAAAAAAAAAAAAAATCTTTCTGACCCTACAGTTTTCCAAATCCTTAAATTAGGGACAGAAAAACATTACACGCTTAAAAGCACTTGGGCAAGTTCTGCTTAAAGAAATGTGAAGTAAACATAGATAGGAGGTCCCGGGGTGATCAGTGATGACTAGTGATGAGCAACAATTCCCTGTTTTCCCTGTCAAAAATTAGCAAAATTGTGGAAATATAAGCAAAATGAAAAAGTGTATTTGCGCAAATAGGCATTTTTCCCAGATGCACTAAAAGTCAATGTGTGGTTTTTCTTCCATTCTTTGTCTGAGCAAAAACTAGTGAGTTCCCAGAAGAATGCTTGCAACTATGAGTGTAAAAATATTGGTATAAGCCTACATGCAATTACAGACTCAAAAAAGCAATCATGACAGAGAAAATCTATTAAGAAGCAATAATGAGCATAAGGCTCCCCAGACACTAATTTATATGCCTTATTGATGATAATTGTCACATTTAAGGCAACTTCCCTAAGCATTTAATCACATCTTGCAAGACACCAGATGTGGCAGTAGCCATATATCAGATTATAATATATAGTTGGCAGAGAAAAAAAAATGGAAACTGTCTGTAGCGACCAGCCACCCCCTCCCCTTCCATACAGCATGAAAGCACATTCAGGGTTACTCAATTCCAACACCATATGCCAAGCCCTTCAAGGATCTTCACAGGATGGCAGATATTTGGGAGGAAATTCCTATTCACAGATCTGCAGAAAGCTAGTTATAGTTGACAAGTGCTCTGGGTTCTCTCACAAGTAAATAAAGAACACCCATAGCACCAGAGCTTGAAGGTAAAGGATTTATTATTTTTGTAACTGGGGGGTGCCAAATATTAGGCACTCCCCATCGACTGTAATCAGTTACCTGATATTGCAGGATGTTGTTCCTATTAGCAGAAAATTGCCCATGCATTGGCAGTCAAAAAGCCAACTTTTTGTTTTAGTGTGGCTTTTTACTCTACTGCACTTCCACACCCAGCACCAAGAAGAAGATGGAAATGGATAGTCGGCCTGCATGTACCCCTGTCCGGTGTGTTTTTCTGCTAAAAGGAGCACCAGCCTGGGGTCTCAGCCAAGCGAATACAATCACTGAGGAGTGCCTACCCATTTTGAATTAAACCATACTTTGCTTGACCTTCATAAGTAAAAGGCACAACTTAAAAAAACAACACCGACTCAAGAAGTCCAGGATTCCATCCCTGTATAAACTTTGCAAGAACCAAGTGTGCACAATTGCAATTATTGTTCGAGTAATTATCTGTATTGACAAAATAAATCTTTATGAGTGGCATTAGAGCCAATCTCAGCCAAACATCAGAAAGCATAATATTCACTTAAATTGTTTTCTGTGGTTGTTTTGTACATTCAAAAAGTTACGTTACATTTTTACACATTAAAATTGCTGCAGTAAGGCAGTTTTCAGGTTAGTATGTTTTTGTGATCAAATACATTTCTGGTAAATGAAGACGTTTTGTTAGGATGCCTTAAAAAATAAATATATGTTTCACCATAAAGTACTGTAAAACAATCAAAGACAACCAGTGATTTTTCTGCTATGGAAAAAGGTTTAAGCAAAATGAACAATTGCTCATAAAAAAAAATTTATTAAAGGAACAAACCCTGAAACGTCTCTTTAATCTTATTGCAAATGTGCGAAAAGCCAAAATTTGACATGTAATTTAGTATTTCTAAACAAGCACAACATAATGGGATGCATTAGTGCATTTCTAATCTAGTATAAAAAAAAAATTGCTTTCTGTGGGCATTTTACTAATCTTTTGCTACTTACTAATGTGATTTGGCCTTTCTGAAACATAAATCATACATTTATTGCTAAAACTGGTTGTATACAGTTAACAAATACAGTAGCTCACTGTATTGTATTGTATCAACACATTGCAAAAGAAGTTGGTTCAGTAAATGTAGCTTTATTTTTAACCTTTGGGGGCCAGGGGCACCTGGTAAATTTTCTTTGCTGGAGTAGGTACTTTTGTGTTCCCACACCAAAATCTGCCCCATGCAAACACTGACAGGTTGATGCTGTGCCTGCCAGTGCATTTGCAGACACAGGGTGGAAGAAGAGGGACTTGTGTTTCCTCTTTGGCATATCTACACCAGTGGAGAAAAAGTATTGTGCGTCCCTGCTTAGAGCTATCCATCGTATATATGAATTTCTTTCCACTATGTATGTATATATATATCTTTCTTTATCTTTCTAAAGCGCTACTTATGTCTATATCTTAAATGATATAAGGGCATCAGAGCTTAATGCACAGAAATGAACCAGTGTGTGGGTTAAAAAAGAAAAAAAAAAAATATGGTGTCACTGGCCATGCCAAGATGCATCTTTGTAATTATGTCTAAGTAGCTAAATATCTGCCCAAAAAAGATATACAAACCATTACACCAGATATACAAACCATTACAAATTCTTTCCATGAAAAATTTGAGTAACACAAATAAGTAAATAGTTTTATTATAAAATTTTTCTTTGTACATATTAAACACATCATACTTAACTGACATTCCCCTATTTCTTAATACTAATACTTAATAATAATAATAAAAATATTTACATTTTTCATTATAACAATAAAACAGTGCCTTGTACTTAATCCTAACTAAGGCATAATTAATCCTTACTGGAGGCAAAACAATCCTATTGAATTTATTTAATGATTACATGATTTTTAGAAGGCTTAAGGTGACCATACACTTACCAATAACAATCTTTCCTGCAACCTCCACTGACGTTCAGGTCTGAATCGTCAGTTATGGAGGTAGAAACAATAGGGATTTTACCTCCACCTGGCGATTCAGGCCTAAACGCAGACTTTGCTCGGGCGCCATTGAAAATTCTTTGACCTAACTGATTGTCGGCCAATATCCGAAGCTTATCAGTCATATCAGTCATCTCGCCAATCCACCATATATGCATTGAATATCATATGAAACTAGGTTTCGTACAATACTATCAGTGCGTGTATGGCCATGGGCAGCTTTAAAAGATGGAGATCCAAATTACAGAGAGACCCCTTATCCAGAAAACACCAGGTACAGAGCATTTTCAATAACAGATTCCATACATGTAGTATGAATTTAAGAGGTAATTTCAAGAGGATCCTATTCGTGAAATCCTCCCCCCAATACCAATTAAACGGCTTAGCAATTCACATTCTAAAAAAACAGGGAAGGCAAAAATATTGGACTGTCATTTTGGAGACTTCATATGCAGTGCAACACTCTTACTGTAGTCTATTGGCACAGAAAAAACAGCTGGTAACAGGCTTACCATGTCATTGCATATAAAAACAGACATAAAAAGAAAAGGGGAGAGGAAATTAAAATTTTCTAGGAGACAGAGATAAAACACTTGGAAGCCAGCTTGGAGCTACAAACTAGATAGTAGGCAGCAAAATGTTGCACAGTGTAATTCCTTGTTTCCATACTTGTAGCCTCATATAATAAAACCACAAAGAAGTTCTAAAAGGACTGTGCACTTCAAACAGGCATATCCACTAGCACTGCTCACACACCCAGCCTTCTTTACATAAAAGAAGAAAACACGGTGGCACTTTGAGCATTAATCAAATGCTATTTAGCATAAACAAGATGAAAGAAGGCAAGAGCTGGATAATTACACTTGCAAAAGCGAAAATAATAATAATTGAGAGGCAAATGAATGCAATGGCATATTTTTAACTCCATAATGTACGCACAAAGACAACCCTTTTAGCCTGGAAAAGGGATGCCCGATCTGCAATGGGAGCTGTAATTCCTCAACAGGTGGAGGTGTCACTGGTTGGGGAACGCTCTACTTTGTTGTGCTCTTATCATTAAACATGGGTATGGATGGCTTACAGCGATTAAACTGATAACCCAATTTATGCCCTGCTGCACTCTGGGACATATGCATAATTCACCTAGTAAATGCTCCAACCACAGTTGCAGCACACATGGAGGTCAGTATTCCCAGTAGTCTGACAACTAAGCAAAAAGCATTGTCCTGTAAATCCCCTAAAAAAATCACCTCCACTACTGTAGTGGATAACATTTCTCTGAGCAATGAAAAAACTACAATGAAGCCACAACTGCAATGTGCGGCACTTACACCAAGACACAGAGGCTGGTCACCTGTGTATTCTATAAATTATTATATATTTCCCACCCACACCTGAAGCAGCAAAATGCTGATATACAATGTCATGCAATGCAAGGTCAACAACTAGTTTTTGATATTAAAACAATAGGTCTCACTCTCTACAACGGCCTGCCATTATAGGGGTTTTCAAAGAAATGCTGAGCTTCAATCTGCAATGTTAATCCCAAAACACCCATCTGACAAATTAGATTGAGCCATTCTGTAGGACTGTAGAGCACAGCACATTGTCGTAAATGACAAAGCATGTATGTTTTCAAAGGATCTGATCCTCAGTATGCCTCCTACTCAGTTAGATTGTGCCATTCCATAGTATGGAAGAAGCAATGTATAGCCATGTATATAGGGCTTTATAAGGGTGCTATGTGGTTTATTTGCATAAAAGCCAGACTGGTTTACCAGCCAATGCTTCGTACATTTTTTTGTATGCTGTGCTATGTACAACTCTATCTTGGTTGCAGCATAAACTGAGAGCCAGTAAATGCCTAAGCCATGTATTAATGTGTACACTGTTATTTCTGTTGCAGTAGCATTCACAACTGCAAATCCATACAGACTTTCACATGGGGACATAACCTATATAAACAATTTAAATAAAATAAATACATATTACATACAAAAAGGTAAATAGGATCCTGCTATGGGGCTCTGGGCTGGCTAGCAATGTTTTAGGGGGGCCCTGGCTACCAGTGTGTGTATCCTTTGTACTAATAGGACTTCATACAGCTATGGTGATTTTCTGAGTTTTGAATTGTTTAGGAATGGGTATTAGAGATGCTGAGGGTCAATATGTGGCATGGGATGCTTGTGCTACACTGAGTCTGTCATGATATACAAGTGCCACAGTGCATAATCAAATCCTTTGGGCCACCATGTCTGTCTTCCGGTGCACTTTGTGCGTGTTATGCTTTTCAGGTGTGGTTTTGTAAAATGGGCCTGTTTTGGGGGGCGTGGCCATAAAGTGGACAACCACTGATACTATTGTGACTTGGCAAGGATATTATAGATTCCTGCTGTGTAGCCAGGAAAACAACTGTAGAAGGGATATCGCAACATATGGCAATTGGGAAAGACATGTTCCAGTTCCTCCAAATGCAAAACTTAGGCAGTACAATGTTTACAGATGCTGTATATAGTTTTTATATGAAAAATTTATATAAACTAGTACAATGTGTTAGGACCCTTTAGAGGTATAATAAAACATTAAAATGTTTTTAGTACCTAGAAATAAGGGCATCTATGTACTAGAATTTCAGTTATAACAAGGTTAACAGGCCATGTGTGGGCTACAGTGGTGTGAAAAACTATTTGCCCCCCTTCCTGATTTCTTATTCTTTTGCATGTTTGTCACACAAAATATTTCTGATCATCAAACACATTTAACTATTAGTCAAAGATAACACAAGTAAACACAAAATGCAGTTTTTAAATGAGGGTTTTTATTATTTAGGGAGAAAAAAAATCCAAACCTACATGGCCCTGTGTGAAAAAGTAATTGCCCCCTGAACCTAATAACTGGTTGGGCCACCCTTAGCAGCAATAACTGCAATCAAGCGTTTGCGATAACTTGCAACGAGTCTTTTACAGCGCTCTGGAGGAATTTTGGCCCACTCATCTTTGCAGAATTGTTGTAATTCAGCTTTATTTGAGGGTTTTCTAGCATGAACCGCCTTTTTAAGGTCATGCCACAACATCTCAATAGGATTCAGGTCATGACTTTGACTAGGCCACTCCAAAGTCTTCATTTTGTTTTTCTTCAGCCATTCAGAGGTGGATTTGCTGGTGTGTTTTGGGTCATTGTCCTGCTGCAGCACCCAAGATCGCTTCAGCTTGAGTTGACGAACAGATGGCCGGACATTCTCCTGCAGGATTTTTTGGTAGACAGTAGAATTCATGGTTCCATCTATCACAGCAAGCCTTCCAGGTCCTGAAACAGCAAAACAACCCCAGACCATCACACTACCACCACCATATTTTACTGTTGGCATGATGTTCTTTTTCTGAAATGCTGTGTTACTTTTACGCCAGATGTAACGGGACACGCACCTTCCAAAAAGTTCAACTTTTGTCTCGTCGGTCCACAAGGTATTTTCCCAAAGTCTTGGCAATCATTGAGATGTTTTTTAGCAAAATTGAGACGAGCCTTAATGTTCTTTTTGCTTAAAAGTGGTTTGCGCCTTGGAAATCTGCCATGCAGGCCGTTTTTGCCCAGTCTCTTTCTTATGGTGGAGTCGTGAACACTGACCTTAATTGAGGCAAGTGAGGCCTGCAGTTCTTTAGATGTTGTCCTGGGGTCTTTAGTGGCCTCTCGGATGAGTTGTCTCTGCGCTCTTGGGGTAATTTTGGTCGGCCGGCCACTCCTGGGAACGTTCACCACTGTTCCATGTTTTTGCCATTTGTGGATAATGGCTCTCACTGTGGTTCGCTGGAGTCCCAAAGCTTTAGAAATGGCTTTATAACCTTTACCAGACTGATAGATCTCAATTACTTTTGTTCTCATTTGTTCCTCAATTTCTTTGGATCTTGGCATGATGTCTAGCTTTTGAGGTGCTTTTGGTCTACTTTTCTGTGTCAGGTAGCTCCTATTTAAGTGATTTCTTGATTGAAACAGGTGTGGCAGTAATCAGGCCTGGGGGTGACTACAGAAATTGAACTCAAGTGTGATAAACCACAGTTAAGTTATTTTTTAACAAGGGGGGCAATCACTTTTTCACACAGGGCCATGTAGATTTGGAGTTTTTTTTTCTCCCTTAATAACGTAAACCTTCATTTAAAAACTGCATTTTGTGTTCAATTATGTTATCTTTAACTAATAGTTAACGGTTTTTGATGAGCAGAAACATTTAAGTGTGACAAACATGCAAAAGAATAAGAAATCAGGAAGGGGGCAAATAGTTTTTCACACCACTGTATGTCTTTTTTACAAAGACCTCATAACTACATTTAGGTCAGTTTTGGCAGTGACATATTTCAGCTCTGTATGCCACCACAATGGATTTGAAATGAAACAATAATTTTTGACAAAAGTGGTCATCCAGGTCTTTTGGTGTTCCTTAACTCACCAGTGCATTACATCTTTTTAAAGGAACAGTAACACCAAAAAATGAAAGAGCTTTAAAGTTATTAAAATATAATGCACTGTTGCCCTGCACTGGTAAAACTGGTGTGTTTGCTACAGTAACACTACTATAATTTATATAATAAGCTGCTGTGTAGCCACGGGGGCAGCCATTCAAGCTGGAAAAAAGGAGAAAAGGCACAGGTTACATAGCAGATAACGGATAAGTTCTGTAGAATACAATAGTGTTTTATCTGTTATCTGCTAAGTGCCTGTGCCTTTTCTCCTTTGAATGGCTGCCCCCATGGCTACATAGCAGCTTATCTATAAAAATTATAGTAGACTTTCTGAAGTAAACACACAACTTTTACCAGTGCAGGGCAGCAGCACATTATATTTTAGTTACTTTTATACACTTTCATTTTTTGGTGTTACTTTTCCTTTAAGACTGATCAATTTGTTGAGTACGCTCGGTTACAGGCACACGTAGCAGATATCCGCTGAAAATGCAGAGTTTCGCGTTTTTTGGCGGATATCAACTACATGTGGCTGCACCCAAGCGTATTCAATGCTTTTGGGTGCAGGCACAAGTAGGAGGATTTTCAAGCATAGGGGCCTATTCTCAGCAAGCAATTTTCGGCTTGGCGAGGATACGCTCCGTGTGGCATTAAGGCCAATGTCAGACGGAGCATATTCTCAGCAAGCCGAAAACCGCTGCTGTAAAATCCTCCTACCTGTGCCTCCACCCAAAAGCATGGAATATGCCTACGTACAGGCACATGTAGCTGATAAAAACACATTTTCAATGGATATCGGCTACATGTGCCTGAACCGAGGCATATTCCATTACGAAAATGCTTGCTGAGAATAAGCCATATGACATTAGCCTTAATGTTTCGCCCTCTCTTGGATGGGCTTGTTTTGTTTTCTCTCATTAATTTACTTGCACTGACAGCTCTTGTGAACTCGAATTCCCAGACCCTAAGGGGCAAATTTACTAATCCACTAATCCAAATCCCGAAAGGGAAAAAATCGTATTGGAAACGAAAATTTTGCGAATTTTTCGTCGCCCTCACGATTTTTCGTATTTGTCACAACTTTTTCGTCGACGTCGCAATTTCGTATTGCGTGATAGTAAACGCCGGAACCACTCGACCAGTTTGGATGCAAATACCCTCAACTTAAAGCTTTATAATGAAGGTGGACTAGAAATGCAGATTACCAGCTTTAACTGCAATATCTTTTGGTAAAAAAACTAAAATAATAATTTTATCAATTTCCAAATATTTATGGACCTAACTGTATATATAATATGCAGAAGAAATTGGATGGGGAGGGCATGCCTTTCCTAATTCATCATTACTCTAAGGGGCACATTCATGAAAACGCGAGTTCGAATCCCGAATGGGATAAATTCGGATTGTACACAAAAATTTCTGAAGATCTCAAATATCACGAATATGTTTACGAATCAAATTACTTACCTTTGTCCCAGCATTCTCTCTGACCTGTTTCCTCAGTCAGAAGGTATTTTTTATCGTTGCTTCCTTGTGCAGAGTGAAGCCCCGCCCCCACTTCCTGTTCAGGTCTCTCATAAAAAAAAAAACGGCTAATGCACAGACTGGCTCCTGCTGCCTCCAGGCATGCGCAGAAGGCTCTCCACTCCGACAACCTTCAGAGAACTGAACAGGAAGTGGGGGCGGGGCTTCACTCTGCACAAGGAAGCAACGAAAAAGAACACCTTCTGACTGAGGAAACAGCTCAGAGAGAATGCTGGGACAAAGGTAAGTAATTCTGTAGGCTGTTTAGAGTAATTTTACTCATAGAAAAAAAAAAAGGTTTACTTATTCTTTAAGCTGGCCATTCATTGGGTGATGTTAGCTACTAAGTTTGTTCTGAGTTGGATGCACATTTTCCCCTGTATAGTGGCAATTCACCACAATTGAGACTACCTGTTGGTTTGGCCTTCTCGCAAAAGGTTATAATAGCCACCAATTATGATGCAACTGCTCGCCTTGAGACCAAATAATTGATTATTAGATGCCCAATCTTAGGTTGGTCACACATGGAACTAGTTAGCTACAAATAAGCCTCATTTCATATGTAGAAGAACTGGAAGAAAAACAATTAGTTATTGGTTTTTAAGTTAAAAGTGACAGCTACAGATTTCTAAAATTCTACACAATTAAGAGGTAAGGCTAGAAAGACAAGCAGAAAAGGCAAATAATGATTTTGCAAACATCCTTAGGCTGAAAGTTGTGATAAAAGCAGGTCTATTATTATTCTTTGCAGTATAAGTAACATTTAAATGCATACAGGGCATTTTTCTTTTTATTATTGTACCTTTGACAAAAATATAACACATATTTATGTTCTTATGCAAATATATAGATTATAAAATGAGCTGTGAAACAACACTGCAGACTTCTAACCCACTTAACAATGCAATGTCATTCAGAACAAGAAAAGCAGGGGAGAAACAGCTCCATTATTTTGTTTAGCTTGTTACCATACTTGGCTTGGCTGTTTCCCCCTCTGCAAATTTCCATACTGTATGTAATTTAAATGCTGATAGTGCCACATTTAATTGTCAGTTCTCTGATATGACCTGAAAAACAAGTATTTGAAGTACTGCTTAGCATATCTGCTCAGTTAGAGACAGCCAAGCTACACTCAAAAATTCAAATGCCATTTCCACTTATCCTCCATCCTAAAGGGCTCTGGCACACGGGGAGATTAGTCGCACGCGACAAATCTCCCTGTTCACGGGCGACTAATCTCCCGAATTGCCATCCCACTGGCGAAAATGTAAGTCGCCGGTGGGATGGAACACGCTGCGCAGGTGATTTCGGCAAATCGGCAAAGTTGCCTTGTGAGGCATTTTCGGCGATTTGCCGAAATCGCGCCGCCGCGTGCCATCCCACCGGCGACTTACATTTTCGCCGGTTGGATGGCAACTGATGGCAACTCGGGGAGATAAGTCACCCGCGAACAGGGAGATTTGTCGCGGGCGACTAATCTCCCCGTGTGCCAGAGCCACTTAGAACTAGCTAACCCTTAACCTTGGGTTATTATAATATAATTTAACATATGTGGTCTCATTGAGGTGCAACTAAATACTGTAGTATTAGACATTTAATTAAATCTATATGACATAAAAAATACATTAGGAAGATAAGCATGACTGGACAAGCCCCTTAGGCTGGGGGCTGGAAATCAAATCAACAAAAAAAGAACTATCACAATTTCATTATAGTTAATGGAAAGAACAATGAGAAAACTTGTTCACAAACACATAATGGAAAAGAAAAGTTTTGAGTTCATACTGCCACGCCTTTACCAAATTCTTCTTCCAGCAAAGCTGGCAATCTGCAATTGTAGGCATAAGTGTAACAGTAACTAATGAAAGCATAAGCTTTTGTGACTAAAATATAGGCCAAATTAAAAGAAAAGAAAATGGCCATAATATGGGGAAGATACAGACTAGATATTTCCTGTTTTTCAGTCATCTTATTTATAGAACATAATTTAGTGCTTTTGTGCAGCTTCAGTTGGTACTTAACTTATAGGGGCTGATTTACTAACCCACGAATCCGACCCGAATTGGAAAAGTTCCGACTTGAAAACGAACATTTTGCGACTTTTTCGGCTTCTTTACGAATTTTTCGTTACCAATACGATTTTTGCGTAAAAACGCGAGTTTTTCGTAGCCATTACAAAAGTTGCGCTTTTTTCGTAGCGTTAAAACTTACGCGAAAAGTTGCGCCTTTTTCGTAGCGTTAAAACTTAAATGGTGCAAAGTTTCGCGTAAGTTTTAACGCTACGAAAAAAGCGCAACTTTTTGCTCAAGTTTTAACGCTACGAAAAATCGCCAGATTTTACGCAACTTTTGTAATGGCTACGAAAAACTCGCGTTTTTACGCAAAAATCGTATTGGTAACGAAAAATTCGTAAAGAAGCCGAAAAAAATCGCAAAAAATACGAAAAAATCGCACAATACCGATCATTACGAAAAAAACGCAATCGGACTCATTTCGACCCGTTCGTGGGTTAGTAAATGTGCCCCATAGAGTGCGCTTTTTCATTCAACAGCAGGGAAAACCATATTAGATGTCTGAACATATACAAAGGTATTGCACACACTGGAAATTCCAGCATCTGCATTGGCACAACAGCTCCTGTTGTTGTTCTAGATATCCATGTTGTAATGCATGGCTTAGCTCATTTCTTACCTGCACACTTGGTTCTTGTAATAAGAGGGGGACCTGGTTGGCCTGTACCACCTTCTCCTGGCCTTGTCAAAAGAACTCTAATTTCATACTCCGTGTCTGGATCCAAATGCCAAAGCTTATAGGTAGGTGCATTCACTGCATGAGTCTCAGTCCATGTTCCTGAGGTCATTCTGTATTCCACCTCCTTCAAGATGATTGGACCATCACCTATTATGGAATTTGCATTCAGCTGAATAAGCAAGTATGTTGGGCCAACCCCAAGGAGTTGTGGTGGTGCAATAGGCCTTGGAGGCTCTAGAACATAGGAGACAAAAGATTACGTAGATTTCAGTAAAATGTATTCAAATATTATAATGCCTTTGAATAAAACTAAAGGTTATATTATATAAATGAATATATAAATCAGCGGTTTCAAAGTTTTGCTTAAACGTAATTAAAAATAATATAGATTATTTGGTTTTCCCTTTCCACTCACTGGTTTTGACCCATTTATAAAGCAGCAGAAATAAAGTAGGAGTAATAAAGTAGGTTCTCTTCCAGGCCTGTAAATCAGCTAGCTTCTGCCGTATTATTTCAGGAGTCAGAACCAGTACTCCAGAAAATTAAAAAGCCAGACTGAGGCTGCTTTCAACAACAATTACACTGAACCATTTTCCTGTCAATGCCATAGATACCACTTCATCAACAAGTAGTGGCATACTAACAACATTATAGTACCTACCCGTCAAGGTTTAATGGAGCAGTTTAGTGTAAAAATGAAAATGGGCAAAATAGATAGACTAAAGAAAACATTTTTCAATATAGTCAGTTAGGCAAAAATGTAATGTACAAAGGCTGGAGTGAGCATATGTCTAACATAATGGCCATAACACTACTTCGTCCTTTACAGCTCTCTAAGCTGTTAACAGTCAGTATCCAATCAGTGACTTGAGGGGGGCCATAAGGGACATAACTGTTCAGTTAGTTTGCATTTGAATCTGACCTGCATACTCACAAACTATGTCCCATGTGACGCCCCTTAAAGTCACTGACTAAGAGGTTATAGAGCTGAAGTTCTGGCTGTGTGAGACAACCGGTCATTTTTTACGTTGCGCAATCTATTTTGCCCAGTTTCATTTTTACACTGAACAGTTCCTTTAAGGTTGAACTAGGGGAAAAAAACACAGTACCTAGCAGTGCAAGTTTTACAAAGTGCAATGAAACATAATGGATTTTTTTTTTTTTAAGAAAAAAAAAAGTTTTTGGGTGAAATTCTTCAAGAAAATAAAGGCAAATAGTTCAGGTGAAACACCAACTACAGGTATTGGACATCTTATCCAGAACGCTTGGGACCTGGGGTCAGAGCCAGAACTAGGGGTAGGGGTAGGCAGAAGAGGCACCCACCTAGGGTGTAACGGTGGAGGGGCGCCAGACAGGTACCTCTTCTTTTAAGTACCTCTAGTTCCAGGCCCTTTCCCCCCACTGCAGCGGCACCCTGTGTGCATGTGCATCGTGTGCTTGTTTGTGCATGCGCACACACACAGGGGTGGGGGTTGTGCTGGTTGGGGCGGGCCAAGCCGACCAGGTTGCCTAGGGCGCCTGGTCAGCTTGGCCCGGCACTGCGTGGGGTTTTCCGGATAAGGGATCTTTCTGTAGTTTGGATCTCTATGATCATTTAAATCATTTAAACATTAAATGAACCCAACAGGACTGTTCTGCCCCCAATAATGAGTAATTATATCTTAGTTGGGATCAAGTACAAGGTATTGTTTTATTATTACAGAGAAAAAAGAAATATTTTTTAATAATGTGAATTATTTCCTTAAAATGGAGTCTATGGGAGATGGCCTTTCCGTAATCAGGAACCTTCTGGATAACGGGTTTCCGCATAACGAGTCCCATATCTGTACTTGCTTTTATAGAGAAAGACAAAGTTCAATGGATGTAAAAATATTGCTTATTATAAAAGTACAATTTAACTTTGGAAAATAAGTAGTAGAGTTTGTCTGATCATTTGAGTGATTCTGGCCCTAAGCATGATGCTTGCACACATGGGCAACAGGATGAATTACATGCTACTTGAGATGGGATTGAGCTGGAGACATATGCTCTTGGCTTCCACCAAGACATAGAATTGCCTATATCTGTATATGTCTAAGCACTAGTCCTAATAGTGCCTAGAAATACATACAAGTCCTAATCTAATAAACTCATTATTATTATTATTATAAAATGTTAAAAAGTGACATCAGTGACCTAGTTCCCAGCAATAAGAGGGTGCAACATACAAATTCATATAAATTCTGACTAATACAGGGTGTAAGAAGGACTAGTAATAATTGTTGCACTTTATTTAATCTGTCACAGAGAGCAATCAAAGTTTCTCCGAATGAATTTTAATACATATTTATTATATTAATGTACAATGCATGCTTAGTTCTGTGGTCAAAGATGACATTTTTCATAAACTTCATAAATACCACACACATTCATGAATAAAAACTGCATTTTATATGCATCTTATTCATGGGAACTGCCTATAAGGGTATAGTTTATAGCATTTTTCTATACAGGCTATAAGCAATAGGAGGCTATTGCATGTGTTAAGGATGTTTGTTACAGTATCTTGCTGAAAGCTCAGTTTCAAAACTACATGTAGCCAGACACTGTCAGAGGAGCTAGGGAAAACAGAGATAAAAATTAGCATCTGCTAATCAGTATAATTATTGTGTCTGGGCTCATTTGCGAACATAGATGCAAACTGTACAAATGCAGTTGCCACTAGCAATTAATCAGGTATTTTCTTTTTTATTGTACCTTGTAGTATACTGTTCAAAACAGATTGCTGATTGGTTGTTAATCGCTTACGTTCCTAATTCAGCGCCACAGGGAATGCCATTCATTTTGATGGGAAATTCGAAGTGGATCTGTGTGCCACACTCTTAGAGGGAAATTTACAAGTTTGGTGCAGAGCAGCACGGAAAGGTTTTTTAATTGACCATTTATATAAGCGCAGTCCAGTGCATACTGGTGTGTATGTATATACAGTGCCGGATGTCAAATCCAGCCCCAAGGCCGCCCCCCCATTTGCGTCCCCACCCGGCGCGCATGCGCAGACATCTCCCCTTCCCCCCGCGCAGAGCCAACACAAGCACGCATGCGCGGCCATTTAAACTACCATACGGAGCAGTGGGGAGAAGTCCCCATTGCTCCGTATGGCCGCAAAATGTTAAAATTTCGCTGCGGCGGGGCAGCATGCCGCCCCTAAAATTGTGCCGCCCTGGGCCCGGGCCTTTGTGGCCTCGCCACAAATCTGGGCCTGTGTATGTGTATATATATATATATATATATATATATATATCAATCCAAATGGTGTCCGCACTCCAAGGCTCAATATTCTGCGGGGTGCTTAGCCAAAATTATGTATGCATAGAAAATAATCATCTGTGGCCAGCACACCCTTCAATGTTTCATCAAAAAATTTTTTATTGCAGATATATTGTTAAAACCAACGTTTCGGTCCTTGTTAGGACCTTTCTCCTTGAGAAAGGTCCTAACAAGGACCGAAACGTTGGTTTTAACAATATATCTGCAATAAAAAAATTTTTGATGAAACATTGAAGGGTGTGCTGGCCACAGATGATTATTTTCTATATACAGGTATCGGACCCCTTATCCGGAAACCCATTATCCAGAAAGCTCCGAATTACGGAAAGCCCGTCTCCCATAGACTCCATTATAATCAAATAATTCAGAATTGTAAAACTGATTTCCTTTTTCTATGTAGAAATGAAATGGTACCTTGGAATTGATCCCAACTAAGATATAAATAATCCTTATTGGATGCAAAACAATCCTATTGGGTTTAATCCATGTTTTATTGATTTTTTAGTAGACTTAAGGTGTTGAGATCCAAATTACAGAAAGACCCCTTATCCGGAATACCCTTGGTCCCGAGCATTCTGGATAATGGGTCCTATACCTGTATATATATATATATATATATATATATATATATATATATATATATATATATATATATATATATATATATATATATATATATATATATACACATACATATACATATATTTATACACATATGTATATATACATTATATATATATTCTAAGGAAAACTACCTGTCAGCATAATGCAGTTTCAAAGGTAAGGGACTACGTGAGCCTGTACTCCTCAAATTCCATTGTCTAGAAATTAATCAGGAAAGAAATTCTTTCATAAAAGAGTTTCACCTTTGACTATTCAACACCCACTGCAGTAGTTCAGTTCATGCAGCAGTTCATGAGTATTTAAAGTAGAATGCAAGTCAAAATTTAAAAAGCATACTGCCCAATAGTCCTCCTATTGTTTAGTAAAAACGCCACACTTTTGGCTCACCTAATCAAATATTTACTCAGTCACACTTACTTCACATTTTCTAGAACAGGCAGCCATCTCTAAAAAGGTATTCTCCCTTACTTTCCCTCCTTGATTCATACTGCACATGTGTGTTCATTCCCTCCCCCCCCCCTCTGCCAGATCCGCTTCTGATTGGCTGGTGGGCATGTGTAGCTCAGAACAGGAGACAGGATCAAGTTACACACATGCTCAGAGAATAGGAAGGCTGCCGAAGGCAGCCTACAGGAAGGGAAGAGAGATTTCAGTGATGTCACTGGAGTCTTCACACTGCTGTAGGCTGCCAGCACCATATCTCAGAGAAGCAAGCAGGGATCTGGGAATTTAGATATGCAGTAAGTACTTAAAAAGAATGCCTTTAGACTTACTTTTAATTTATATTAACCTTTCATTGTGCTTTAAGAAAAACATATATAAAAGATACACATATATATCTGGGCAGCTAGTGTGGCTTCAAAGTAATATTTATATCAAAAGATCTGAAAATGTATAAATGCTAGGCAGTTAGATTAAATAATAAATCAGGATAAACAAATTACAATACGTTTGTTTTTGTCAGATTACAAAGCTTATTTGCACTTTCTATAGCACTCTGTATAATGCTTTAAAAAACAAAAAACACATCCACAGGCAATACAATTGTTTAAAGGGCCTTATCCAATTATAAAACAAAAATGTTTAAAATAAGCAGGAAAGTAGGAAGTATGCAAATTGAAAAGTATAAGCAGCATGCCAGAGAGACAGAGAGACATGTGTCTGGGGATGAGCTCTGATGTAGCTGGACGAATTCAGTACATAAGTGAATTACTATAATGAGACAGATAGTGCATCCTGCCAACGCTTGCTACAATAGTGCATTTACCAGCCAATAAAAACATCCTGAATAAACTAAAGGCAGATTTGGGCTCCAGGGAACATCCAATTTAAAAGTGCAATATGACACTACAACAAAGGCTGGTTTGTTTATAAAATTCATGTGGATGATGTACATAAAGTTAAATAAAGTTATACATACATACATTCAACTGGTCTGGCTTCAAAACTGAGAGGAAAGGTAGAAGAGGGGGGAAAAGTGGAATATCATGAAAATGTAAGATCAAAACCGCATGGCCTCTGCAAACAGCAATATGATAAATGTAAGAAAGTGAGAGAGGAGATGAGCTTCTTTTTTTTGGTTTTGTTTTCAAGCCAGATGGCTGAAATATACACACATTTGTTTCAATTAATTAGGAAACAATAGCTGATTGCGCACAAGATGGAGTCATGCTAAGCAGTTCTGGAACAAAGCAAAGGGGATTGTAGTCATGTATTTTATTTAATGAAATGTAGTAACCTTGAAAAAAGATAGAGAGGGCACAAGGTGCCAAAGTTTGCTAACGGCTACAGCAAAAATATTTTAAGTTCACATGTATCTATATTGAGAGTACTGGTAACTGATAAGTATATTTACAGCAACAGGGCAAAATGTAGCAAAAACACCACACAATTTGCAGTTATGTTTTGTGTCGGCAACACACTTTACTTTGTGTAGGCACCCCACATGAAAATTTCCCAAGGAACATAGGTCTTCACATCTTATTTATCTCCAATTACATTCTATGATGCATGAGGACTGCAATGTGCTAAGTATATGTTGGAGACCAGGTAGCAAGTAATATGAGGATGCACAAACTGTGCACTTAATTAAATGCAATTAATTTCAGACTATACGTTGCTAATACAGGTATGGGACCAGTTATCCAGGATGCTTGGGACCCAGGGATTTCCAGGTAAGGGATCTTTCCTTAATTTCGATCTCCATACGTTAAGTCTACTAAAAAATAATTTAAACATCATTTAAATCAAATGGGATTGTTTTGCCTCCAATAAGAATTAATTATATCTTAGTTGGGATCAAATACAAGGTACTGCTTTATTATTACAGAGCAAAAAAGGAAATCATTTTTAAAAATTAGAATTATTTTCTTATAAGAGAGTCTATGGGAGATGGCCTTTCCGTAATTTGGAAATTTATGGATAATGGGTTTCCGGATAACGGATCCCATACCTGTATAATGGCAAAACAGAGAAACCTCAATCTTATGTAGCCCAATTTTACATTTTTTTTTTAGTGGTCCCACTAATTTATAATGAATTTCAGTGGGTGTCGTTCCCCGATTTTACATAATGTTTTCTTGAATTTTGAACAATATTTTTACAAACTCCTGAAAAACATAAAATGGGGTTCCACTATATGTTATTTCTCCTGCCATATTTGGGAAACATTATTTTAAAATAATTATATTACAAAAACAAGCCTATGGAGTACCAAACTGGGACTATATCCTGAAAATTTCCCAAAATATTCTATACACGAGGAAATCAATCTAGTTTCACACAATATCTCTGCACACAAAATTAGAGAACCTAGGGAATTTTTCTCAGTGCCACTGATATATTATGCACCTAGTGAACACACCCCCTACTGGGCTTTATAAAAAAAAAAACAGGAGAGATGAGACAGCAGCTAGGAAAGCTAGTTGAAAGCTATTTAAAATTCATACTTAAAGTAAAAGGTATAATTACTAGGGATGCCTAATGTTACACACCCTTCAATTGCTTACCCAAGACCACAGAGGTTGGTGCTCCCGTTCAGTGAAAACTACACCGGCCAAGGGCCATAGAGTTCGGAAAAGTGGGTTGGAGTGCTTTCTGGCTGGGTGGCAACCCTAGTTATCTCTGACCTCTTGGTTGTTTCTCTTCCAATGGCCTCCTTTACCCGGTCACTGAGATTTTGTGGATGGTATTATATATCATGGATGTGACATATTATTTTCATTTAAAGGGCTCTTGCACACGTGGAGATTAGTCACCCGAAAATGTAAATCGCCGGTGGGATGGCATACGCGGCGGTGCAATTTCAGTGAAATCACAGAAGTTTCCTCTCAAGGCAACCTCCGCGATTTCACTGAAATCGCGCCGCCGTGTATGCCATCCCAACTTCAGATTTTCATTTGAAAATAATTTTGAAAAGAAGTACTTTTTTCATTATGAGTTTGATAGTATGGATTATCTTGTGTAGATCAGTGACATAAAATTCAAGTTAAAAAATTTAAGGGAGTGAATACTTAATCAAGGCAATATAATACCGAAAATGAAAATAGAAAAAAATCACCAAAGTAAATACAAGCATGGACATGCTCTTTTTTCAGTAATTAAAAGGACACCCCCCTCAAATAAACATGGATGAATACAGTCTCCCACAGTATTTTGGCAACTCTGCTGTATTATGTGGCAAATAAACATATAAATAGTTACAACACCACTTTACATGTGGTTGCTGCTGTAAAATTAGAACAGAGAAATTGTCAGATCTATAAATTCCATATTTAATTTCCCACTTTTAAATGCTAAACACAGATACTTCATGTCAGTATTATCCTGCTGTCAGTTGTTTTACCAGGGCAAAGTAAACAAAGCCTTTGCTCCTAAGTCTAGGTAGCTAGAAAATGAATTGTAAACATTTGCTTAAAAGCAAACCTGACCCTATAGCTTTGTCTATGGCTTTCACACATGTGTATAAGGCAAAAGCCTTTCTTATCGCACTGAACTGAAAAATTCATGCATATTAAAATGATTATTTCACTTCTCGATTTACTGACCCTGACCTATTTACTTCTTTCATCTGTAAACACTGCAGAGGCACATGTTGCCCCAAGAAGACCTTCAACCATCAAATGCTTAATTTATAGAATAATTATGCTGTACTTTCATATATTTCATATAATAGCTATACTTACATCAGAACTTACAATGTATACACATTTTGCGCAAGCTCAAACAGGGTCTGTATCGGTGGTGAGACCCAAAGCATTTTTTATTGAACGGAAGATGGCTCCTTGGTACGCTGCTGCGCTACTCTGCTTTTATAAAAGGGGGCCTTTATACCTGGGGGGGGTGTAGTTAAATTGAACTCTTGAATGATTTCAAGGAATTCTGTCATGTTCCTATTTTTAAGCAAATCACTCCTGTAATAAAACTAATTTTCAAAATAGTTTTCCAATTAGGAAAACCAGGCAGGACTCTCCAAGATTGACACCCCAATAGTCCAATCGCGTTTCACAGCCTCAACCTCCTTGACCAACGTGGCCCCTCCACCCGGAATTCTCTGGCAAGAGAGGTGGCAACCCTACTTGGAACACGAACTCTGGGACAGTGTGTTAATGAACTTTGTTATGCACCATGCGATGCTTTATGGACTGTTTCAGGGTACCAACGTGGAAGAGGCATTTCTTGAAGCCTGGTACTTTATAAACTGTGAATGATGTTTTGTGGTTTTCCAGAAATTGCCTTATTCTGAGGAGGGAAAGGATATCCATTCAGTATTGTAGAATTGTATCACTGAAAAGAGTTGCAAACATGTCTTGTTTTTCTATATTTTATATAAAAAATGGGAAAAACTGCCCATACTGCCTACCATTCACTTTAAAAGGCATTGATGGACAGGAACTTTGTTGCCCTTGCACCCTGCAGGCAACAGAGTACTTGAAAATACCACCCATGTCAACTGCAGTAAAACCAACTGCAAAAATGCATTTATTCAATAATAAATGCATTTTTGTTCAATAATGCAAGGTTAGTTTTACCAGCCGTAATTCAAATATTGAGCAATTTAGAGGTATTTTGTGTGCTTTGTTGCCCATCAGGAGTGTAATTTTCTGTGGGCATCTAAGTGCTCTATCTGCCATTTCTAAAAAGAGCTACAGCACATTGGGATTTGTCAATGCTGTCAGGGAAAACCAGTGCTAGTTAAAAGAGCCCTGTCTGCCAGTCACAGATTCTGATAATATGAAATGCATTGCGAATGATGCACACAGGAAGGTCTACCCTTAGGCTAATGTCCCATGGGGAGATTTAGTCGCTGCAATGTTTAAAAAGCATGTTCCAGCGACAAGTCACACTTTTTTTCTCTACATAGAGAAGAATATTAATCGCCAGTACCTTAACCAACCGTACTACTTCAAATCGCTTATTGCTCTGAATCACTAGGAGACCCTTTTTCAAGCGATTTTACAAAGTAAGCATTGTCATTCAAACCTACTGGAATCGCTGAAAGTAAAACCCACTGGGCGGGAAGTCGCTGCGATTTCCCCATTGCACTGAATGTAATTTCTAATTGTGGGCAGGGAATATGATACCTGGATTTGTGGGAAATAGAATTGCTCTGTTGTTGAAATCTCTAGTAATCGCTTGTTAAAAAAAGACTAGCGACTTGTCACTGGAACTCACTTTTTAAAAATCGCAGCAACAAAATCTCCCTGTGGGACATTAGCCTTAACTGCTTAATGTTTATCACTCAGGGGGGGGTTTATTTACTGTTTTCAGGAGTGGTATTTTAGCTGTTTTGATTATGGGCAGACAAAAACCCTGGTGTTCCACAGCCATAATTGAAACTGCTCCTACAAGTGGTTATTGAAATGCTTTAATATGATTTTGAGGGGACAATACCCACCTGTACCCATCAGTGTGAGACAGTTTTAATTTGCATTATTAGGAAATTTCAGGGGTGGCTTTAGGTGTTTCTCTGTTAAATAAAATACCCTGTTTACTGTGACTAAAAACAATTGGTTTGAGAATAAAACTAATAAAAAAATTAATTGGTTTGAGAAAGAAGCCTAGAAGTAGAATCAATTATTTGCAATGTACACAGTGCATCATATTATTAAAAACTACACATAAAAACCATGACAGTATACCTTTAAGGCTGTCAGGCTGTCTGTTATTTTAGCAATTTGAATACTATAAATATAAGGGTTGACTGATGGTGCTATTTTGTGTCTACTAAGGAGCCACTGTAAAGCTGTCAGTAGAGCACAAAGCATAACAAGCTATGAGGCTCAGCTGTATAATACAGATGGCACTACTACAAGAGTTCTCCAACAACGTTATTCGCTTGCCTATTTCATTTTATTGCTGGAGTTCACCTGAAAACTCACAAGTCTGGCAAAAAGAAAAAGGCATCGGATAAAACTCAATGATTACATATAATGCCATCTGCATCTATATTATTGAAGCCTGTCTTCTTGCCCTGTTGCCTATAACTTGAGATTCATACCGGTACATTTTTACAAGCAACCAACTGCTTCACATTAGTTAATATCTTCAGAGCACAAACTTACAATTGAACGCATAGGGAACAACCAAATGGTCTATATTGACATAATGCCACTACAAATGTAATATACAGTAGATTA
Source organism: Xenopus tropicalis (assembly GCF_000004195.4). NCBI lineage: Eukaryota > Metazoa > Chordata > Amphibia > Anura > Pipidae > Xenopus > Xenopus tropicalis. Next base: position 68,271,329 of record NC_030681.2, read on the forward strand.
ATATATGTTGATGTTGGAAGCAAAGTGTATTGCTATATAAGCATATGCAATTTGAGACCAAACAATCTCCTATACCTATAAATTACAGATGCATTTTAGTTAAAATTCAATAAGTAATTGTTCCTCAGCATTTCTAATAATCTTTAAAACACATACAAATGTCCACAATCAGGCCTAGAGGTATAGTGTATCCAAAACTCTCAAGGGCTCACTAAGCATCTTAAGTTGTAAAGAGATCAGACCATCTTTTCTAGCATGATCCAATTAACCTTTAGTTAAGAGTGTTCTGGATTAGCAAAACCATTTAAGCATTTGCCTTCCTTCCAAGAATACAGCCAAGAAGATTAAATTTGCACTATTAAAATATCTACTGTTGATATTAAATCTTGTATTTAAACAGACATTAACATCAATATTTGAAAGCCAATGATAATCAACATGTACCTACCATTAGGGCTGTGACACACGGGGAGATTAGTTGCCGCGCGACAAATCTCCCTTGTCGCGGGCGACTAATCTCCCCGAAAATGCCATCCCAACGGCTAGAATGTAAATCATCGGTGGGATGGCATACGCGGCACTGCTCTCAAGGCAACTTCCGCGGCTCCGAATATGCCATTCCACCGGCGATTTACATTCTAGCCGGTGGGATCGCATTTTCGGGGAGATTTGTCGCGCGGCGACTAATTCTCCCCGTGTGTCACAGCCCTTAAAATCAAGTGACAGATTTTGAGATTAGCAACAAATATCTTGAACAAAGTAATGTTATGACTAGTCCACATACCAGGTTATAGCTACGGTCAAATATGAACACAGATGAGTGAATATTTGAGGTTTATTTAAGCAGCATCAATAAATGTATACAATAGACCCTGGAAAAAAAAAGTCTTTGTGTGTTGAAACACTATATTATAGTAATTTGTTTAGTGTGCACGCTTATCTTAGTAGAGTAAAGGCGAAGACACACGGGGCAATTAGTCGCAGTAGCGGCTACTTCTCGCCCATAGAACTTCATTGCGTCGCCGCAACAAATCGCGCACGCAATTTGGGCACGTAGTTGCAACGACTAATTGCCCCGTGTGTCTTCGCCCTAAAATAATTCCCAACACCTGCCATATATTCTATATTTGCACATTTCTTTACTTGCCATAAGAAAAATGACGAAACAATATACTACCTAGAGACTGGCTACTAGAGCTTGAGCAAACTTACATGCTACTATTTTACTATGTATAGAATACTAATGATAAACTGAACACTTTTTTTTTATTATTATTTATTATTTATCTGTTTTCAAGAAACTTTAAGGGTGGTGCCATACCAGAATCCTCCCCTACACTCCTAATGGCTTTCTGATGTGCCTGCACCTAGAGCCACTGCATCAGCCCAGGTCCGGGCACAAAGAGAGGATTTTGGCACCAATTTACATACTTAAGCATATCTGTGGCAAAATTTACTCTGTGTGTCTGGGCCAATGAAGTGGCTCTGGGTGCAGGTACATACGAAAGCTGTTTAAGAGTGTAGGGGTGGATTCTTGGCTTGCAGATAAATGCCAGCTGAGAATCTGCCTGGTGTGGCACTAGCCTAACCTGCTGTCCTTCTTCAGCTGTATAAAGAATTCCCAGCATGCCAATAACTAATAAGGGTCTATTGGATAAATTGCTACAATATTACTATGAAGTGATTGAACAGATGTATTTTTTGTATATTACTATTCCACAAATTTCTGAAAAATATATCTTCTGAAACATGCAATGCCTTGATATATACGAATAACAGAGAACTGTTCCAATTGTGGTTTTGCATTTAATCTTTTAATCTTTGTGACACTACACTAAATAGCTTCTTGAAGAGCTGAAACTGGATTTATGTTACTTAAAAACTGCTAACTTCTGCATACAGAATTTTCCACCCTATGCATCACACACTGGCATTCTGGTTACCTTGATTTGAAATGTTGAGGTAGTGATTTTCTTCTGTTTCTTAACTAATAAGCAGAAATGCAAGACAGCCCTTAGCATGGTCAGCACAAGCTGTGAACAAGGTTAATTCACCAGACAAAGTGCAAGACTGAGTTAAGGCCTTACATCTATACATTACTTCTCTTGCTATCCATCACCACACATCAAGACACGGTTATGAAAACGTTGGAGCTTCTCTTCTTTATAAAAAATATGTTTAAAGAAATAATTGTCTCAAAGGGAAAATATGATCTAAATCAATTCAGTGTTGTATTTAGGTCTTGTGCTGCCTTAAGCAGTCACTTTCACCTGATGATTTGCATGTGCACATACAGCTCATCTGTTTCATGCCTGCACTGACCACATGACAGACAGATTACCCCTCACCCCTCCGTCCAAGTTGCTGTCAACCCCCACGATTATCATGGGGGTTACCCGTTTTAAAGGTCCATCCCCCGGTCTCCCAACATGTAAAGAAATTCCCCCGAAATGTCAGACCAGTGATTCCCAACCAGGGGTTTGTGAGCATCATGTTGCTCACCACCTCCTTTGATGTTGCTCCCAGTGGCCTCAAAGTAGGTCTTCATTCTTGAATTTCTAACTTGGAGGCACATTATGGAGGCATAAAGACCATGGGCACTCCTGTAGTCTGACCAACAACATGGGGGCTACAAAATAGGGATTCCAGGATTCGGTTCAGTATTAGGCCAGGATTCTACCGTTCTCGGCAGGGTTTGGATTCAGCCGAATCCACGGTCCTGGTGCTTTTACACCTTCCAGATCCTAATTAGCAGTGCCTAATCCTAATAAAGTTTGTTTTTTTTTTACACTAAAGGAAAAGGAAAGGCTAATAAAGAGTTAATCTCAAGCTGCAGGCATACCTTCAGTTCTCTCAATAGTACCCTTAAGTCTCCCCACATTTCTCCCATTCAGATGATCAGAAGCCTCACAGAAAAAAACCTGCTGAGCTGTGTAAAGAAAGTTCCCATAATGCCTCTCTCCTGCACCAAGACCCAGACCAGTATGCATGCTCAGTTAGTAAGACTATGAGGAAGCGTCCTGCTGATTGGCTCAGATCCACATTCCTAAGGGGGGGGGGAGTGAGTTCTTAGCATTCTTGAGGGAGGGGGGAGCAGGAGAGGGGAGAGAGGAGAGAGCTGCATGTCTCTGGCACAGAAAACCAGAGACAACAAATCTTTTCATAGAGGACTCAATGCAGCCCTTCTGTGAGTGCTTATGGCTATATTTACATAGAACTTTTTTGATAACGCGTATTTAGATTTTACCTTTCCTTCTCCTTTAAACCCACACATACCAGAAAACAGATTATGAGCACATTAACAGCAAAGAGTTGGTTACTATGAACATTACAATAGCAGCCTGCTTTCCTTTATGTTTCTACAACATTTTGATTTTTCACTATTCTCCATTTCCACCAGTTAAGCAAGAGAGATGCAAGATGAAGTAAAACAAAGGGGGCGCAAAGTGGTTTTGGGGGTCTTTAACAAAAAGTCGGACATAAGTTCATTCCCACCCACCACTGACGTTCAGGCAGGAGCATTTTATTTCAGCCCAAAACTACTCCAGTATGCACTTATCCGCAGGCTTAGAATCCACCCCGTATGGCACTATCCTTAATTTCCACTTTAGGTAAGAGAGCAAATGTAAGTTAACAGTAAATTAATTACTCCTAATACACATTTGTTAACTCTATTAGGAAAACATTTCGGTTCTCCTACACACTCTGCTTCACACTAAAACCATTTATCTGGTTATCTATTCTTTCAAAAATATATTTGGTCATTTTAAATTCATACTAAGATTTAACACCGTCCAGTAAAAGGATTCTGTGCAAAATGGTTAATAGTTTATAGGCCAGATTATATCTGGGCACAAGATTAACAGCTTTACTCCGCTGCTAACTACACACTGCATAGCAAAAGGGGATTATTAGACAGGCCTGCAGCAATGTCTTGTTCTACCAGTACCATAGAGGTTGTAAAACTGCCAGATTAACAGATAATATGTAAAGCCTTTAATCAAAAGTATTATAAACAATTGCGTTCAAAGCTATAAAAATTAATATAAAAACAATGATAAATTCTGGAGTTCTAATGTTACATCATAACCAATGGCAACTATTTTGGAAATTATTTTCCTTTGAACTGGTCTAAAAGGAATTTATGTTTGTTATCTTAAATACGGGTATGGGATCCCTAATCCAGAAAGTTCCAAACCATGGGAAGGCAATTTCCCAGGGTTTTAAGCACATAAATCAGATTTATTTTTTTTTAATAATTTCCTTTTTTACTGTAAAAAACAGTACCTAGAACTTGATCCTAACTTGATCCTTAAAGGAACAGTAACACCAAAAAATGAAAGTGTATAAAAGTAACTAAAATATAATGTGCTGCTGCCCTGCACTGGTAAAAGTTGTGTGTTTGCTTCAGAAAGTCTACTATAATTTATATAAATAAACTGCTATGTAGCCATGGAGGCAGCCATTCAAAGGAGAAAAGGCACAGGCACATAGCAGATAACAGATAAGCTCTGTAGAATACAATAGTGTTTTATCTGTTATCTGCTATGTAACCTGTGCCTTTTCTCCTTTTTTCCAGCTTGAATGGCTGCCCCCGTGGCTACACAGCAGCTTATTATATAAATTATAGTAGTGTTACTGTAGCAAACACACCAGTTTTACCAGTGCAGGGCAACAGTGCATTATATTTTTATTACTTTAACGCTCTTTCATTTTTTGGTGTTACTGTTCCTTTAAATCTAAATGGTTTTTTTTTTATTAGACAAGATATAGTGATCCAAATTACAGAAAAGTTTCCTCATCAGGAAAACCCTAGCACTTCACAAATAGACCTAAGCACTGCACAAATAGAGCCTAAGCCTGTATATCTTATTTCTAGGTTTCATTTTTATTAATTAAATGTCTACTTGCAGCAACTTGGTTATATATAATTCAAAACTTGTAACTAACATCTGCCTGCTCTCACCAGCAACAGAGTAGGTCTAACATTCAAAGTTTAGACATATAAATCAATTATCCATTTTATTTTTGTGGATGAGATAATTGATCATGCTTCGCAACAATGATTAGAGGTAACATGGAAAGTGATTGCTAAAGGTAACAAAATCATCTAACCTATTAGCATAGCTTACAAGACCCTGTCAAATTTCACTATTAACATTTTCTAATTGGATTTCCAATATAAAGGAGGGTTGCACATACATTTAATATCTTCCTCCCTACAATACTACATAAAAAAAAGGGGTTGGATTTTATACTCTGGTTATGTCGCTTGCTGCAATTAGCTTTCTACTATAAATTAAAGTACATATAGCAGCTAGTATATAAGTAGGTTGAGTGCAAGGCAAAGGTTGTTTAGATAAATTCTTTATCATCACCTATTATACCCTTCTTGCCAGAAAGCCATCCATCACAGTGTAGATCCTCACACTATAGATCCTTGAACCCTGTTTTTCCATCTCTTGCATTATTCCTTATTGCACAGCTTAGAAATTCTGTACAAATCCTCATTGCCTTTAAACCAACTACAGGTATAGGACCCATTATCCAGAATGCTCAGGACCAAGGCTATTCCGGATAAGGTAATTTGGATCTTCAAATCTTAAGTCTACTAAAAATTCACTAAAACATTAAACTCAATAGGATGGTTTTGCATCCAAAAAGGATTAATTATATCTTAGTTGGGATCAATTAAGAGGTACTGTTTTATTACTACAGAGAAAAAGGAAATCAGTTTTCAAATTGAACCATTTGATTAAAATGGAGTCTATGGGAGACAGGCTTTCTGTAATTCTGAGCTTTCTGAATAATGGGTTTCCGGATAACAGATCCCATCCCTGTAGTAGTAATTGATTTCTTTTTACCACATTACATGTTAGTAGACCACACATTATAAGGAAAGCTATCAGCAGCTGATAAGGACACTGCTAATTGTATTTTAATAATACAGCAAAAAAATGACATGTTCTTTGGAAAATAGAACATGAAAGCATATAAAAGTGACAACTATAAAACTCTGGCAATGTACAATCTGGTTGCACTTATATGGTAAATGTATATGAACTATAACATTGTTTTCTATGGCCTTAAGACGGAAAATGAAGCCAGGTCAAGCTTTTCATACAGGTCATAAATTCAGAAATGACTTGTTGTTGTATTACTTATGTTACCCAATATCAATAATTAGGTAATGGCAACTGCCTATCTTATTTGATAATTATCCATACCATTCATGTTATTTAGTTTTGAGGAATTATAGTGACTATTGAACTGATCTGACTAATAGTGTCAAAGGGTCTTTCACTATCAAATCATAGTTTTTACTACCGCCATTATTTATTGTTGTTAATTAGTTGTTAGTTAGTGCTCCTCCTTTATCTGGATACTTATCCATACAGTTTGTATTATGTCTTTCTGTTCTTGGATGCACTATGTGCACTTTATATTCAATTTTTTTATATCTATTTACATAATGCACCGAAGTACTTTAAAGGCATTATTATCAAATTCTACTATTTAGGTCCCAGAGGGATCTGCATTAGTGTTTCTGTAGCTACTGCATTTGTACTTGCATGTTAAATAGCAGAACTCCTGTCCCATTAAAGATTATTTTAAAACATATAAAAAAAACTTGAAATGCACAAGAGCTGTCAGTACTCTTCTTGCTTCTGCCCTTCAACAAATGGTTGGCTCCAAAACTTCTCAAAAGTCATTTAAAAAATTTAATCAAACTAGAAGGTGTTTATTATTTAGTCTGTGAGCTTTTAAAGATTCCCTCTACCGCCTAAGTAATTAACCCAAGCCCTTTGTGTTGCTACAGAAAGACTGAACAGAAGAACAGAAACAGCTCACACTTATATGGAATTAGCTCCTTGTTAAAGAATTATTATTTTGTGATTAAACACATCCCTTTTTGTTTGTATTCAAAAGTAGCAAGTCTTAACATCACCCCACCCCAAGTAATAAATAACAATAGGATAACAGGATTTAGCAAAAGAAATATAACATAAGGACAGTTACTGACAAACAGCAAGTTACAAACACTTTAAGTTCAGGATATCACACCCACCTCCCTTGGGAGAAGGTACTACATTGTGACGTTCAATCTAAAACGAGATCCCTTATAAAAGAACAAAGCACATCTACCATTGTCAGCCCAGCTTCTGTGACCAGTGATGACAATTTCTTTGTATCGGAATCATTCTCTCTGCTTATTAGAAAGTGCGTGTGGTATGAAAAAAAAAAACTATTCATATGTTCCCAAGCTTCTTTGCAATGTCTCATTATGCTGAGCTGTGGGCTTTTGAGACCATTAGTGTATTGTACTGATGATTAGACTGGAGATGTGCCTAGCATAAGGGTGAATCAGTCATAGGTTCACTGGAGTCTCCTGTGCTTAGAATCAGAAATATTCATATTTAGAAGAAAGTTTATCCTAAAGTGCCAAAAATAACAAGAAAACTAACAAAGAGATAGATCCAGAGGTTATATTATAATGTTCAAAAGAAAAAAATCAAGTACCAAGTTGAGAGCAAGATCTTGTCTTAAACCAATGTTAATATCAAATTATTCTTGAAAAATAACTTCAGTAAAATAAATGTTCTCATTGAACTGTTAAGTCCTTAGTGGGTTTGATGTTGAGGAGCTAACAAAGGCAAAATTAATGAGAGTGAAATGAGATATTTCAACCTCTGCTGACTTTTTTTTTTAACTTTTTTTTTTAATACAAAAAAAAAGTAATAAGAAAAACAAAAATTATAACCTTTTCATTCCCAAAGCTTTTAAAAATCCAGAAAATAAAAACTCAATAGAATGGTATCAATAGAATGGTATGATTCTAATGAAATATGTAAAGGAATATTAAGAAGTGATGCAATGACTGGGGGAGAAAGGACAAAAGGACACATTTAAATAGGGACACTGTGATATTTTTTATTCCTTTGCATTTTCCTTAAGGAATGATGTTTATGGAGTACTTTTTATTTTTACCTTGCAAATAAATCAATCTTTCCACTATTTAAATGTTTATTCTTGAACCAAAAATGTATTTTATTTTAGTTGATTCTGAGCATTCAGATGTGCTACTGTTTTTCCTACTCAATGTACTGTCAAATACAACCCAAGTTGCATAACAGAAAACAGGGTTTGCCCTTCTTGGGTGATATTATTATGTCTACCACTAAGGAATTACCATTACAGCGTTTAGCAATGCGAATTATTTCTGAATTTGTTTTGATTGCTACAATGACAAAATCTTCTCCAGCCTTCAGGAAATCTGCTTTTTGGGAGTGTCAAAAATCATTGCCTTTCATTGTATTTAGTAAATCTGGGGCTAAAGTTTCCACTGCTTCTCACTGTACTTAATGTACAGTCATGGCCAAAATTGTTGGCACCCCAGAAATTTTTCCAGCAAATCAAGTATTTCTCACAGAAAAGTATTGCAGTAACACATGTTTTGCTATACACATGTTTTGCTATACACATGTTTATTCTCTTTGTGTGTATTGGATAAGAACAAAAAAGGGAGGAAAAAAAGCAAATTGGACATAATGTCACACAAAACTCCAAAAATGGGCTGGACAAAATTATTGGCACCCTTTCAAAATTGAGGATAAATAAGATTGTTTCAAACATGTGATGCTCCTTTAAACTCACCTGGGGCAAGTAACAGGTGTAGGCAATATAAAAATCACACCTGAAAGCAGATAAAAAGAGAGAAGTTCACTTAGTCTTTGCATTGTGTGTCTGTGTGTGCCACACTAAGCATGGGCAACAGAAAGAGGAGAAGAGAACTGTCTGTGGACTTGAGAACCAGAATTGTGGAAAAATATCAGCAATCTGATAGGTTACAAGTCCATCTCCAGAGATCTAGATTTGCCTTTGTCCACAGTGCGCAACATTATCAAGAAGTTTGCAACCCATGGCACTGTAGCTAATCTTCCTGGGCGTGGACGGAAGAGAAAAATTGATGAAAGGTTACAACGCAGGATAGTCTGGATGGTGGATAAGCAGCCCCAAACAGGTTCCAAAGAAATTCAAGCTGTCCTGCAGGCTCAGGGAGCATCAGTGACAGCGCCAACTATCCATCTGCACTTGTATGGCCACCTAAGGGCTCTGGTACACAAGGAGATTAGTCACCCGCGACAAATCTCCCTTGTTGCGGGTGACTAATCTCCCCGATATGACATCCCACTGGTGAAAATGTAAATCGCGATTTACATTTTCGCCGGTGGGATGTCATACCGTGTGCCAGAGCCTTTAAAGGAACAGTAACACCAAAAAATTAAAGTGTATAAAAGTGATAACAATATAATGTACTGTACTGCTACAACTGGTGTGTTTGCCTCAGAAAGACTACTATAGTTGATATAAGTTACCTGCTGTGTAGCCATGGGGGCAGCCATTCAAAGGAGAAAAGGCACAGGTTACTTAGTAGATAACAGATAAACCCCCATTATTTGGGGCTTATCTACTAGTTATCTGCTATGTAACCTGTGCCTTTTCTCCTTTTTTGCAGCTTGAATGGCTGCCCCCATGGCTACACAGCAGCTTATTTATATTGTAGCTTTTTTGTAGCAAAAACAAAATTTTTTTGCAGAGCAACAGCACATTATATTTTAATTACTTTAAAACCCTTTAATTTTTTGATGTTACTGTTCCATTAAGCCAACTGAGGCACTATTCATTCATGCAGTGGAATACTTTGGCAAAAGTGTCAGGGAGCTGTTATCTCATTTCCTGCCTATTGTTCTGCTAATCGGCTGCTGGGGGAGAAAGGAAGATATCACTATAATGTGCAGTGCAACAGTAATAGTAGACTGAAGTTCATCAGAGCACAAGTCACATGGATGTGAGCAGTAAATATCACCCACTAATTGGATGCTGTGGTTGCCTGTAGGAGGGATGAAATAAGAGCAATTGTGCAGGAAAAAAATTACTTTATATTAATAAACATAACACAGTTTAACATAAAGTATTACAAACGACTGCCTTCTAAACCAAGGTCTATTGGTCTTAGTGAAGTCATTTGCACATTGATAGGAAACTGGCTGCATATTCAGGTACAGAGGGTGGTTGTTAATGGTACATTCTCTACTTGGAGTAAGGTTCTCAGTGGGGTCCCTCAAGGTTCTGTACGCTTTAGTTTAACTTGCAGGAGGGTATTATAAGTAATCAGTGTTTGCAAATGATACAAAACTCTGCAGCCAAGTCAAATCTATCCAGGACGTGGCATCCTTGCAGCAGGATCTTGACTAACTGGCAATCTGGATGGCTAAGTGGCAAATGAGATTTAATGTGGGTAAATGTAATGTCATGCACTTTGGATGTAGAAATATGCAAGCCACTTATACCCTTAATAGGGCCACACTTGGCAAATCCACAATGGAAAAGGATCTTGAAGTCTTTGTAGATAATAAACTTGGCTGTGGCAAGCAATACCAAGCAGCAGCTGCAAGGGCAAACAAGGTTTTGAGCTGTATTAAAGGAGAAAGAAAGGTAAAAACTAAGTAATCTTTATCAGAAAGGTCTATGTAAATACAGCCATAAGCACTCACAGAAACGCTGCACTGGGTTCTCTGTCAAAAGATTTGTTGTGTCTGTTTTCCTCTGACAGAGACACACAGTTCTCTCCTCTCTCCTGCTCCCCGCTCCCTCAGGAATGCTAAGAACTCACCACCCCCCTTAGGAATGTGGATCTGAGCCAATCAGCAGGAAGCTTCCTCATAGTCTTTCAAACTGAGCATGTACACTGGTCTGGGTCTCGGTGCAGGAGTGAGACATTATAGGATATTTCTTCTAAAAAAATCCCATTTACATGGGTTTATCCTATAGGCTAAAGCTCACCCCTGGATATAGGATAAACCCATGAAAATGGGATTTTTTTTAGGAACCACAAGGATTTTGTTCCCAGAATCCCTTTGGTCTATTTGCATACGTATGAGGCGGTCTCCTCAACCCATCTGACTTGTTCGGGAACTTTCTTTACAGAGCTCAGCGTTTTTTTTCTTCCTGTTTGGCTTCTGATCATCTGAACAGGTGAAATATGGGGAGACTTAAGGGCACTATTGAGAGAACTGAAGGTATGCCTGCAGCTTGAGATTAACTCTTTATTAGCCTTTCCTTCTCCTTTAAAAGAGGCAAAGGTTCATGGGAGGAGAGGTTTATTCTTCCCCTTTACAGAGCACTGGTAAGGCCCCATCTAGAATATGCTATTCAGTTTTGGTCTCCAGTGCTTAAACAGGACATTACTGAATTAGAGAGGGTCCAGAGAAGGGCAACTAAGCTGGTAAAGGGTTTGGAAAGTCTCAGTTACAAAGAAAGACTGGCCACCTTAGGGTTGTTTACACTGTAGAAGAGGCACTTGAGGAGGAATAGGATAAGTATGTATAAATATTTAAGGGGATCACATATTAATCTCTCTAAAGCTTTATTTACCAGTAGGTCCTTCCAACTGACATGAGGGTACCCATTTCACCCATAAGATGCTGCCTATGGCTTGTATAAACGGAAGTATAATTATTAGGTCACCCCCATTAGGTCCCAAATAACATCGGGTGTATCTTGTATAGGTCAAAAACAGCATGTTTTACTCACATACTAGCCATGTATGTCCTCTTACCTAACTCATAACCTCCCTATGTCCCCTCATTGTGAACCCAAAAAGGGGTTGGCTTATTAGAAATTGCCTATCGCTGGGGTGGAAAAATGCTTTGGGTTAGTATAAGTGTCTACAGATTTTGTAATTGGAGGTACATCCCAATGACTAAGTAGGAAACCGGTGAGGTAATATGTATATTTTTTGGATTTCCTTTTGTTGGCATGCACTATATTTGTATGTCAGGGTGTAAGTTGATGTTGCTTGTGTCGCTCTTTCTTAAGCACACATACTAAATACAATTTTTTATATTGAAAACTTTATTGATTATGATTGTTTTCTTGTATTTTTATGGGTTACATTTTTGTATGAAATCTTTATGTTCAATATACCCATTTACTGCATTTATGTAGTTTATCACGACATCTTAATAACAACAATAAAATATACATAAGCTAGAGGAGCCTATTTTTGAGAACATATAGACAAAAATTTACATTGGATAATGGAAACAGGTAGTTTACCAAAATGATGGCCTTAATAATAAAAAAAACAAACCTCATGATTCTTATTCTCTGACAAAAATGTTCCTTAAGATGAAAAAAATGTATAAAAGAAAAAAATGATATCTGGGTCACAACAATGGTGCTTATGGACAAACTCTAGCCTACTGATTAGGCAATTATACAACAGAACAGAGGATTTTACACAATTATTAAATAAAATAAACAGTAGTTTTAGCCCTACCCTCTCCCATCTTCTGGAGCCCATGCCCAAAACAATATTAAAGTGCAGCCAGAGAAGGCAGTTTAATTTGCTACAGAAGGCAGTTTAATTTGCTACGGAAAAAAATAAACAAACAAGAAAATAATAAAATGAGCCCTGGGCATGCCCTGTCAGTTTGGCTTTATACAGAACTGCACTAATAAACTCTTGCCCCTGGGTCATCCCTGACATTGGGCAATACGCTGCCAACTCTGATTAATAGCAATTCATATCAATGGCCTCAAACTTTCTGTTAAAATTACCATCCTTACTCTGGATGTAGCAGGATGTCAGATTTAACGTGCCACTAAGATACAGGAGTCGTCACCAGAGTTAATCCTTAGCACAGCATTAATTCTGAAGAATATGAATTCCCCCAGGGGTTTACAGAAGTATATTTATTTCTATAAGCATGAATTATTTATTGGATTATCAAGACTAAAAATTAATTTGAAACAAAAGCCTTGTAACAAATTGTTGAGCTTATTTCCTTTATCAACAAAGTAACATATTGCCTTTTTCTTCCTAAATTACTGAACCATGATATTGAAATAGTCTGCATAACATCAGGAAACTATGGCATAACAGGCCATTACATGCAAAATCTGCATGAGACCAAGATCTGAAGTTTGTTTTGTCTCTTAAAAAAACAAAACAAAAAAAAACTGTAATCAATCTGTAGTTTTTTCCCAGCTAATTTTTTTTATACTATTTGGAGTTTTAACAGCATTAGGGTTTAACCATAAACAACCCCTGTTCCATGTACATTTAACTCATGCACATTGGTGTTTGGCTTTTTACTGCAACTGTGAGGCCACTTTAAAGGAGAAGGAAAGGCTAAGTCACTTGGGGGTGTTAAAATGTTAAGCACCCCCAAGTGACTTTTATCGCTTACCTCGGGCTGGTAGCCCTGTGAGGAGAAAACAGCACCAGCCCGGGGTACCTGGAGCGATGCGCTTCCTCCTTCTGGCTTTGTTTCGCTGCGACTACACAATAGGCACATGCGCAGTAGAGTGAAAAGCTGACTTCTCTGTTAAAGTTCGGCTTCTCACTCTACTGCGCGCGAGCGATACAGGAAGAAGAAAGCGCTACAGGTACCCCGGGCTAGTGCTGTTCTCTCTGAACAGGGGCACCAGCCCGGGGGAAAAGGTATGCGATTCAAGTCACTTGGGGGTGCCTAATATTTTGGCACCCCCAAGTGACTTTGCCTTTCCTTCTCCTTTAAGCTGCATGATTTCACTGCAAGCAATGACAAAGGGGAATCAAAAAATCCAACTAAAAATCGCACAGCCCCATATTTATTTAGGAATAAAACAAAAAGCACTAATGCACATAAACCTAAGGCAATGGGCAACATTTGCAGTTAGCGTAGTCGGCTATTCCTTTCTGGTTGGTCTTTTAATGGGGACAGGAAGAAAAGGACATAAGCCTGTTGTGACACACAGAGATAACAGACATTCTAAATACCAAGGCACTTACACAAGATTTTACCTTTTTTCATACTTTAATAATTGTCAAATGCAGAACACGGAAATATAAATTCAGGTAAAAAAAGGAACAGCCTGTCCAGAGTAATAAGGCTCTTATGCCATTAGCCAGAAAGGAGGTGATTATCTTAACAGAACAAGAGTGCTTGTGGAATGCAAGCTACAAACATCCACTGTTCATTGGACAGCAAGTATTCAAAAGGAGAGCACTATACAAAATAGGCCAGTATTTTAGTCAATCACACCAAATATCTTTAATTGTCTATTCGTGAGCTCAATGCCAAAAGGAAAAGTAGTTCTATACTAGAGTGTATATATAATGAACTAATGAACAAAGCTTCAAGCGTTATCCTTTCCTGGATAAAATGCTAACCTTCCTATCTCATTAAACTAACTTTCAGATAAAATATCACTTTTTAACACTCATTGCGGGGGAAAGGGGGGGGGGGCAAATATAAAGATCAGTTAAAAGGCAAAGTTATTTGTAAGATGGAGACAACTACAGCATGCTCTTAAATTTACAAAAAGTACACCAAGCTTAGAGAACTATTGATTCTTACCCCGAACAATAAGTTGAGCAAAATTAGAGACACCAGATCCTCTCTCTGACTGAGTTACACATCTGTAGAGATCTTCATCGGCTTTTGTCACCTCCCGTAACCTAAATGAGGCTGCAAACCTTCTGTGGTTGATGTTTTTAGTCTGGGCCACAGGAATATCCTCTCCATTGCGTCGCTGTGAAAATAAAGTTTTTACTTAGAAATTTTCTATATAGTGAATAATGTACCCCTACTGTACAACAAGTCGCTGAGGTGTTACATTACCATGTAAAGGCTTTTTTTACAATTGTTTTTTATAACGCACAAGTTTCAGTAAGCCATGTCACAGAAGTTACCAATTATAACCAATAGGATCACTAAGCAGGGTCCAGCTGGGGTGTGCAAGGCCCACCAGCACTGCTACTGCAAGTGCCCCCCCACACTGCCTCTGGGGCCCCTTTTGCTGCTTACTCGGCACAAGTTAGCAAATTATCAGACTCTGCTCTTATGTCAATCAGGGCTTGTAAGGCTGAACTTAAATGCTTGACTGACAGGAAGAATCTGGCCATGCAGATGAATGGTGTTGCCCACTTATTCCACAGCAACCACACAGGGTCAGACTTTATATTTTTTTTATCACAGTAGTGGCTTTTCCTTTCAAGTTCAGGTATGTGACTATACAATATCAATCTTAAACATGCTACAAAACTCTCCTTTACTCTTTTTTTTTTTTTTTAAAAATGGTTATTTAAACTCATTCCTCCTTACTTGATTATATATGTGTGGCCCTTGCGTGCGTGCCTGCCTGCTTGCATCATTCATCTGACTGTTTTATAGTTAACAATCTGTTCTATAGAACTCCATTGTTTGCTTACATGCACATACAAAAGAGCAATTGGTCAAAAATGGAAGGCAAATCCCCCGCCACACTGACTGGCCAGAAAACTTCAGGTGAAGATAAACTTTGTGAAAGACAAAGAAAAACAACAGTTTTTATATCAAAATCAAAAGAAAAAGAATTAGAGCTACATTTGCAAGATAACTTGTTTTTCTATACTATGGCATTACCAAATTTTTGAGCATTCTGAACAGGTCCTATCCATGTACAATGCTATAATGTTAAAAGCTGTATTAGAGGGAACTTAACTTAAATGTACCTTTAAATGGAAAACATGACTGTTGGTTTAAATTCCAACATTAGGTCACTACTCTGATAAAAATGTAGCCTTGCTTTCTGATTGTGTATTCCACTGAAGCAGACACTTAAAAATGAGGCTGTCAAAATGTATTACAAATGAGAAATTATTTCCTTGTCACCTGATCCAAGTATTTTATCAGCTGCTGCATAAATCAGTTTGTCCCTTGTTTAGTGCTGGCAATGCTTAATCTAAGCTTTGACCCTGAAATATTTGGTATAGAAGCCCAAGAGGAGCCAGTGTAACTCACTATTCAAGATATGTTTATTTGAACCGTATACGTGACTCAGTAAAATAAAGCCTGGCTTCTCCTTGTTTAGTTCATGTTTTTTAAACAAGGGCTTCAGTCAGGGACAGCACCAGAAAATATTGGCTCAGGTAGAGAAATCCTTTTTTAGGCTTATTTTACTGCAGATCAAAGAAATAAATCCCTGGTATTTCTATTCTCAAATCTGAACAGGCCCCTAAAGGTGGATTTGCACTGGTGCATCTCCAGTATTAATGACCATTTCGCTGTGGTTTATTGAAACTGCATTCTGCCCTGCAGGAAGCCTTTTTCATTAAAAAGATACCATAAAAAGGTTTACATTTGTGGATGGCAACAATAAAAGTAGCGTAGAGCTGTAAAGCTTATTTAGTGATGTGATGTTATGTTATGATCTGTATTTCCTGCACAGAGCAATATATCAAAGGTGCTTCTTCTCCAGTACAGTTTAGGTCTTCCATTTGAAGCTTCCATGGAAACGGAGTGTGCCCTGGTGAAGCACCCTGCTGCTTTCCCAAGCCAGTATATATATAAGCTGGCACTGGAAATTGGAGGTAAAGCTTGCTCTCTGACCCCAGAATGGTAATACCTTAGTTTTATATATACACATCACCTGAGCTTGCATTCATGCATGTGTGATTTTACTTTGTACTGCATCTTGCAGAAGAAATCTTAAAATTGCATGCCACTTAGGTTAATTTGCAATACTGTTATCATGGTAACTAACTGTGATGAAAACCATTAACTTCTGTTAACAGAATTCACTCAGTGAGGTCAAACTGATCTGACTAAAAGTACTAAAAGGATAAATATTAATATTACCAGGTATTTATGATGCACTAGTGTAAAGTATTCACCCAGTTTTCATGTTTATGGTCATAGAACACTGAATCAAAGATGATTCTTTTTCTTGTTTACATTGATAAAGACTTTGAGGAGGTTTCACTAGATTACATGAAAAAGCAGCATTGTTACATGAAAAAGATGCAACTATGGCAGCAATTACAGCATTGAGTCTGTGTGAACAGTTATACACACGCCAAGAAACAGCTGTGTGTGACAGCAGAAATATGGCAGAAATGTACATATGTACATATGGCAGAAATTAGATGGTGCCCCCTTTCTAAGCAAGCATCACCTGTCTTGTTTGTCATGTGAATACACCGTCACAAACAGGGAAGGCTCAAGTTTGATGCCTAGGGCAGCACCGTACCAAAAACAGCCTTGATATAGTTACTTGGAAGTTCTATTGTATCCACCCTCACTGATGCTATACAATCACGTTTTCACAGAGTTGCTTGTGGTGTTGTCTTGTCTTCATAGTGTAGGTTATGCTATGTTGGTGGTTGCCAGCTTTTCTTTTGGTTTGTACTGAAAGATGACATAAGGGGCAGGGCTTACAGGGGTGGAACCCTGGCATTTTGGAGACGGAGTCATGGTGTAATGGAGCTGGCTTATGCCATAAATGGGCACAGCTGGTTGTGATTTGTAATACAGTGATAATCACAAAAAAGTGGAGGCTTTGTGGCCAGCAATATCTTGCTTACCAACCCCTTGGATCTTGCTCTCTGTGCCCCCAAAGCAGGTAATTATTTTAGAATTCCTGACTTGGTGGCAAGTTTTGGTTGAATAAAAACAAGATTTACTACCAAATAAAGCCTCCTGTAAGCGGATAGTGTGCATACAGGCTGCCTAATAATAGCTAACCTTGCCCTTATTTGGCACCTCCATGAACTTTTATGATGCTTGTGTTGCTCTCCAAGTCTTTTTACATTGACTGTGGCTCATGTGTAAGAAAGGTTGGGGTCCCCTGGTCTAAAGCCTCACACACTGAATGCAGAAATTCTGTCCAGTTGATGTAGCAGCATATGATTGCTATAAAAAACCTTACAATATAAAATAGCTATAACTGGCAGAGATAGCAAGCATGAAACTTGTCTACAACGGCCTGTCTATACTTTCATGCATATGATCTCAGAGTGAAGAAAGGAAATAACACAAGTTCAAGAAATTATGTGCAGAGAGTTGAAGATGAACCTTGAGGTTGGCAAATAAATGCTAGCATGCCCGCAAAATAGTGTGTAACTTGCATCCTCCCCTAGTTGTGCCCCCAGCCCCTTCTAGTTAGGCCCCTGCATAATTGCTGTTCAGTCTCTATGCTGATATCCAGATAGCTGAAGAGCAAGCTCTGGCTGCAGTTCAAAGTCATGCTAGTCTGTATCGCTGGGGAAATTATGCTAAATTGCCATGTCTACTCTTTGGAACCAACTGGCTAGTGGATTTTGTCCCCTACAAGATGTGCAGTTAAGACTAATCGCTACTGCACTGCGTCAGACTGTGGAACAGAAGCAGGAATTTTAGCTTTAAATCTAGAGTCCAACTCCTGGGAACACTGCAGAATGGAGCTTGGGGTTGTTGCTCTACATCATGCTGCAGAGGACAAGGCATGTACAGAAAAAAAGACAGTGCCAAGTCATGGTCACTATTTTGCTCCTGTATGAATAGAACACATCCTGCTTCTTGAAGTTCTGATGATAAGCCTGAAAACAGAAGAGGCACTGACATACAGTGGTTATTAGCAAAGACATGTGAATGCACAGTACAAGATAATTCTATTACTACCCTATATCTGGAGAAAGAAGTCAGTGACCCCTTACCTCAGGAGAATATAAGGGGACCCATCACAGAGAGAAACAGCAACTTTACAGGTCATAATCTTAGAAACTGCAAATATACATTAGAAATATACTTAGAAATATACTTATATTTACATTATTTGGTACATCACTTGTATCTGTAGAGAAGTGGACCATTCATATAAATCCCACTACATTTTCTTAAAGCCTTTACAGAAAATATATGTCTAAATTAAGCATATGCATATCCTTGTACTAGACTGAATTCAGCCCTCTATTCAATAATAGAACGTGTTCCTGACCTGCCTGGACCAAGACAATAATACATATGCTGGCTGCCTTTCTTTTATTAACACTGCTTGCAATAATACATCAATGTCATTTATTTCATTGCTGTAATGGTGTCAGCTCCATTTCATGCACTGACTACTTGCACTACATTTTGATTGTTATAATATATAGCATGTAGAGATTCCTAAAAATCAATTTGTATCTGTGAAGTGCATTAAGGATGGTCACTAGTTGATCCCATTTAATTAAAGCTCACTAGATATTGATATGATGGTATTGTCCCTTTAACAAGTTTTGTGCCATTTAATTATGGTGCACCAGCCTACAGCATATCAGTAATTCCAAACATCACTTTCAATAAAGAACTTTAATTACGTTTAGTTAATATTTTAAAGGACATGATATTAATGCAAAATGCTCTAGGCCTAACAAGGATATGTATAGGCTTCTTAAATGATTTCAGTAAATGGAAGAATGAAAAATATAATAAAAGGACAGTAGTTGTAAATTATTTAAGTAGTGCTAGAAGCACAACACAGAGAAAATGATCAGTCCTAAAGAATGAATTAAATTTGGGAAAGGCGTTACCTTTACTCCAATCTCTATGGCCCTTTAAACCAATGACTATGCAGAATGCATTGTGTATTTGTATATAAAGACAATATATTTAAGCACCAGACAAACAATTAAATCAGTTGCAAATCATAGCTGTCAGCTTCTAAAAACTCCCTTCCAGGGCTGTTTTCCTGTTGAACTAGTGGGTCACATAAAAACTGCTCAAGATCTGGGAACCAATGGACTACAGCATCTGCTCTTTTTCAACTATGCATCTTTCTCCCCCAAGACATAAAGAAATGAGAATTATCAACACACTGTGGATTATCCCTTCTTGTGAAGTGTAAATAGCAAAACCTCTTGTGTTAGAAACTTCTTGACAGCATTTACACATTCATATAAAATCATCACTACTATTTAGGAATTCAGTGTTACATTCCTACATCTATATTACATTTTAGACAGCATCCTCCCCATGCCCTTGTAGTTTCTGCTGGAGGCTCCTCTGCTTCATGTTCTCAGTAAACCATGGTCCTCACGGTCACTTGTAGCTTCAGTCTTGGAGTAACATGTAGAAAATGTAAGGATGTAGGCCTTTCTTCTGGCAAGAAAATGTGAATACCTGTACTGCTACACTTGTAGCTCCCAAAGCATCCAATTAGATATAAAAATGCAGAGAAGAACAGATTTTTTTTTATGCACAAAATATATATATGTAAATCAACCATGTGGGGATTAGATAGGTTGGAGGGAGGTTCAAAGTTCACTCTGCAGAATATCCAATGCCTGTGTGGCCATACTAAGCAAATGGGGGAAAATTGCGACTCACATTTTGACAAAAAAAGAGGAGCCACTGAGCTGTAGAAAGTAAGAAATTGCTAGCGCTGTAGGTTATGTATTTTAAAGCCTGCAGACGTGGAGAAGAGAAAAAAAAACACTCTGGTATTACAATATAATGTTCTAGCATTCGAAACGATTGTATCACAGGAACTTGGCGATGTTTTTATCACATGCCTCCTTTTAGCCGGTGCTGTAACGAATCCCTAATACATAATGCCTACTTTCCATGCTTTACTTTACAGCATACTCTTATAACCCACATCTGTTGACTTTAAAGGAGTGGCTTAAGGCCACAACGTCACTTTACAGAGCCTATAATTACACTGTTTTTTTTTGTTGGTTTTTTTTTTCAGTCTGTAGTTTTGGACAATATCCCTGAGATCTTTCATCATTATTGTCTCAAATTTTGTTTCTTTCAATACATTATACTTTATTCTAGGTCCAAAATTATTTAAATTAGTTCTCAATTAATTTGTAAATCTTTTTTAAACTCATCACATAATTTAATTTCAACAGGTAGCGCAAGTACCTACAATTTGTAGGAATAATCATTAAATGTATAAATTATATTCTTCATACCATGTATAATCAAGACATCTTATTGTGCTGGTGACACAACTAGGTCATGCTTCCACTCCCACCGTTCTAAATCTTCTTTAAGGTTATGCGTTCTCAAAAGTGGCAAGACTTATTAAGATGGCAAAAATATAACATTTAAGGGCTTATAAAGGTAATAGTGGTGGAAAGAGATGTTCTATAGATTTCTAATCAGCACTCAATATTTTTTCTTGTCTGGTGTATTTTCACATTATTAATCAGATTTTGCATTTGCGAATGTCCGTTTCTCTCAGTACTGTGCTGTAAGGCCTGTCAACACTTCATCTCAGTTTTATATCAGTAAAAGCAAAATAATGCCAGCTTGTCACATGTGATTAGGAGCCAAATAGGTGGAAATTATACAAGGTTTTTATTTTTTTTTTATCTGTCTTTGCGATTCCATCCAGTACCATAGGTTTCATTCTGATCAATTAAATACAATGCAAGAAAGCTGTACTGAAAATTAAAATTGAAATAATCTGGTACAATGAACATCACTCCAACTATCCCTATAAATGTTTTCTAAAGTTAACAAACTTTCATACTCAAGCTGACTTCAGTTTAGATTTTAATTTCATAGCACTAATAGAAACAGTCAGTCAATCACACTATAATTTTTTTCTATCACACATTGTATTTCGATTAGCTCTATATTTAGTGATTAAAAGTTTATTTTGCAATAGTCCTAAAAGTACAGAATGCGAATAGTTACTTTGTCAACATGAAGAAATTTTTGCATTTTGCTTTCTAAAATGAATTCATCATTTTTTGTAAGGTTGAATAAGTAGTCATTCTGTATATGCAGCATTGTATGTAGAACCTTTAAACAAGAAATAATGTCAGAGCAAAACACACAAATGTAATAAAAAACTTTTATTCCTTAATTTTAAGATTACTTTGATTCTGTTTAGGCTCTTGTCTACAACTAGTTTGTGTCCACCCACTTTAATTGTAAAAACCTTATGCAATTCACAGCTGTCAAAATAAATATGTATTCCAGCTTGTTCCTTTGGCAGCTAGAGATTTCTCGTTTACTGAATAATCATATTTTAACTCATCCACTGGGAATGGCTCTGCTTAACAAAAATAAAGCAGAGTGCTCCTGTACAGCTTTTAGATATATGATACAATGCAGATTTAAGGCAGGCATTAGAGAAAGAATGCACAACTTGCTGAATGGCTTCATACAGTGTTAGTGAGAGCTATGCATTATATTTGACACTCTAGGAATCTTTTTCAAAAGCAATATATAGTATGCATGATTGTAGAGCTACAGAGAGCAGTAGCCCATTGTTTTGAAACTAGATGTCCACTTAGCTAAACAGGAAAACAAATCAGTGCAGCTACTGAAGAAATTGCTATGTTCTCTATTGCTTTACTTGAATAAAAGCAAGTTTTGAAAAAAAAGACATTCTGCCACTAATAGATTTGTTATTTGCTGATATTCACTAAACAATAGCCTTAATTTTCAACTACCTTAATTTCCATATTTGGCTGGTTGCCAACCATGCCCCTAACAACAACCAACAGTCAGAATACATGCCTCAAGATACATACATTAGAACTGGATTTGTAAATCTTTTGTGCAGATTATCTCAGGCTTGCATTCATGCTAAGTGGGTGAACCAGCAGAGTAGTACTTTAGGCACAGCCCTCAATGTAATAACTGCAATGCCAAACTATAATTTTACCACAAGTAAAGAAAGAAAAGGCAACAAACGGGTTCTGTTATTAGTCCCCACCTCTGATGAGGCACAAGTGTTCTGCTTTCAGGTTATCAAGGTTGCAAGAAGCATATATTGCTTATGTTCTTTACATTGGTGCCTTACTTCTATTTTTGATCGCATCTTCAAAATTAATCTGCATAACAACTTTAAAAGGAAGAAAAAAATTCCAGGTAAATGAATGTACACTGACTACATAAGATCTTACCTGAAGCCATAGTTTGTTGTTCACAGCATCTCTCCCAGTAGCAATACACTGAAATGTGGCATTCTGACCAGCATTAACCTCAACATCGCCAAGCCTCAGGAAGTGAGGGGATTTATCTATAAAGGGTTGAGCAAAGAATGTTGTATATAATCATAACATGATGTAACATATTAAGAAATAATACAGCTTTGCTTTAATAAACTGTTAAAAGTATAAGCTACTAAAGGAAAGTAAAGATGAATTTAAAATTTACCCCATAAGGGTTAACATCCATTTCCCCAGTACCACTGCCCCAAGGCCCCACTGAGTATGTGACAACATAAGATGGAGCTCAATTAAGTCACAAGCATGGTGGAAAAGTGCAAGTGCATAGTTATAACTGGCTGTCCAATGACAAAAAAAATTACCTCTCCTTTTAAAGGATGAGTACGGTAACTCCAAAATGTGTGTTTATATGCATTAAATTATAAAGTGCTCTTACCCTGCACTGGCAGAAATGTTATGTTTGTTTTAGAAATACTACTATAGTTTATATAAATAAGTTGCTGTGCAGCCATGTGGCAGCCATTCAAGTTGAACAAGGTAAACAGCCAATTATTTAAGTAACTTATTCCTATTAATAATAGTACAGGTATAGGATCCATTATCTGGAAACCCATTATCCAGAAAGTTCCCAAATTACGGAAAGGCCATCTCCCATAGACTCCATTTTAAACAAATGATTCTACTTTTTAGAAATAATTTCCTTTTTCTCTGCAGTATTAAAACAGTACCTTGTACTTGACCCAAGCTAAGATATAATTAATTCTTATTGGATGGAAAACAAGCCTATTGAGTTTATTTAATGTTTAAATGATTTTTTAGTAAACTTAAAGCATGGAGATCCAAACTACGGAAAGATCCCTTATCCGGAAGACCCCAAGTCCCAAGCATTCTGGATAACAGATCCCATACCTGTACATTGAATTTGATTCTAACTAAACTATAATATATCCCAGCAATCCTATTGGGGTAGTTTAATGGTAAAATGTTTTTAGTACACTTAGGGGTATATTTATCATGCTGTGTAAAAAGTGGAGTAAAACATCAACGGTGATGTTGCTCATAGCAGCCAATCAGATGCGTTGCTTTGATTTTCTAACTGTTAAAATCTAATTGCTGATTGGTTGCCCTGGGCAACATTACCAGTAATGCTTCACTCCACTTTTTACACAGCATGATAAATAGACCCCTTAAGGTATGGAGGTCCAAATTATGGAAAAACACAATGTCCCAACTATTCTGGATAATAGAGCTCATACATAATCGACATTAGAATGTCTTACATCAGTGCTGTCCAACTGGCGGCCCGTGACCCCCCTCTGTGTGGCCCCCCACCTGTCTGGCTGCTTTGATGGCTTACCTTTGAGTAAGCATTAAATGGTATCAGTACTGAGATTAACTGGCCCCCTGCATGGTTCTCACCTCAGATTCAGGCTGTAATCCCTCTGTATTGTTTAAATATGTAATCCCCTGTGTTTTTCATACCTTCAAATACCTGCATTGTTCACCCCCTGCAGTGTTCACACCTCAGGCTCAGACTGTAATCACTCCCATTGTTCACTTCTTCACACCTCAGACATAGGTACTGTAGGAAGAGTATGGCACATACAGCCAGCATAGGGCAGGGAGGGTATGGCACACACAGGAAGGGTAGGGCAGGCAGAGTATGGCAGGCAGAGTATGGCACACACAGGAAGGGTAGGGCAGGCAGAGTATGGCACACACAGTCAGGGTAGGGCAGGCAGAGTATGGCACACACAGTCAGGGTAGGGCAGGCAGAGTATGGCACACACAGGAAGGGTAGGGCAGGCAGAGTATGGCACACACAGTCAGGGTAGGGCAGGCAGAGTATGGCACACACAGGAAGGGTAGGGCAGGCAGAGTATGGCACACACAGTCAGAGTAGGGCAGGCAGAGTATGGCACACACAGGAAGGGTAGGGCAGGCAGAGTATGGCACACAGAGGCAGCATAGGGAAGGCAGAGTATGGCACACACAGGCAGGGTAGGACAGGCAGAGTATGGCACACACAGGCAGGGTAGGACAGGCAGAGTATGGCACGCACAGACAGCTTAGGACAGGCAGAGTGCTTCCTGTGTGTGCCATACTCTGCTTGCCCTATGCTGCTTGTGGGAGGTGAACCTGGCAGGGGGTTTGTTGTGGGAGTTTGTTAGCAGTTGGAAATAGCCATTAAATGGTCCCGAAGGTGTGTAATTACGTACTGGGGGTGTTGCTCTGCTATCCACAGGGGAGGAGGAGGCATATGGAATTTAAGGGTATATCTTAATATGACATAATTCTTTCACATATGAATGACGGTTGATATCCCCACAGTAAGGACCAAGCATTTGGGATTTTGCTGTGCTACCACCATTGTGATAAAATAGGTGTGGTTTGAAGTGGGTGTGGTTTCAAAAAGGGGAGTGGTCAAAACTGGCTTCCATTAGCGGCCCTCCACCATGTATGCTAGAGAAATTCCGGCCCTCGGCACTGTAGAAGTTGGACAGCACTGTCTTACATGATGCCCTAACAGAAACCAGCTAAAATAACCATACAAATAATGAGTTTTGCTTTTAATTAAGGATTAGTACTCAAAAAAAGTTTAGGAGTAATCAATGCAGAAACAGCATCATTTTAGCCATGAAACCGTAAGCAACAAAGCTTCTAAGCACCATTGTTCTAAAAACATTTTACAGGGGATTAGAAAATGAGACATTGTGCACATGGCTTTGTTGGGAAAGGATTGCTTAAATCAGTCTTACCACAAGGATAGCTTAGAACTTGGATGTCATCAATTGCGATGTATCCTCCCCTTCCACCAGAAGCTTCAGCTTCAAAGATTACCTGTCAAAATAGCAGGGGGAAAAGGAAAATGTTGTTAGGAACATTTCAATCAGCAGCAAACTTACTGCATTTACAGACAGTCATCAGAGAAAAACTCTCAGTCTCTAGTCCTTCTGGGAATTTTTTACCTTCTTGACATTTCACACAATTTCTCTGTAAATAGATCTAAACTAATGCATATACTGGGGATTAGTCTAAATAGTAATCTACTTAGTCCAAAAAAATAATACATCTACAATATCTAATACCTGGATTAAAGTGCAAAAGGTTAGTCAGAAGAGAGGCCAAAGTCTTGTGCATTAGAAAGTATGCTGCATACACT
Organism: Xenopus tropicalis; assembly: GCF_000004195.4. Lineage (NCBI taxonomy): Eukaryota > Metazoa > Chordata > Amphibia > Anura > Pipidae > Xenopus > Xenopus tropicalis. Next base: position 68,297,236 of record NC_030681.2, read on the forward strand.
AATCGCACACTTATAATGTGTACAATAGAAATTTACATTAACAGAAGAAGAATTGTGGGCCCTAGGATGCCCAGTCTGACACAGTCCCTGCATTTCTGTATATGCAATCCTAAACGCATTGCTACTAGGCAGTAAAAAACGATTTCCCTGCAGTATCAAGTGTGCTACGCCTTTGGTCCTTACTTTATCTGACAAGAAGATGTATATGTACAATCTTTGTACCTTACACAGAAAGTAGAGCCAATAAAAATGGTGCATATGCCATACAAGCACAAATGGCACACATAATGCTTACAATGGGGAATAAATGTTGTAACCGGGTCAGATATTGTGGAGTAGCTATGTGTTCAATTATAAATCTAGAAATCCTTTACAAACAATATAATTATCTATTTATGACTAATATGGAATTTTAGCATTAGCTTTCTATGTAAAATTCTCCCTTAGGGTCAAGACACACAGACAACTAGTCTTCATGACTTTTTAAAAAGTCACAGCCTATTGATGTGCAGTAAATCAGTGTGCAATTACTCATGGCGACTAACCACCCCATGTGTCTTTGCCCTTAATATAACACCTACAGTAGTACTTAAAACACAGTAAAGACTTGAAAAGAAGAGTGTAATTATAATATGGCAAAAAGGTGAAATCTAACTGAATTAATATTTTTGGAACATTTATGAAGATAACTGCCCTGGTACTAAGCAAGGGTAGAACTATATAAAAAAGGAAACACTAACTTCATTCAGTAGTTCAGCGATGTATTTTTCTTTTGAATTGTGAAAAAATTTACTTTATGCATAATTATCTTCAAGATCGTTTCACTTCTACCATGTTTTAGTTTCAACGAACAATTAAGTTTTATACATCTTTTTTTCTTATACCCTATATCAGTGCTGTCCAACTGGCGGCCCGTGACCCCCCTCTGTGTGGCCCCCCACCTGTCTGGCTGCTTTGATGGCTTACCTTTGAGTAAGAATTAAACGGTATCAGTACTGAGATTAACTGGCCCCCTGCATGGTTCTCACCTCAGATTCAGGCTGTAATCCCTCTGTATTGTTTAAAAATGTAATCCCTGTGTTTTTCACACCTTTTAATACCTGCATGGTTCACCCCCTGCAGTGTTCACACCTCAGGCTCAGGCTGTAATCACTCCCATTGTTCACTTCTTCACACCTCAGACATAGGTACTGTAGGCAGAGTATGGCACATACAGCCAGCATAGGGCAGGTAGAGTATGGCACACACAGGCAGCATAGGTCAGGGAGGGTATGGCACACACAGGAAGGGTAGGGCAGGCAGAGTATGGCACACACAGTCAGGGTAGGGCAGGCAGAGTATGGCACACACAGGCAGGGTAGGGCAGGCAGAGTATGGTACACAGAGGCAGCATAGAGAAGGCAGAGTATGGCACACACAGGCAGGGTAGGACAGGCAGAGTGCTGCCTGTGTGTGCCATACTCTGCTTGCCCTATGCTGCTTGTGGGAGGTGAACCTGGCAGGGGTTTGTTGTGGGAGTTTGTTAGCAGTTGGAAATAGCCATTAAATGGTCCCTAAGGTGTGTAATTATGTACTGGGGGTTGCTCTGCTATCCACAGGGGAGGAGGAGGCATATGGAATTTAAGGGTATATCTTAATATGACATAATTCTTTCACATATGAATGATGGTTGATATCCCCACAGTAAGGACCAAGCATTTGGGATTTTGCTGTGTTACCACCATTGTGATAAAATGGGTGTGGTTTGAAGTGGGTGTGGTTTCAAAAATGGGAGTGGTCAAAACTGGCTTCCATTAGCGGCCCTCCACCATGTATGCTAGAGAAATTCCGGCCCTCGGCACCGTAGAAGTTGGACAGCACTGCCCTATATGGTATTTTATTAAGACACACTTGAGATCCTGAGAATTGTGCCATGCACAGATGGATGTGGAAGCCAGCTAGAAGAAATGCTTCCAGCTAACTGAGCAATGTATAACCTTCTCATCTCGCCGACAGTTTTTTAAGTTGCTTCCCTATGAAAGCCACACCAGTCTCTGAAATGTGATGTGACAGTCATTTATCGATGCAGCAAATCAGCAAAGTGATGCATCATGTTAACATCTTCCAAAGCATTTCTGCTACAGATACTCATATAGAAATCTGTTTTATTTTTTATTTATACCATTCGCAGGGCTGCAGCTGTTTTTGCAATGTAAAACATATCAGGCTGAAGTAATCTCGGCTTGTACTATATTATTTAGTAAATCAAATTGCAGTTGTAGGTATTACTCAATCAGATTTTACTAATTATGGGGTAAGGTACACAAATGAGTGGCAGGAGAGCCTATCAAGCTTGACATATGCAAATAAATCAGTCTCATTCTGATTTATTAGCAATACTTGTACAGCACTCATACAGTACCTGAAGGATGTGCCCACATCAGAAGAGAAATAAGCCTATGTGCTTGCTCTCACATTGTATATGAGGCTACCAAAATATCACTAGTAACTTTCCAGCTGGCCTGCTCCGTTTAAGAATGAATAGGAGCCTGTTTCTACTACCCCAGGAACCACTAGTCTCTTCCGTTGATAGTTTGTGCACTTGTGCACTTTTTTTATATCCAGTTCTAGTAATAAACTGATTAACACATTTACACCATCATCCATTTACCTTCTTATAAAATTAATTTCACAAAAAGGGACTATTCTGCAACATCAGGAGATTTATCTCCATGAGAGGACACTAAGTGCTGTTATGGGAAAGCACATAAGTAAGATTCACTTTAGACATTACATTAAAAATATTGGTGGTTAGTCCTCACTAGAAACCACTATCATTCTACTAAGGACATATATGTAGATAAAGCCAGGTCAGGATTGCAGGTATCCATTTGTCAAAGCAATACAAAAAGTCATTTTGCAGCCAAACCAATTCCCCTGCACAGATCATACCTGCCTTGGGTACCAGACAACCTATGGGCCCTGGCCCCTGCTATAACACAATTACAATCATATCTAATATTATGACCACAGAGCTATATAAAACAAATCCCATGTTTTAATCTAATAGTACTTACAGAACACCCAGATAATCTTCGATAACCCGGTGGCCCCTACAATGGGACAAATTTTTAAGTTTAAGTAACAACTTAAACCTTGTTATCACTCCACTTTTGAGCAAACTAATGAGTGAATCTCAACTTAGTTATAAGTCTTCACAAAAATATTTTTATACTTTTTTTCCTGACAGAACTGAGCGGAGAGTTTCTAAACAGAGCCCAGGCATGTCTTATTTCTTGATTTCCCATGCGTTACTCTGCACTGCAGTTTTAAAAAAGAACATTTGCAAATTGCCCTGCCATTCAATTTACACATTCTAGAAGTGTGCTTGTAATACTAATTGCATTAGCAGTATTAAAAATAAATTGCCATACTCAATCTATTCCTGTACACAAACACACATCACGTTTTTTAAAAACTGAAATTGGTCACACACTCTAAACTATATGTATAATTGGTAAAGCGCTTAGTTTCTCTGGCTTTATTTTATGGATCACGTTAAAACAAATGTTTAGTACAAGTGTATGCTGTAAATGGTTGTATATGAAGGGCACATATACACTGGTGTTTCGCAATACGTTGCCCTGTGGTGAATTTTAACTGTGTTCCACCGTGGGGAGCGTAGGAGGCAACACAGCTCATTCTTTCTTACCGGCCTGTACTGACGCAGATGAATCCAAACACCACAAGCAGGTGGGACACATCACGATACATTCAGCATTTACATGTACCTCTGTCAGTACAGGCCGGTAAGAAAGAATTAATTGTGTTTAGTCCTGAAATCCCCTGTGGTGAAATGCAGGAGAAATTCATTGCAGGGCGAGACGCCTGTGTCATACCTCCCAACATTTGAAAAAATTAAAGCGGGATAAAGAGAAATGGCATGAGTAGCGCAACAAAAATGTTTTGACCATGCCCATTTTAGCAACCACACCCCCTAAATACCACTCCCATTTGACTACATTTGGCAGGTTATATAAAGTTTGAACACATTTCTGGGGGGTTTTGGAGTTGTTTTATGTGTTATTACAGTTTTGCTAATGCAGGTGAAATTGCCCTTTAAGCTGGTTAGTCTCAGTTCCCTCAAGAGACCTGTTTAGCTTATTAGTTACAATTGTATTTAAGTGCAGTTGTGGCTTGTTAACTTTCTGGGCCCTCTGTCAAAAGCCCACTTATTTAATTACGTCAGAGAAACAATGTATCGAAGTACAGGTGAAATCTTTTTTAGCGTTCAGTGCAGGGGATCGATCAAAGGCAAATGAGGGACTTTGCAGTAAGAATCCGGGACTGCAGGTTGAGGTGTTAAAAGAGGGACTGTCCTGTAAAAATTGGGACAGTTGGGAGGCATGCCTGTGTGTATAAGCTCTAAGACAATTTCAGTCAGTTTACAGGTTTAGGCCACTGCCACACCAGGCTGATTCAGCCCCAACACTTGCCTCAGCCTACTCTTAGGATTGCTCCTGGAGCCACTACACCAGCCCTTGTGCAGGTACTCTGAGCAGAGCTCAGTGGCAAAATGCATACTTATGCATTTCAGCACCAAAACCTACTGCATGTGCCTGCAGTCACAAGGATAGGCTGAGGCAAGGTGTAGGGGGTGATGTTTGGCCTGCGGATCAACCTGTAGCGGCAGTAGCCTTACAGGTTTAGAACCTGGACTGCCATCTGGGTGGTATGGATTAATTACCATAGCAACCAGGTAGCTTGGAGCTTCGAGTTAGAATGGAGAGGGTCTGAATAGAACGGTTTTCAGATTTTTGGTTGTTTAGGCCAGTGATTTCTAGTTGCAGGCCACTAAAAAGTACTGTTCACTTCCAGGTTTCGGTGAAAAATGTAGGCATTTCCACCGGATACCAGAGCTATCAGGTTGACAACTCTGTAAAACGTAGTATGGAAAACTCCAATATTTGGAACATCCCCAGGTCTTAAGTATTCCAGATAATAGATCTTATATATGTAACTCTTGCTTTGCATACAAAGTAGTCACAATTATGTTTTTTTATTAGCCAGGCAAGCAACATAGGCGCAATCCTAAATACAGTGGTGTGAAAAACTATTTGCCCCCTTCCTGATTTCTTATTCTTTTGCATGTTTGTCACACTTAAATGTTTCTGCTCATCAAAAACCGTTAACTATTAGTCAAAGATAACATAATTGAACACAAAATGCAGTTTTTAAATGAAGGTTTACGTTATTAAGGGAGAAAAAAAACTCCAAATCTACATGGCCCTGTGTGAAAAAGTGATTGCCCCCCTTGTTAAAAAATAACTTAACTGTGGTTTATCACACCTGAGTTCAATTTCTGTAGTCACCCCCAGGTCTGATAACTGCCACACCTGTTTCAATCAAGAAATCACTTAAATAGGAGCTACCTGACACAGAGAAGTAGACCAAAAGCACCTCAAAAGCTAGACATCATGCCAAGATCCAAAGAAATTCAGGAACAAATGAGAACAAAAGTAATTGAGATCTATCAGTCTGGTAAAGGTTATAAAGCCATTTCTAAAGCTTTGGGACTCCAGCGAACCACAGTGAGAGCCATTATCCACAAATGGCAAAAACATGGAACAGTGGTGAACCTTCCCAGGAGTGGCCAGCCGACCAAAATTACCCCAAGAGCGCAGAGACAACTCATCCGAGAGGCCACAAAAGACCCCAGGACAACGTCTAAAGAACTGCAGGCCTCACTTGCCTCAATTAAGGTCAGTGTTCATGACTCCACCATAAGTAAGAGACTGGGCAAAAACGGCCTGCATGGCAGATTTCCAAGGCGCAAACCACTTTTAAGCAAAAAGAACATTATGGCTCGTCTCAATTTTGCTAAAAAACATCTCAATGATTGCCAAGACTTTTGGGAAAATACCTTGTGGACCGACGAGACAAAAGTTGAACTTTTTGGAAGGTGCGTGTCCTGTTACATCTGGCGTAAAAGTAACACAGCATTTCAGAAAAAGAACATCATACCAACAGTAAAATATGGTGGTGGTAGTGTGATGGTCTGGGGTTGTTTTGCTGCTTCAGGACCTGGAAGGCTTGCTGTGATAGATGGAACCATGAATTCTACTGTCTACCAAAAAATCCTGAAGGAGAATGTCCGGCCATCTGTTCGTCAACTCAAGCTGAAGCGATCTTGGGTGCTGCAGCAGGACAATGACCCAAAACACACCAGCAAATCCACCTCTGAATGGCTGAAGAAAAACAAAATGAAGACTTTGGAGTGGCCTAGTCAAAGTCCTGACCTGAATCCTATTGAGATGTTGTGGCATGACCTTAAAAAGGCGGTTCATGCTAGAAAACCCTCAAATAAAGCTGAATTACAACAATTCTGCAAAGATGAGTGGGCCAAAATTCCTCCAGAGCGATGTAAAAGACTCATTGCAAGTTAGCGCAAACGCTTGATTGCAGTTATTGCTGCTAAGGGTGGCCCAACCAGTTATTAGGTTCAGGGGGCAATTACTTTTTCACACAGGGCCATGTAGGTTTGGATTTTTTTTCTCCCTAAATAATAAAAACCCTCATTTAAAAACTGCATTTTGTGTTTAATTGTGTTATCTTTGACTAATAGTTAAATGTGTTTGATGATCAGAAACATTTTGTGTGACAAACATGCAAAAGAATAAGAAATCAGGAAGGGGGCAAATAGTTTTTCACACCACTGTACATGCCTTTTCCAAACTGACGTCTAAGAAGAAGTAGTTATTCAAAGTTTGCAGTAACAAGAGATGCTACAGCAATATTGGCCAGCACCCTGGCAGAATGGGAATAATAAAAATATATCACAAGAAAAGAGGAGAGCACCTTCACGCAGATGAACTGCTTCCTTCCTTTAATATATAAAAATATATACTAAAGACTTGATTTTAATATTTCTATACACTTTCTACTGTGTAACAAAACAGAAGAAGAAAAGTATGGAAATTGTGAATAAACACTGACAGATTCTAGCAATAAACAGATAAAGCTATAGACTGCTATGCTTTTGGCTGATCTCAGCAATCACAAATGGAAGAAAAATTATTGTTTCTTCAAGATGTTACTGGAAAGTGCACAACATCCCCCGCACAAACTATTTCTAGGATGTCAATTATTTCATCTAGAAATATCCATAACATAATCTGAACCCTCATCAATTTTAGTTATTAAGAAAGAGTTTGCATATCTACAAACTACAAACCACAAACCAAGGCAATTTATTTTCTGCACAAAGTGGTTATTTCTCAAAAGTAGCATTACCTCTGAGCTTGCTTTAAAATAAATGAGCAATCCTGTTAGGAAAAACAGATCTTATTTTGCTTTGTTAGTCTTTTTCTGGAACCGTTCACAGAAACAATTATAAGTATATTAAATCACCTCATGTGCCATTGCCATTTTAAAGAAGAGTCAGACTTATACTTCCTGATTCCAAGTAGTAATGGCTTTTAGTTGCATTTTCAAATTTTACTCTTAAGAGTCATTGCGTTGGCCCGGGTGCAGGCACATAATCTGCTCGCGTTTGCAGTTTCACACTGAATTTTGCTTTGTCTGTCTGCATCCGGGCTGACGCAATGTCTCTGAGTGCAGGCACAACCAACAGTTTTTTGAAGTGTTCCATGTGGCACTGGCCAAAGGGATCTATTATCCAGAATGCTCGGAACATGGCTGTTCCAGATGTGGGTTTTTTCTGTAATTTGGATCAACATATGTTATCTGCTAAAAAAAGTTATTCATTAAATAAACCCAATAGTATTGATTTATCTTCAGTATAGATTTATGCAGCTTAGGTAGGACGAAGTAGGATCATAGGTTTACTATTACAGATAAAAAGGAAATTATTTTAAAATGTTGGTTTGCTTAAAATGGATTCTATGGGAAATGATCTTGCTGTAATTTGGAGCTTTCTGGATAACAGGGTTATTGATAAGAGATCCCATACCTGTATGGGTACAGGTTTTTCTGTTTTTATAGTAAAAAAAAAAAAAAAAAAAACACTTTTGCGGGAAATACAATATTAGTATGGGAAGCTATGACATGAGTGTTTTGGCCTCTGTTGCTTTCCATTTGATAACATAAGCAGTTAAAATACCAGGGGGTTATGCAATAAAAAAAACTCTTTGCCCAGGAGAAGTAATCTATAGCAACCAATCAGCAGGTAGAATTTACTGGACACAGTAAACATCTTATTGGTTGCAACAGGTTACTGCTCCTTGGCAAACTTAGTGCCTTTAATTACAAATGGGGGTATGTGTGCCAAAAGTTAGCATTTTCTGAATAAAAGTATTTTGTAGGACAAGTTCCTACAATTTCTTCCTACAAAGATGCTATAATTACTGCTCTATCCAGTCAAAATATCAGCTAGTTATTATAGTTCATATAATCTTTTATTAGAAAATACTATGCTACTTTGCATCTACTGTCTATCAAACGTCCCTCCCAAAAGGTACACACACAAAGCTTTCCCAGCCAATTTTAGGCTTGTTTCAGCATTTATCTAAGGAACATGCCCTTTAAATGCACCATTGTATATAACCTACCAAACAATGAAAAGTATACTATATTGTTCAATAAAGTTATAAATAGATCATATGTCAGTTTAGCAAGAATAAATAAAATAAAATTTATCCAACATGTAGAAAATAAAAAATTCTCAGACTTCTAGAAAGGGAAAATGATATAAGAGAGAAAAATAATTTCACTACTGCTTCCAACAAAAGTAGGACAAAGGGTGATGTGATATTGAAAAGATTAAAGTGGACCTGTCACCAAGACATAAAAAGCTGTATAATAAAAGACCTTTTCAAATTAAACATGAAACCCAAAATAATTTTTTATTACCACATCCATACCCATTATAAAAGCATTTAAAAATCCCAGCTGTCAGTCATATATTGCCTGCCCCGCCTCTATGCCTTAGGCATAGAGGTGGGGCAGACAGTTACTTTCACTTTCAATTCAGAACTTTTTAGATGTTGCTGCTCCTCACATTCTCCCTCCCTCCTCACCATGTAATTATGTAACCAGTTTATGGACATGGGCATCAGGTCCCCCCATACTGGCACAGAAACAAGATATTGGCAGGATGCAATGCCTGCTTTGATAACAGTGTCCACAAAATGGCCCCTGCCTGCTTGTTGCAATTGTGAATTCCAAGGCTGAAGAAACTAAGATTAAAATAATTTATATAGTGGAAGTAAAGTATATTTTGCTTGACAACCACAATAGAAAACAATTTGGAATTATTTCTTAAGGTGACAGGTCCCCTTTAACTTAATGCAATTAAGAAGAGTTTGGGCTCTAATAAAACTAAAAGGTCAGCAGTTGACTGATGGACATCCCCTCTAAGCCAGAGCTGCTGCTACCACTCAAGCAGGGACACTCAGGCAGCAGCCCCCCCCAAAGTTACCAGGGGCGGCAAAAAGCTTCTGGTAACTTTAAGGCAATTCAGCTCTAGTGCACTAGAGATGTGGCCCCTCTGGCACAGGAAATGCGCAGAACTGCACAGTAAATCTGGCAAAAATTACAAAGAGGGTATTTTTGTGGTTACATGAAAAAAAAAAAAAAAGCATACACAAAAAAAAGTGGTTTATCATTTTAGCTTGCGAGCATTACAAGGGTTTGGTTTTGCTAACAATTCAGGCAGCCCTGTTCTCCTGCAATTAGTATGCCCCAGTGAACAATAAAGCTATTACAACAATTGACTTGTTTTGCAATTCTCCATGATAAAATGCCTTGAGTAAAACCAATGTGCTGTAACTGAACACCTCATTTCCAAGCTGTATCCGTGCAGTGCTAAGGGTAAGCAGCAGACATGCTTAATTTAATTTGCTTTAATTTTAATTATTTGCAGAAATGATGATCAGTGTTTCTATTATTTGTTAACATACTGTTAACAGTGGGCATTTAATTTTTATGATAAAGATACAAGGGCTCTGGCACATGGGGAGATTAGTCGCCCGCGACAAATCTCCCTTGTCACGGGCGACTAATCTCCCCGAACTACCATCCCACCAGCGAGCCAGTAAGTCGCCGGTGGGATGGCACACGCTGCGCAGGCGATTTCGGCAAATCTGGGCCAGTGGGTGGGAGGGAGGGCAACACACAGCGTTGTTAGGCCACTGCTCAGAATACTTCTACATGGAACAGAGGGTGCAGTTAAATAGCAGCCTATGGGTGAAGGGCAGCCTATGAGAACAGCCCATAAAACAAAAAAACAACACTATACACTCATCTGTCAAAACTTCTATAAACATTAGGCAAAGGAAAAATAAAGGAAAAAAATGTTCAGTGGTCTTTTAAGTGATTTTACATTGCTGTCTACTTGATTTTATATTCTAATTCCTGCAAGATGCAAGGATGCATTGTATTCTGTTTAAAAAGGGTCTGGAAACAATCAGTCTTTAAGTATACGTCATAATCTCTTTCCTCTGCTTCTCATTGTGTTGCAGTGCAGTTTAAGGTAGCTCCTAAGGAAATCATTACTTTTGCCCAAATACAGATTTAAAAGTTGCTGATTAGTTCACACTGCAGCGAAAAGCCAGATAACAGACAGTTCTATTTAGAGAAATGTCTCTCTATCCTGACACTTCAGAACATTACCTGTACTCTATGGATGTGAACAAGGCATTCCAATTTATTCTCTGAGATGCTCATCAGGATTAAAACAATGTTTCACCAGATGAATTATCTTATCTGGAACTATGCATACCATAAGTACTGTCTCAATGAGGTATATAAAGTATATGTGCCACTGAGCCATAGCACAATACTGTATGTAAACATATGACAACAAATAAATATTTTTTTTTTTTTTAAATTATATTGGCTCCTTCAGAGTAACCAGCTTGCTCAGTCTGAGTAGACTAGTGGTGAAAATTCTCATAATTCTCATCATTTAAATAGCGCCAGCAAATTACACAGCACTTTATATTAATTTATAACGAATCAGGATCTTGCAATCATTTAATAGAAACAGTTTTACAATCTAAAAATAGAATTAATCTACTCTACAAACAGTCCCAAAATAGGCATTATTTACAAATATATAACATGATTTGCAATGTATTCAAGTATCCTATTCTTTATTACCCCTTCCAAAAGCTTTCCTACTACTGATGTCAGACTAACAGGCCTATAGTTTTCAGCATACCTCCCAACATTTGAAAAATGAAAAGAGGGACAAAAAGATTTGGTGCGTGATTTGCCCACGCCCCAATTACCACACCCCATTAAAGAAAAATACTCCATTTATATAGATGAAATGGTGGGATCAGACGCAAATGTGCTATACCCTCATACTGAACAACCTAAGGAAAACAATATAGCAACTCCTACATTAAACTACAAATATAGAGAGAAGGCAGTCAGTTATAAGTGAGTTATAACTATGTACCAGTTTTACCCCCCCATACACAGTACCCCCATACACAGTAGCCCCCCCAATACACAGTAGCCCCCCCAATACACAGTAGCCCCCCATACACAGTAGCCCCCATACACAGTGCCCCGCACACACAGTACCCCCCATCCACAGTAGCCCCCTATACACAGTACCCCCCATAGGGCTCCGCCTTCATCTGCGGCTTCTCTCCTTATGCGGCAGCGACAGGCTCTTTTATAAGGTTGCGCCCGTGCGTAATGACGTCACACGTACCCAGGGGTGCAACCTTATAAAAGGGCCTGTCGCGCTGTATATGGAGCCGCATAAGGAGAGAAGCCGCAGGAGAAGTCGGAACGTCCGGCTCCAGCCAGCGCATCCCGCAGGACAGTTGGGGGGTATGGTTTTCAGGCTGAGCACGGGATCCCTTTTTAAATAACAGCACCACATTAGCAATTTGCCAGTCTCTTGGTACCATGCCAGACCTCAACGAATCCTGAAAAATTAAGTGAAGATGTTTGGCAATCACAGTATTAAGCTTGTTTAATACACTGGGAAGAATAGCATCCAGGCCTGGACCTTTGTTTACCTTTACATGTTCAAGGCTCTTGAATTTCCCCCCGAGTGACCCATGCGTCAGTTGTTATATCACTGGAATTGAGTCCATTAAAAGGAAAGCCTTGATTGGCTGGCTCCTCAGTTGTGTAGACCAATAAAAAATAAGAGTTCAAAATGTCTTCCTTTTTCCTGTTCTCATAAACCAACTGACCCTGCTGTCATAATAAGGGTCTTGCCTTTTTTTTTTTTTTTTTTTTTACTATTTACATATATTCATATATAATTTTGGATTAATTTAACTCCTTGCTGCAATACTACCCCTTTCCATCTCTATTTTAGCTTGCCTGATAGCTTTTTTTGCATGCTTTATTTGCTTCCTTGTACCTGATAAAAGTTTCTGCTGTTCCAGCACATTTTTTCTTACCAACCTCAACACTAACACTTTTATTCAACCATAAATATTTTGCTTTGAGCTTGATTATTTTTTCACAATTCATACTTTTTTGCACCATAATACAATGTTGTTGTGAAAAAAAAAAATTTTTGGTTATCTATAATTCTATAAACCTAGTTTTCAGGTGTTTTTGACATTCTTTCTGCTCCTTTTTTTATAATTGCTTTTTCACTTTGAATCTGTTTCATAAATGACTGACAATCGTGGAGATTAGTTTAGTCAAGATTAGTTTTAGCTGTTCAAATCAGCTATGAAGATATGCGTAGTTACACATTTCTCTTGTGTTTATTGGTTGTAAAAAGCCCTATTCAAACTAAATGGCTGAGCCCGTGGTTACATAGTGGCTTGCTTTAGGGCTCTGGCACACGGGGAGATTAGTCGCCCGCCTCTCGGGGCAAGTTCCGCGATTTCAGGGAAATCGCGCCGCCGCGTATGCCATCATCTCACCGGCGATTTACATTTTCGCAGGTGTGATGGCACATGGAGAGATTAGTCACCCGCGACAAATCTCCCTGTTCGCGGGTGACTAATCTCCCTCTCTAAAAAGGTATTATCCCTTACTTTCCCTCCTTGCTTCATACTGCACATGTGTTTCATTCCCTCCCCCCCTCCCCTCTGCCAGATCCGCTTCTGATTGGCTGGTGGGCATGTGTAGCTCAGAACAGGAGACAGGATCAAGTTACATGCTCAGAGAATAGGAAGGCTGCCACTGGCAGCCTACAGGAAGGGAAGAGAGATTTCAGTGATGTCACTGTAGTCTTCACACTGCTGTAGGCTGCCAGCACCATATCTCAGAGAAGCAAGCAGAGATCTGGGAATTTAGATATGCAGTAAGTACGCCAGTAAGTACATGCCTTTAGACTTACTTTTAATTTATATTAACCTTTCATTGTCCTTTCATAAACTATAGCAGTGCTTCTAAAACAAACATGCAATTCTAACCATTGCAGAGCAACAGTACATTATAGTGAAATGCACATAAAACCCTTTAATATTTTTTTGTGTTAATGTTTTTGTTTTTCCAAACATAAAAGAAAATTATAGCTAAACTGAGTTTCATTGCAGTGGAATAAGAATAACACAGGGAACAAATTTAATATCAGGATTTATTATTCAGTAAAATTATGAAATTCAACAAGCATCTGAATAGTTTTCCAAAGCACCATATAAATACATTTCCCTTAGGGTAATAGCACACCAGGAGATTGTGATAAATTTGCGCAACCATAGGCGACTAATCTTCTGAAAATGCAATGTCTGCATTTAGAATAAAACAAATGTCTGATCAGCTTTTAAAGGTTTAGTGTACACTACGTTAAAAAAGGGCTAGAGAGAAGGAAAATTAATAGCTACAAAAGCAATCGAAAAACATTCTCCTGCATTTTTTTTCCAAAGCAAACAACCCTAAAACAGTTACAGTAGGTTGCTCTAAGGCCAATGTCAGACAGGTCATTTTCTCTACCAGCACATATGTATCAGCTGAGAAGTGCTGATCTGCTGACTTTTGCCTTTTTGGGCCGTGACACAGAGAGATTAGTCGCGCCGCAACAAATTTTCGTTGCCGTGGGCGACTAATCTGCCCGCAATGCGATCCCACCAGCTAGAAAAGTAAATTGCTGGTGGGATGGCATATACGGTGCCGCGATTAGCCAAAGTCAAATTGTGGTGCCGCATATTCCATCCCACCAGGGATTTATATTCTAGCTGGTGGGATGGCATGGTGGGATCAATTAGTTGCCTTTTTGCAACCCTGCTTGGGTTTTAGACCAGTAGTGCAGAAGCAGCAGCTAAAGCTCTGCTTTAAGTGATTCCTGGGACCCTACTTTGTAATATAGGGATGATAAAAAGCAAACAAGAAATGCAAGCACTATTCCTGCCCTACAGCTATATATTCCATCTTTCTGTTGCTATCACTACTTTCCTGATAAGAGTTTTAATCTCCTGGAACATCACTGTCCTTCACAGCCATTAGATACCTATAGGGAAGAAGGCAGCATGATCATATTTAAACCTGTACAATTAAGATAGAAAAACAAACACAAACAACAATACGCACATATTTAGTGTCAGTAAAGTCACCGGACTACAAAAAAAATACCCATCTGACAGTATGAAACATAGATAAAGTTCCTTGCCAACTTATAATTCTTCCTGTGCAGCTCTTAAATGTTTGTAATTAAAGTCTAAAGTGCATTGGCAAAGCAATCACCTTCTGTGCCCATAACAGCCAGAGCACAGTTGAGTGCCAGCAAACTATAGCTCTTGGCACTATTTTCAAATCTAGGAAAACAACGGTTTTCTGAACTAAGAGAATTCATTAAAATTATAATAAAATGTGACTGCCATACTGCAAGCTAAGGATCAAGCCTGGAGGACCCATATTAATGCACCAGAGCACACAAACAAAAAAAGCAAGATATTTAAATAAAAACAATGGGGGAAAAAGAAAGACCATCCTAAATCCCAACTCTGTACAAAACAAAAAAAACAAACATTAATTAGTTAGGTATTGAAAAAAAATTGCATATATGCCTACTAGAATATCAACTTTTCAACATATACTTTTGTTTAGAATAGATATTTTTAAAAAAAATTAAATCAAGCTATGTACAGGATATGTTGCCTACCAACTGAGATTCATGCTGTGCTTGTTTACTAATGTTTCAGCTTTCTTGAGAAATACCTACTTGTTTCCGTCAGGAAAATCTCAATTTCTGATGCCCCCATAAAAAGGATCTAGAACTTGGCTTTTTTTTAGTATGTTTCTAATATGAAATACTCCACTACAGGTGAGGTTAAGTGTCAGGCGTTTCAATTTCAGCATGCGGAGTTCAACAAAGGCAATTTTGAGCAAAGCCAAGTTCTCTCATTTGCAATTAGAAAGCCACCAAGGTGAGAGGTTGGTCTTTGTACAGATACCCATTATTCTTTATTTTAGTTTTGACAGTATCTGTAGATGATGATGCATGTTTTCCAGGACTTTCTTTTTTGTTCATAAAAAGCCTTTACTCTTTAAGGGCCATGAAATATGGTAAGCTCTGTCGCCCATGGGCCACAAAGCACCCGAAGTACCTGCCTTGCTGCATCCTATGGAATCACCTCATGTACAACATGTGGCAATCCCAGTACAAAAATCTGAGAAAAATGTATATTCGTGCAATTACGATCAGTGATTTCAGTGAATTTGGAGAAGCAGGAATTGTTGAGCACTATATCACCCATGTGGGTGATAAAGCACCCTATATGACAAACTACTAATTCTTTAACTTAGTCCAAATAATATTTACTTCTCTACAAGCAGCAGCAGCAGCATACTGCTATTTGCAATGGTGTTCATAAGTATTTGTACTTAGTGCAGGTGAGGGACCTTGGTTTTCTGCAAAAGGGATTTTTCTGTAATGTAAGCCACACAGTACGGTGTCACCCACACTAAACGCACAGTAACACATGGTGGATGATCTGCTTTAATTAGCCTGTGTTTCCTACGGAGGCTAAGAAGAACGGATCCACTCTTATCTGCAGCTCTGTTTAGCATCAGAGTGAGGTACTGGGTCAGCTACACTGAGTGGCCTTCAGAATAAAAAAAACAGTATGCATTTTTGGGCAGAAATCTACTCAGTGTAGCTGCACCTAGGCCAATCCAGTGCATGTCTGCGGAACTGTATGTATCTGTGGATGAGAGCAGATTCACTTTTTTCAGCCTTAGTAGGAAATGCAGGCTGAGAAAAGCAGATCACCCATGGCGTGTGACTGTGTCCTATATCTCCTCCATGTATAGAAGTTAATGTGCTAAAACATTTGAATTAACAAAAACTGCAAAAGATTACATGATTCATGAGACACATGTTTTAATGCTGGAGACTGGGGCTGACTTCTATGCAAAGATATATTCTCCAGAACGTATCATGTGCCATTACCCAAGGATCATAAAAACCAGAAAATAGATTTCAAACCTGATAAAACAGACTACTGCATGTGTTGGCGATGTATAACATATAATAAACATAAGTACTACCGGTATGTGAAGTAATCATAGCCATCCGTCCAAAATTAATACAGTGGATTGAAATGGAACAGAATACAGAACACATTTGTATAAGGAAAGTTCTGCACTTGCAAGCTCTACAGGACGGGAACCTCCTTACTCTTTAATATGTGGCATTTTTTTTATTATTATTTCCAAATGGCTGTTACATTAACAATATGATGAAAACTTTGATATTAATACCCTTGGATGTAGAATAAGATGGTCATGCAGGTGTCCTATCACTTTTGGCCATTTAGCAAAAAATCATGA
This sequence comes from Xenopus tropicalis, assembly GCF_000004195.4. Classification (NCBI taxonomy): domain Eukaryota; kingdom Metazoa; phylum Chordata; class Amphibia; order Anura; family Pipidae; genus Xenopus; species Xenopus tropicalis. Next base: position 68,313,934 of record NC_030681.2, read on the forward strand.
TTCTAATAATAAATTGTGCCATAGAAAGAAATCTCTCAATACAGAATTCTTGATAAGACAGCAACAATTGATTTCTCAGACAAGTAAAATGATTAATCAGACATAAACCACAATAAAAACCCTAAGCAAGCTCATACAATAACCTGCTCTAGTCTGGTTTAAAGAAAATTAAATATGGCCATACATAAGCTGATATTGGTGGACAAAAATCTGATAAGTTTTACTGTGGGTTGATGACAGTACCCAGGGGCCTAACAATTGAATCTACCCAATTTAACATGCCAAATAACCTTGTATTTGGCAACTGCAACAAACAAAGAGATCTTTGTTTGTATGGCAAGCTTATATGCAAACTCCATTTCCCGGGTTTGACATGAGTTATTCAGTTCAGCTGAAGTTATTTATAAATAAAAAAAAAAAAAAAAAAAGCGGGGGGGGGGGGGGAATAAACACTTTTAACTTCCAAAAATAAAAATAAATGTATTTTTTCATTTACAGAGACATATCTGATTTCACAAATTGAAAGGAAACCACAAGTCTGTCTGAGATAACAGGGATCAGACTCCCAACCTCTATTACCGGTGTTTCCCTAAAAATAAGACAGTGTCTTATATTTATTTTTTCTCAAGAAGACACACAAGGGCTTATTTTTAGGGGATGTCTTATTTTTATTAAGTATAATACAACAATCTATATTTATTCAAATACAGTTAATTCATCTTCTTCTGGAACATCGTCATAACTCTCCAGACGCAGAATTCCATCCTGAATTTCTTGCGACTCCATTTCCACTCCGTACGCGCATGCGCAATAGGATGCCCGCAACCATGGTTACCACACGCGCATACGTGAACGGCTAGGAGAAAGGAGTGATGCGGTTGCCATCCACGCACCCGCACATGTGCGAATGGCTCGGAGAAAGGAGTGATGCGGTTGCCACCCACGCAAGTGCGAATGGCTCGGAGAAAGGAGCTGTGGCAGATAAAAGGTATTCCAGTCTTCCTTACCACTCCACAACGAAATGCATAGCTTGGCTATGCAGATATGCCGCATAGCCCCACCCATCACTGGGTGTTATTATCGGGGTAGGGATTATATTTAACAAATGCATAAAAAACCTGCTAGGGCTTATTTTTTGCGTAGGACTTATTTTTGGGGAAACAAGGTAGGTTAACAGTGTAATGCAACCCTCTGTGCACACCTATGTAAAAAGCAGAAGGACACTTCAAATGGAACATAGCGAGGGGCTGCATTACACTGTAAGCCATAAGAGCATCTGGTCCCAAAGAAGAGATGTTGCCTCTAATGCAAATCAAAGATTACGAAATGTATTCTTTGTATTCTTTACCTCTGCTCTTAACTAATTCAGTCACTTGTCTTATTATAAGTTCCTTGTCATATTCTCCGTTCCTCTCAGAGCTGTTGTCTTTTCACAACATGAACACCCACTGCCAACTCTTACCTGAAAAGCTTTTAATCTTGCTGCTCCTTACCTCTGGAATGCTATCCCTGAATTCCTCCACAGGAAACACTATCTTAACTTCAAAAAGAAACCCAGATTTTGCCTTTTGGAGCCTTTTGTTCACTTTTGCCATGATCTTTGTGCTTTTACATTTTATGCTAACTTAGACTGTAAGCTCTATGGGGCAGGTACTTTCTTTCTTCAGGACTTTGTGTCTCTTACCACATGGTACTTAATATCTGTATATTTATACTTCTTTATGATTGTCCTTCTTGTGTGTAAATTTCTATATTAAACAGCCCTAGGTTACGGTACACAAATACTGGCAGACACAGTCTGGCATGGTTTCCTCAATTAGTGGCATTAGGTATGCCTTTTAAAAAATGCATTTATATTTATTTATTTTCAGAAGTCTTTGTGCTTTTTTTTGAGATTTTCTATTGCATGAGCTAATGTCAAAAAGGGGGTTATATTTTCCCTGCATATGTGTGCAATTTCTGCCTTTAAGACCTATATCTGTAAATTTAAAGTGGTATGATGGTAGTAGCATGCTCCACAAACAGCAATATTTCTTACATCTGAACTGCATTTAATGCTTGAGCATGGTTATTAAAGAGACAGAGCCCAACAAATAATGTATTTAATGTCAGTCTTTTAACTTTTAATCCTGGCAGATTAAACTGGAAGAAAAGTGTCCAAACTCAGTCATGTCATGGCTTAAATGGAAGCTCCCTGTCACTGCTGGTGGTTTACACCACAACACATGTGCTATGTGCCTAAAACCCACTAACAGATATTACAACACCAGACATCTAAGCACTAATAAAGCCCTTTCAACACAGTGATAGGAAAAATGCCCATGCTGGTTTCTGTGCACATTACTAGGTTTATATGTTACCAGAGCTGTTACAACAGGAGGTGATTTAAATACACAGCAGGCAGCAAAGCTGCTGTGCCAAGAAAGAAGTGGAGCAAAGTAATGGGGTATTTTCTGGGAAAGTCACTTCTCAGAAGGCAATGTGCATTTTCTAATGTCCAACTTTTAAAAAGCCACAATATTCTCCATTTGTTAAAACAAAACAGTTTTCATTATAAGATAATGAATTTAAACAGAGCATAGCCTTATTTATAGTTTGGCAGGGGCAGATCCTATCATCTGAAAGTGGACCTGTCACCCAGATATAAAAAGCTGTATAATAAAAGTCCTTTTCAAATTAAACAAGAAACCCAAATTCATTTTTATATTAACACATCCAAAGCCATTACAAAGGCATTTAAAAATCCCAGCTGTCAATCATATATTGCCTGCTCCGCCTCTATGCCTTAGACTTTCCCCCCTTCCTCCTAACCATTTAACTGTGTAGCCAGTGAATGGGCCTGGGCATCTGGTCCCCCATTCTGGCACATACACAAGATTTTGGGGTGATACAAAGGTTGCCTTAATTACAGTGTCCACACCTGCCTATTTGCTGTGATTGTGTAATTCCGGGAACTGAAAGAATATATTACTTATATAGTGTAAGTGAAGTTTATTTTGCCTAACAAACACAATAAAAAAGAATTTTGAATTATTTCTTAGGGTGACAGGTCTTCTTTAAGACCAAGGCACAGCCATCCCAGGTAGTCAGAAATCCTTTACTCCTTCAGCTAACACAAGCTGGGAAAGAGAAATATGATTATATCATATTTATATCGGCTAAATATTGTGTTAACGAATATGGATATATCCCTTTAAATTAGAATTGTTGCAGCTCTTATGTTAAATTTATTTGACTGTATAAACTAAAATGTAGACTAGAGCTTCTTCAGCGAAACTGTTATAAAAAATCAAAATGGTATCTTTTATAATATATCATACCAATCACTCCACTGGGCTGTAGAAACTGAAAATTTGTGTGTGCGATTTAAAATAATAAAGAAAACACAAAGAGTATTGTAGTAATGATACCTGTGTGTGATTTTGCACTGTGTTACATACTTTTTTTGTTATACAATGCATTGGCAGTTAATTTGGTCATACACGCTCCAATAGTATTGCACAAAACCAATGGCCTTAGAAAAGATCACTCTTGATACGTGTATTGCCACCTCTAGTGTAAACAGGTCACAAAAGATTTTTTATTTTATTTTTTTTAGTTGTGCTTTTTTTCCTACTTGCAAGTGGATGTGACTTAGAATTTAACTGTCAATAAAGGAGATGAATGCTTGGAAATTATTTACAAAGGTTCAGAAAGGAGGGAAAAGACTAGGGTGGGGGGGGGGGGAAATGTAACAAACGTCTGTAACGGAAAAATTATTCACAACGCGAAAATGTATGCCTTTGTGCGAACAAATTTGCCTTTGCACAAGTTTAATATGGGCTTTACATATGCAGAAACTGTTTTGTGACCACTTCCAAAAGTAAAGGAAAAAAAAAAAGTTTGCGAATGTTACAGTTCACAGTGTATGTAATAAAACCTCTTAATAAAAAAGTTACTAAGTTTGCTTGCTCCTAAAGAGTACGCCACCTTCAAGCATACCTTAGTCTGCAATGCGATAAATCTATATTAAATTACAAAATGTGATTTTTTTTATTCTTATTTGTGCACATTTCTTTCAGTTAACAACTTTTATTACATTCACCCCATTACAGACAAATATTTTTATATTTAATTTATATTTTATATTCAGCCAATCGATTCTAAGCAGAGATAATTAGCCACAACAGAAAGCTGGACTGACTAATGACTTCAATTGGTACATTAATGTAGTTTTTGGATAGAAAACTAACCAAACAGTAAATAAAAAAAAAAGACACTGTAGTGTCTAGGCTTAAAATGTAATAAAGGATTGTTTCTATAGCACTGAAAATGTGTAACACTTCACTGGCAACTGCTGAATGGAAATAACAATGTAGTTATCAACAGCAGATGAAGTAAACTGGTTTTGTATTCTGAGGGATTAGGCATAGAAATAATTATGAAGTCTGTAATTATATTGCAAAGAATCACAAAGGCTTTCATAAGAAAAAAGGCATGTAAATGTAATGGTGGAGATGCAATTTAAGAATGCTGCATGTGAGAACAAAACAAAGGAAATTATACTGTTTTGTCTGACATTATAGAAACAATATCCTTACCTCCCAAGCAAGGGGTAAAGGGTTATTATAACTCTTATTTTATGCTTAAATTTGGGTTTGCTTAAAATAAAAAAGACATACATCCATTTTTTTTGCCTGGAGCAGAGCATATTTTTGCTCCAATTTTTCTACAGAATTAGCAATGCAGAAAGGCCAAACAAGGGCTACTTTCAATTTTAGTTATATTTACAAATTACACTCTAACAATGTAAATTAATGCACACAGGAAAGCTACATATAACTATATTTTCTTTCATGATGATAAAAAAAAAAAGTCACCATAGTTTACTATAGTCAGCCGGCTAGCTATAAGCTTCCCTATCACTTCTTAGGCTGATGGTACACAGGGAGATTAGGCCCCAAGGTTAAACCTTTGCCACTGTGGGCATTCAGTCTCCCTGAAATGCTTTCCTATTGGCATTAAAGTGAACAGCTCGTAGGAAAATATACACTGCACTTTGGTTTACGGCAACTTTAGAAAACAAAGGAAACTTGGGGTGACTTTGGATAATAAAGCGCTGTGTATATTTTACCACTATTGATTCACTTTACTGTACATGGGAAAACATTTAGAGGCCTAGATTTAACCACAGCGACAAATATCTGCTTGAGCCACAGGTCTACTTTGTATAACTATGCTATTAAAAAAGGTCAGAAGGGGGCATGGCCTAGAGAATGATTAGAATGACTTTAGAATGAATTTGGTTGCTATTTTTTACACAGCATAACAAAAAGGCCCCATAGACTGCCAAATTTCATACATCACAATTCTCTTATATACAATGGCATAATGTTAGAGAGCTGGCCCAGCTTACACACTCAAGAGGCACACAACGGGTGCCACACAAGCTGATCTTTTGTCAGATTTATACACCTACATGCTTGGCCACATACAGTGGATATAAAAAGTCAGGCAAAATGTCAGGTTCCTGTGCGGTACAAAAATAAGACAAAGATAAATAATTTCAGAACTTTTTCCACTTTTAATGTGACCCATGGCTTACTAACAGGCTGGTACCTGGTTGAATAAACTTACTTTTCACTTCAACAAAAAATGGATAAGTATTTTTTATTAACTTTATTCAAAATCGTTGTGTTTAACTGTTGGGTTTAATATTTTCAAAAGTATTTGCTGTTTTTGGTGATAATTTACACAGTTTGGTGAACTATAAGGCTTACAGCAGGTTTGCCAGAAGTTACATTCCTTTGTAATTACCCTCAGTTTGAGGTGGGTGGGGTTTGATTAGTTCTACAGTTAGTAGACTGTATATATAGACCTACTGGCACTCCAGTGGAGCTTGCTCTGGTGGCTGGTGCTCTTTAAGTGATTTCTCTTTAAGTGGGGGCTCTGTAAGTGGAGTTATAAAAACAGGAGTTAGTGGAGCTCTGTAAGTGGCGTTATAAACACAGTTAAAAACTAAGGGATTTAAAACAAGGTACTAAGTTTGCATTTATTTCAAGTCTTTTCACTTATTTCTGTTTAACTGTTTCTGTAACTGGGAGAATGAGTGGCAGCAACATTGATGGTCTGACACAATGCACAGCCTGCCACATGTATGCAGTTGTGGAATAACAGTTCCAAAGTGCATACCTCTGTTGTGGTTGTGAGCCACTTTAGAGGCTCGCGTTAGGGCCCTAGAGGAAAAAGTTGCAACACTGCGTTCGATTGACAATCTTGAGAGGGGTCTCTTGCTTACTGAGCAGGAGCTAGCGGGGTTAGATAATTTGGGGGGAGGGGAGCAGCGAAAGGATGATAAGGTAGTAAGCTGGGTGACAGTCAATCTAGTGTGGGGAAAAGGAAGAGGGAGGCTGCGCCAGGGTTTGCGCATCCCAGATTTGCCAGGTTGTGTGAAGAAGATGGTAGTGTGAACTCTGGACTGGTGGTTCTAGATGAGGCTGACCTCTCTAACAGCCGGGAGACCAGTTGCTCTAGTAGTGGTGGGGAGGAGAGCAGAGCTATGCCTAAACAGATGGTGGTTATAGGGGATTCGATCATTAGGAAAGTGAACAGGGTAATCTGCCGAGCGGATCACTACAACCGAACAGTTTGCTGTCTTCCTGGTGCCAGGGTTCGGCATGTGGTTGACCAGGTTGACAAATTATTGGGAGGGGCTGGGCATGACCCGGCTGTCTTGGTACATATCGATACTAACAGCAAAATGAACGATAGGTGGAGGACCTTAAAGTGTGAGTTCGGGGATCTAGGCTCTAAGATTAAGCAAAGGTCCTCCAATGTAGTCTTTTCTGAAATTTTGCCGGTGCCACATGCAAGTTTAGGGAGACAGCGGGAGCTTAGGGAGCTAAATGGGTTCCTAGAGCACTGGGCTGACTTTTCTTTGGGGTATAATCTATACAGCTGTGACGGATTGCACCTGGAAGGGGGTCTGCTGTGCTAGGGGAGAGAATAGTTAAGAGGCTAGAGGAGTGTTTAAACTAGATAAGGGGGGGGGATGGGTGAGGTAGAGTTTTGTGGAAAAGCTAGTGTAGACGGAGCAGTGGGACTAGTAAAGGGTTGTGGGGGAGGAGTTAGGGGGGCATATAGTTTATCAGATAAGGAGCTTCCATTGTTACAAGGGAAACAGACTAATTTTCACCTTAGCTCTAACTCTCCGTTAGCTAATGTAAACATCAGAGGGAAAAGTAATAATCTCAGCTGCATGCTAGCTAATGCATGATGCTTGTCGGGTAACTTAGGGGAGCTGCAGGCTATTGCATGTATTGAAAATTATGATTTAATTGGTATCACGGAGACCTGGTGGGTGAAAAATGGTTATACACTTTTTAGGAGGGACAGAGAGATTAAAAAGCGTGGAGGGGTTTGTCTTTATGTAAAGTCAGATTTAAAGCCATGTAATAAACACATTACCAATGAAAACGTTGAATCTCTTTGGGTAGAAATTTCAGTAGGGCTGAAGGTCACAAAGAAAATAATCATTGGTGTATGCTATAAACCACCCCGTATAGATGAGGGGGGATGAGACCCAGCTACTGTTGCAAATGGAGGAGGCTTCACAACTGGGTCAAGTTGTTATTATGGGGGACTTTAATTATCCGGACTAAGTCAGAAAAAGCTAGTAGGTTTGTAAATATGACAACTTTTTATTTCAGGCGGTTCAAGAACCTACTAGGAATGACTCTATTTTGGACCTGGTGATATCTAATAATAATGAACTCATCTCTAACATTTGTGTGGGTGAGCATTTGGGGAACAGTGATCACAACATGGTCGTCTTTGAGATAATGCTGCAGAGACAGCTCTATAAGGAAATAACTAAAACGCTGGATTTTAGACGTGCAGACTTTGCCAGTATAAGGGCATCTCTGCAATGTATCAACTGGGAAAGGCTTTTCATAGGGTTAGACACAGAAGGAAAATCTTTAAAACATTGCTTTGCAGGTATACACAAAAGTATATTCCCCTTGTAAGCAAGGCGAGGCATCGCAAAGCACCTTTATGGCTGAATAAAAGTGTTAGTGTTGAGGTTGGTAAGTAAAAACGTGCTTTAAAAGCATTCAAGCTAGCTGGGACAGCAGAAACTTTCATCAGGTTCAAGGAAGCAAATAAAGCATGCAAAAAAGCTATCAGGCAAGCTAAAATAGAAATGGAAAGGGGTATTGCAGCTAGGAGTAAAAGAAATTAAAAATTATTTTTAAATTATATGAATAGTAAAAAATATGAAGCAAGAAAAGGTGGGAAACTTATTATCACGGGGGGGGGGGGGGTAAGTTGGTTGATGAGAACGGGGAAAAAGCAGAAATTTTGAACTCTTGTTCATATTTGCCCAGTTCAATATGCCCAGTTCTAGTAATTTAGCTACTGACGCATGGGTCACAAGAGACTTGAACATGTAAAGGTAAAGAAAGGTCTACGACCGGATGGGATTCATCCCAGGGTATTAAATGAGCTTAGCGCTGTGATTGCCAAGCCTCTTCACATAATTTTTCAGGATTCGTTGAGGTTTTGCATGGTGCTGAGAGACTGGCGAATTGCTAATGTGGTGCCGTTATTTAAAAAGGGATCCTGTTCTCAGCCTGAAAACTATAGGCCTGTTAGTCTGACATCAGTAGTAGGAAAGCTTTTGAAAGGGGTAATAAGAAATAGGGTACTTGAATACATTGCAGTTCACAATATTATAAGTTTGTGCCAGCATGGTTTTTTGCATAACAGATCTTGCCAGACTAATTTAGTCACCTTTTATGAGGAGGTGAGCAGGAACCTCAATGCTGGAATGGCAGTTGATGTCATCTACTTGGACTTTGCTAAAGCATTTGATACAGTACCTCACAGAAGGTTAATAATCAAATTAAGGAATATTGGCCTAGAACAGAAAAGGCTGAAGGATAGATTACAAAGAGTGGTGGTAAATGGAACATTTTCTAATTGGACCAGTGTGGTTAGTGGAGTACCGCAGGGGTCAGTCCTTGGTCCTTTGCTTTTTAACTTGTTTATTAATGACCTGGAGGTGGGCATAGACAGTACTGTTTCTATTTTTGCTGATGACACTAAATTGTGCAAAACTATAAGTTCCATGCAGAATGCTGCCGCTTTGCAGAGCGATTTGACAAAATTGGAAAACTGGGCAGCAAACTGGAAAATGAGGTTCAATGTTGACAAGTGCAAAGTTATGCACTTTGGTAGAAACAATATAAACGCAAACTATCTACTGAATGGTAGTGTGTTGGGAGGATCCTTAATGGAGAAGGATCTAGGGGTTTTTGTAGATAACAAGTTGTCCAATTCCAGGCAGTGTCATTCTGTGGCTACTAAAGCAAATAAAGTGCTGTCTTGTATAAAAAAGGGCATTGACTCAAGGGATGAAAACATAATTTTGCCTCTTTATAGGTCCCTGGTAAGGCCTCACCTTGAGTATGCGGTGCAGTTTTTGGCTCCAGTCCTTAAGAAGGATATTAATGAGCTGGAGAGAGTGCAAAGACGTGCAACTAAACTGGTTAAGGGGATGGAAGATTTAAGCTATGAGGTTAGACTGTCGAGGTTGGGGTTATTTTCTCTGGAAAAGAGGCGCTTGCGAGGGGACATGATTACTCTGTACAAGTACATTAGAGGGGAATATGGGCAGATTGGGGATGTTCTTTTTTCCCATAAAAATGATCAACACACCAGAGGTCACCCCTTTAGATTAGAGGAACGGAGCTTCCATTTGAAGCAGCGTAGGTGGTTTTTCAGTGAGGTTGTGGAAAGCCCTTCCTAGAGATGTGGTAATGGCAGATTCTGTAAATGCCTTTAAGAGAGGCCTGTATAAGTTTTTGAACAAGCAGAATATCCAAGGCTATTGTGATACTAATATCTACAGTTAGTATTAGTGGTTGTATATCTTTTTTCAACCCTATGTAACTATAACCTGTACCACTCAATTGAAAAGCAAACTGAAATATTTTAGGTGGAGGGAAGAAAACCAAAAAAACCTAAAATAATGTGGTTGCATAAGTGTGCACACCCTCTTCTAACTGGGGATGTAGCTGTGTTCAGAATTAAGTGATCAAAATCATGTTAAATAGGAGTCAGCATACATCTGCCATCATTTAAAGTGCCTCTGATTAACCCCAAATAAAGTTCAGCTGCTGTAGTTGGTCTTTCCTGACATTTTTTTAGTCGCATCCCACAGCAAAAGTCATGGTCCACAGAGAGCTTCCAAAGCTTTAGAGGGATCTCATTGTTTAAAGATATCAGTCAGGAGAAGGGTACAAAAGAATTTCCAAGGCATTAGATATACCATGGAACACAGTGAAGATGTTACTAAGAACTGGACGTCCCTCCAAAATTGATGAAAAGACGAGAAGAAAACTGGTCAGGGAGGCTACCAAGAGGCCTACAGCAACATTAAAGGAGCTGCAGGAATATCTGGCAAGTACTGGCTGTGTGGTACATGTGACAACAACCTCCGTATTCTTCATATGTCTGGGCTATGGGGTAGAGTGGCAAGACGAAAGCCTTTTCTTACGAAGAAAAACATCAAAGCCAGGCTACACATCTGAAGTCTCCCAAAAGCATGAGGGAAAAGGTGTTATGGTCTGATGAAACCAAAGTTGAACTTTTTGGGCATAATTCCAAAAAATATGTTTGGCGCAAAAAAAATACTGCACATCACCAAAAGAACACCATACCCACAGTGAAGCATGGTGATGGCAGCATCATGCTTTGGGTCGGTTTTTCTTCAGCTAGAACTGGAGCTTTAGTTAAGAGAGAGGGAATTATGAGCAGTTCCAAATACCAGTCAATACTGGCACAAAACCTTCAGGCTTCTGCTAGAAAGCTGAACATGAAGAGGAACTTCATCTTTTAGCATGACAACGACCCAAAGCATACATCCAAATTAACAAAGGAATGGCTTCACCGGAAGAAGATTAAAGTTTTGGAATGGCCCAGCCAGAGCGCAGACCTGAATCCGATTGAAAATCTGTGGGGTGATCTGAAGAGGGCTGTGCACAGGAGATGCCCTCGCAGATTTGGAGTGTTTCTGCAAAGAAGAGTGGACAAATCTTGCAAAGTCAAAATGTGCCATGCTGATAGACTTATACCCAAAAAGTATGTAATAAAGTGCTGTAATAAAATCAAAAGGTGCTTCAACAAAGTATTAGTTTGCAGGTGTGCACACTTATGCAACCACATTATTTTAGTTTTTTTTGGTTTCGTCCCTCCACCTAAAAGATTTCAGTTTGTTTTTCAACAGTGGTACAGTTTATAGGTCACATTAAAGGTGGAAAAAGTTATGAAATTATTTATCTTTGTCTCATTTTTGTACAGCACATGAACTTGACATTTTATCAGGGGTGTGTAGACTTTTTATATCCACTGTAAGGGCTTATCATTTGTACAGATTATGTACAGAAATGTACAGTATAGAAAACAGTATCGTTTATTTATTGTTGTTGTAAGTGCTAAATAAACAGCTTAACGTGACTTCAGATGTACATTTATCACAATATTGTTATCATTTGTCAAAGCTGAAGAAACATACCTGATACTCATTAGGCCAAAAGGTGCTAACAGCCAACTCTGCCCTCAGCCAGTCTTTGCCTGTTGAACCAGTCACATTCCAGATAGGATTTGCAAGAGGTCCTTTGTTCACCCGGACAAAAATATTTAGTGTCCCTGGGCTATCCCGCTTCTGGGTGTAAAGTAGGTAACTGAAGTCAATGCAATGTGTATCATTTTCTTTCATGGTTGGCAGCTGTAGCCGGGCTTTTTCTCCAGGGTCATGCTTAGATGAGTCTACTATCATATAGGAACCTACAATGAAAACCAAATTGTCAAGTTAAAAGGAATGAGAAAATAATTTTAATTACAGCAAATTTGAATAAATTGTGTCATATTTTACCACAGTATGCATGCACTTAATGTAGCATAAATAAGAATCACACACATTATTCTAATAGTAAAGCAGTGTTAGATAGACAAGATAAATATACAGGCAGGCAGATAAACAAAAGAGAAGCACTCCTCTCAAAAACCAAGTTCCTGGGTGGTGGTAAATTATATTATCATATACTGAACAAAGAAACCGTGCTCACAGGGCTTCAAATGTTTTGACTAAGAGATGCGACCTTCCTCTGGGACAAAAACTTTGCAAAGAGAGGTCCACTAAAAGGGTCACTGTGTGCAAAGTTTGCTTGTCCTTACAGCTGACTGAAACGCCGAGCTAATTTAAATAAGATATATACTTTTTTTTGAAACCCTATATAATTTCTATATCTTTGATATAGGTGATTTATATTTTTTTGTGAATTTATGACTGAAACACTGAGCTAATTTAAGATATACACTTTTTTTGAAAGCCTATATAATATTATTAACATTTATTTATAAAGCGCCAACATATTCCGCAGTGCTGTACAATAAGTGGGTTTCATTCATTGGACATACAGAGTAACATATAAAGCAACCAATAACCAATACAAGAGGAGAAGAGAGCCCTGCCCAAAAGAGCTTACAATCTACATCCATTTATATATCCTTAATATACTTATAGTGATTTCTATTTTTTTGTGAATTAAATTCACATAAAGAACACGTATACTGTCAAACAGATCCTCCTGTTGTCTGCCAGCCCACTTTGGACTACCAAATAACCAATCACAGCCCTTATTGGTCACCCCCCAGAAAAATGTTCATGCTTGCATTGCCCCCCAACATTCTTTTATATTTAACAAATCAGGAGACCCCTGATATAAAGCAAGTAGGGTTCACAATGTATCCCTCCAAAACAAGAAACCACCATATTGTAGCAGATTACCATCTGATGTAAATGCATACTATATGGATACACAAGATCCATAGCAGACAGCAGAACATCTAAAAGGGGAAAGACATCATTTGGTATACTTATATGTTTTAATAACTATTTAGCAACTGCAGGTATAAGATTACATTTCAAAAGAAAGTTATAAAAGTGGCAAAGTATTTTCTTTCAAAATATGTGGGTAATTTTACTTCTATCTAAGTCCGACATGTAAAGTATTGTAGACTGCAGATTTTTAGTTATAAATAAGAGTTTGGACAATTGGCAGTTGCCGCAAATTAATTACATTTGCAAAAGCAGTAAAAAAAATGCATTCCATTTCACCATCTGTGCCCTGAGGATGCGGTGTGCTACCTTACTGTCATTCTGGCATTGCTTTGACAAGACAAAAGTATTTGAAACCCTAGTGAATCAGTCAGAGTGAGCGGGTCTCTGATAACCTGTGTCTTCAGGGGAAAAGGAAAGAAAAACTGTCTTTTGTCATAGCTCTTGAAAGCAGCTTTTATAATTCTCTCTCTTGAATAGATGTTCTAGGACAAAATAATAACACTATTACATGGGAAGCAGAGAAATAAAAGTATGTTTCTGCGGTCAATACCACTATTGTTGTGTCATAACTGAAGCAACATTTTACCATTTGAATGCAGATGATAGGAAACTATTCTCCTACTGTAGACCTGGGCATTTTTCTCTCTAACAAGGTTTCATGTACTACAACTTGAATACAGTATCCCGCTGTAAGATTCCCTTGGACTGTATTTGCTGATTGTGCCTTCTTACTCAACAGAATGATTTTCTCAGTTGGTGTATTTACAGTTAAGCATTTGTATTGCATTGTATTTTGAGCCAATTTACAGTAGTTAAAGGAGTTGTAACAAAGATTCACTAGTTTGGTTCTGCTGAACAGAAAAACTTGGGCTAGATAACAAGTCCACAGTGTCGGACTAGGACCCCAGGGGCCCACCAGAAAACCTTAGACCATGGGCCCACTATCCAACTTTTCCTTACTCAACAACTTAATTCTCCAAGTCTCTTTTGTTTACATGCTAGCATCTATTTTTCCCCGTTCAGAAATAGGGAATGACCATGAAACAGGCCGAATGGTCAGGAGCGCCCTCTGACCCCTGGGCCCACCAGGAGTTTTCCTGGTATCCTGGTGGGTCAGTCCACCACTGCAAGACCATGACCTGTACAGATTTTATTGCATATGTGAATATGCCTGCCTAGTGCATGGAAAAATGTTACAAAACACTCTACATCAGTGGTTCTCAACCTTCCTGACACCACGACCCTTTAACACAGTTCCTTATGTTGTGGTGACCCCCAACCATAAAATTATGCCTAAGACCATCAGAACTATGTGTTTTCCGATGGTCTTAGGCCACCCCTGTGAAAGGGTTGTTCGACCCCCAAAGGGGTCACGACCCACAGGTTAAGAACCGCTGCTTTACATGATGATGATGCCTTTCAAACATAGTAACAAGCCAACATTAACTGGCTCCTGCAGTAACATTATTTCTCCTTTGATCACCACATGTTTATATTCTTTTATGCCATACGATTGCTGGTTCCTATAGGTTCCTAAACTGAGGCAAAACTTTGTAACTTTTATTAACAGCTAGCTGGTTAGATTGCATTGTTCTTACTGGAAGTACCGGTGCTTAAACGCTTCTAACACGTTCAGGTTGAGCAAACAGCAAAGTTATGGCAAAACAGAAAATTATAAGCAAAAATGATCCCTACTGTCTGCTTTCAAAAGACATATTTCACCACCCATATTCAGATAATTCATGTTCTTCACTTTTTTTCCCCCAGGGTATTTTTAAAACAGAAGTTATTCTTATGATTCCTGCAATGTGCATGACACAATGTAAATTAAAACGGACCATTTTACAATTGATTTTTGGATGGATATTCACGTGGCTGAATGAGAAATGCTTTGTTGATAAAATCTGTAGCTTGCATTTATTGGTCTTCTATAGCTTGAAAAACAAAGTAAACACCTGCTATAGTTTATCTAGGGACCAGACCTTGTTAAACCTGTCTGGAACTGAAACTAGTTAATTAAGGCTAATGTGACATGGCTAAGGCTAATATGACATGTAGAGCATTCTCTGCCAGCTAAAAGCTATGGAACCGAATATGAGAGGATATTAACTATAAGCATGGCCTGCCCTATAATCTTTACAATACATCACATGTTTTACAGAATTGTCTTTTATGGATTTTACTATGTCTCCTCAAAGGTTGCAACCCCTTGAAAGATGTAGTGGGCAGGTGGTGACGGAAAAGCCCGATTTAGTACAGGGAGAAGGGGTAAGATTCCAGCAGACCAGGACTCAAGTGGGTGGGCCAGAGCACAACTGAAGGCTATTACACATTTACTGGCTGGTAACTTTGTAACACTGACACCAGCCTTGGCAGGTGTTTTACCAGCCAGGTGGCAAACCTAGTCATTTCTGATATCGCTGAAACTATCACAGAAATTAAGCAAATACAGGCGTACATTCAGCCACCTTAAATTCAGCATGTAGAACCGTTCTCCTGGTATATGGCATACATGGAGTGTACTTACAGTGGAGGAAATAATTATTTGACCCCTCACTGATTTTGTAAGTTTGTCCAATGACAAAGAAATGAAAAGTCTCAGAACAGTATCATTTCAATGGTAGGTTTATTTTAACAGTGGCAGATAGCACATCAAAAGGAAAATGGAAAAAATAACTTTAAATAAAAGATAGCAACTGATTTGCATTTCATTGAGTGAAATAAGTTTTTGAACCCTCTAACAAAAAAAGACTTAATACTTAGTGGAAAACCCCTTGTTTGCAAGCACAGAGGCCAAACGTTTCTTGTAATTGATGAGCAAGTTTGCGCACATTTTAGGAGGAATTGTTGGTCCACTCCTCTTTGCAGATCATCTCTAAATCCCTAAGGTTTCTGTCTCTGTGCAACTCTGAGCTTGAGCTCCCTCCATAGGTTTTCTATTGGATTAAGGTCCGGAGACTGACTAGGCCACTCCATGACCTTAATGTGCTTCTTCTTGAGCCACTCCTTTGTTGCCTTTGCTGTATGTTTTGGGTCATTGTCGTGCTGGAACACCCATCCACGAGCCATTTTCAGTTTCCTGGCAGAGGGAAGGAGGTTGTCGTTCAGGATTTCACGATACATGGCTCCGTCCATTTTCCCGTTAATGCGAATAAGTTGTCCTGTGCCCTTAGCAGAAAAACACCCCCAAAGCAAAATGTTTCCACCCCCATGCTTAACGGTGGGGACGGTGTTTTGGGGGTCATAGGCAGCATTTTTCTTCCTCCAAACACAGCGAGTTGAGTTAATGCCAAAGAGCTCTATTTTGGTCTCATCAGACCACAGCACCTTCTCCCAGTCACTCACAGAATCATTCAGGTGTTCATTGGCAAACTTCAGACGGGCCTGCACATGTGCCTTCTTGAGCAGGGGGACCTTGCGAGCCCTGCAGGATTTTAATCCATTGCGGTGTAATGTGTTTCCAATGGTTTTCTTGGTGACTGTGGTCCCTGCTAATTTGAGGTCATTAACTAACTCCTCCCGTGTAGTTCTAGGATTCTTTTTCACCTTTCTCAGAATCATTGACACCCCACGAGGTGAGATCTTGCGTGGAGCCCCAGAGGGAGGTCGATTGATGGTCATTTTGTGCTCCTTCCATTTTCGACCAATCGCACCAACAGTTGTCACCTTCTCTCCCAGCTTCTTGCTAATGGTTTTGTAGCCCATTCCAGCCTTGTGCAGGTCTACAATTTTGTCTCTGACATCCTTGGACAGCTCTTTGGTCTTTCCCATGTTGGAGAGTTTGGAGTCTGCTTGATTGATTGATTCTGTGGACAGGTGTCTTTTATACAGGTGACTAGTTAAGACAGGTGTCCTTAATGAGGTTGACTAATTGAGTAGAAGTGTCTAACCACTCTGTGGGAGCCAGAACTCTTAATGGTTGGTAGGGGTTCAAAAACTTATTTCACTCAATGAAATGCAAATCAGTTGCTATCTTTTATTTAAAGTAATTTTTTCGATTTTCCTTTTGATGTGCTATCTGCCACTGTTAGAATAAACCTACCATTGAAATGATACTGTTCTGAGACTTTTCATTTCTTTGTCATTGGACAAACTTACAAAATCAGTGAGGGGTCAAATAATTATTTCCTCCACTGTATATGAGACTCAGACATGATATGCCAGAATATGTTTATGGCTAATGTTCTTTTTCTGTGCAAAAGACAAAGAACCAATTAAAAAAAAAACTATAATAAATGCTATTAAAACAAGTATTTGTTAAGTAGCTCTAGGCATGCATCACGCATTACATTTATATATACCTTTTACAATGAAAAGGTGCATACATAATATAAATGTAAAATCATGGGGAAAACTTATCTACTTTGCAAACAAACACACCCTAAAACTGAGCAACGGTCTACAGTCTGTAGATAGTACAATTTCTGCTATTCATTATACAGACATTGCACTGATTGGGGAGTGACACAGCTTACTTTGTGGGAAAGGCAGAGTACAATGAAATTGTTTACAGTCACAATATAACAGGTGCTCTCTGACACACCCAACATTTTGCAGTAAGGACAGTTTAAACAGAGATTTAGAAAGCCTAGAAAACCCCAACTAATAAAAGGGCTTTGAACCAAGCCACACATGTCTGTTATTGGTGAAGAAAACATATAGGTATTATACACTACATTTATTGACCAGATTACATAGTAAAATTATATTCATTTGGACACTCTCAGATACAGACTTATTTACTAAGAACACTGTGACACCCTACTTTGAGAGAAAGTTGAGATATTATCAATCCTAAATTTTGAATATTTGAAAGAAAGCTGTATAAGTGTCAAACGTGCTGAAATTGTCAAGTACAGTCTGTGTGCTCCCCTTCTTCTTTTCCTTTGATATCAGGTATTTTGTCTTTTTTTAATTTTTGATCAGCCCATCCTACTGGGTTTGTTGAATTCCTTAAAACAAAAGCAACTCCAAGTTTTTCTAAATCACCACGATCTGAGGTTATTAACCTAGTTTCAAGTATTCCCTTTTTGGATGTATTATTTTTAGTTTGTTTTCAAAATTTTTCACATCTGTCTTTATACTTAAAGGAGACATTTTGGATAAATGGGAAAACCCTAATTTTGTAGGCAATTATGAATAATATACGGTGCTGGTTTCACTTTGTGCTAAAAATTAATCCTATCTGTAAAAATGGCCCCTTTATTGGAGCTCCCTATAGATCGTATCACTTCTCTGTCTGAGTTTGAAATGGCGAGTGGGCGTGTCCTAACGGTCCCTGCCAGAAGCACAGTAGGAGGGGGAGAGCCAATCACAGCCCTGCACTCACACAAGTGTTATGTTTGATAGCCAAGAAGGAGTAGGGTATAACAGTGCTTTATTAGCAGGTTCATGCAGCCATTACATAACACAGGAACTTCAACTCTAACACTTTTAGTAGCCTAGAAAGTACTATGCATGCACAGTATTAATGTGCACTGTGTTTGTTCACAGTGACACCTACAGGCCATTTGTATAAACACCACAACAAGCACAGACCTTCAGTTCCCTATCAGGTCGGCCTAGCTGCTGATTGGTTCCTATCTTATAGTGCAGTGTACAGAGGGCCACCGGCTCCCCTACACATCCAGAGAATTCAGCCAGCAGGAAGTGGAATAGATGGGTGGGGCTAGTGGAGTTTTTGTGGAATTTCTCAATAAATCAGTCTGAAATGCAACTTTTTTTAAGCACATTCCTTCTATATCTAGAGGAGTATAATTCACTGGTACATTCATCATTTTTATAGGATATGTCTCCTTTAACCTGCCTGTTAGTCAGCCTCTATCCTTTTAGGCTGTTTTATCCACAATCAATCCACTTTGTTAATGTATCTTTACCTGACAAGTCAGACTGTGCCCATATCTCTGTATTATTATGCATTAGGGATTATGCTCAACAGGCAATCAGTAACCCCGGGTTTTACTGAATCCACAGAGCGCACAGAAAATGCATAGGCAGTTAGGGCTCTTACACATGGGCGTTATTTTAAAAATGCAAGCTAATAATGTAAAAGGGCATTTAATATGCATTTTTTTAAAGGGGAAATATACCATAATTTTTTACATATCATAGAATAATAGTCTTAAATAGAAGGAAATGCCAATTTTAGAATACCTTTCAGGTCAGCTTTCTTTAAAAAAAAAAAAAAAAACCCAAACTGGTCTTGTTCTGCCCCATGGATTATATACATTCCCACACTACTTTCCGCCCCCACTGTGGTGCTGCCGGCACTTTCCTATTTAGAAACCAGAGCCCTTTAAGTGAGTTTAGAAAGGGCCAGGCAGACTTGAGAGCCACTGCTAATAATGTACCCTAAGTTTGGCATGCTCCTGTAGTCCTGAGGCTGCACATCATCACTTGACCACCCCCGCCCATGTCACTGCTTACCTGGCCGTGTCACAGCCTATTTGCCCAGCCATCCATGTCAAAGCTTAACCTATCCACCCGCCCACTTTACTGCCTTCCTGCCTGCCCTGACCAATGGTTGCACACCTGCCCTAATAACAGGGCATCCACCGACCGCCCTGATCAACACATTTAAAGGAAAAAAAATTACCCTATCTATACTGGTTTTGCCAAGCTAGATGCTATCATGGTTTTTTACATGAGCACGTTATTCAGTGTTATCATTAGAGAACATGTATTTTTAAATGGTTGCTCAGTAAGTCCTTGCATCTATTGTTCTATTAATGTTTTATGATGTTCTTCAATTCACTAAATAACAAGGTGCAGAAACTGTTTACCCCCTGGCACAAAGTTCTATGAAAGTTTTCTAAAGCTCTGATGATGGTTATCTGCTTTTACCATATACCGTAATTATTGGCTGCAAAACATAGGAATAGACACAGAAAGTTTTGGGGTATAGAGGCAATATAAGGTGAAAAGATCTGACAGCAGCAAAACTTATATGACAGTTGTATATGTGGGTGGAGTTTTGCCTGCTACTGCAGCCTAGATTCACATGAAAAAAGAGTCTGCTGCTTTGATACAGTAACATTTTTAGGAAATTAATTCATTCAAAACATTTTTTTTCTTCATCATTACATATTGTGAGGAAGGGGCAGTATTATACTAGAAGATGAGTGTTATACATTACATTACATTATACAAATTGTCTCCTTTAAATTCAACTACATGTGTTTTTGTGAGTTTCAAACACTACCCTCTATTGTCTTTTAAATAGGCATCAACCACAAAAAAGCACTATGTAGGTGAAATAGGTTAAAACATAGTGGCTAGCTTATGCTTACTGATTACTCTTTACCTCTAAATAGTTATCTGCTGCAAACAATGCTCTAAACAGAAATTTCCAAAATTACTTACTCCACCAGAGGTGCAGCTAATAGAGCCTGCATTTTGGTTGGGGGAAACAACAGTTTTGTTTGTTGTGTTTTTTTGTTTTCTTTTTTTTTTTTAAACAATCCCCTCCGGCACTAGCTCCGCACGCATGTGCAGAATGAGCAAGATTCAGCAATTTTCGGGTAAGAGGTGCCTTTTAAAGGAGAAGGAAAACAGATCTGCCAAATTAGTGCCACCCATAACACTTTATTCTGCCAAAAATGTTATAATACCTGGGCAACAGTCCTAGCTTGGTGTTTATAGCGTCCTGTTTGCAATCTAACCCTTATAGCTCAGAGAACACATTCCTAAGGGAGGGGGGTGGGAGTTCATGGCATTCTTGTAGGGAAAGGGGGGGAGCAGGAGAGGGGAGAAAACTGTGCAGACTCTGGCCCCAGGAACGAAGGTTTTTCTGGGAGACCCTAAGAACATGTTTACAAAAAAGGAAACAAGAAATCCTGTGTTTCTTTTGATAGAGGACTCATCAAAGCATTACTGTGAGTCCTTATGGCTGTATTTACATAGACGTTTCTGATAAAGCGTACTTTCCTTCTCCTTTAAGTTATCTTTTAGATCTTTTAAAATGTTCAATTTTTAGTAAACAATCAATTATACATTTTTAAGTATTTGCTGAACAATTTTGACTTTTATCTAGCTTGTAATTGAAAATGCTTTCAGGGTGGCTGGGATCACTGACCCCAGCAATACTTCTATGCAGGCAAAGAAAGATCTTCATAAAGATACAATTGCTTCCTTCTGTTTAAATAGGCCTTAAGCACGTGATCTGTGGAATTAGCAACAAAATAATCAAGTTTATTTGCTGCTAAATTTGCAATTAAACATTATAGCACATGGGTCTCAAACTCGCGGCCCGTGGGCCATTTGCGGCCCTCGGTACAATATTTTGTGGCCCGCACCAACGCCTTCTCAAAAGCAATGAATGGATTCCGATTTTTATTGCGATTCAAGGGATAATGCAAGGCACGGCGGGCGGGAGCTGCTGATTGCGGAAATGACGTTATGCCATCATAACAGTTATTATGGGAAGACGTTCTGTGTGCACAATTAGCTCCTTAGCAGCTAATTGTGCACACAGAACGTCTTCCCATAATAACTGTTATGATGGCATAACGTCATTTCCGCAATCAGCAGCTCCCGCCCGCCGTGCCTTGCATTATCCCTTGAAAGCCAATTTTTTGTGAAATCCCTTATGTGGCCCAGCCTCATCCTGACTTTGCCTCCTGCGGCCCCCAGGTAAATTGAGTTTGAGCCCCCTGTTATAGCACTAGAGTTTCATGAAGGTTTGGCATACGCTAGGATAAAAACAGTTTATGACATGATCCAAAAACAAGTAATAATAAAATCTGTCAATAGTCACTTAATCATAATTAGCTTTTCCAGCAAGTATAGTGCAGAGTCCCAAAACAGTCTTTTCAGTTGTTTTACTAGTGACATTATTATGCCTGTATTTTACTCTGTTATTCCTTGTAAAATGATAAGCATGCAGAAATAAAAGCAGAGCAGGTCTCTCCTATGGTTAGTGATAAGTGAATTTGGATTGTTTCATACTGTAACAGTGAATATGGATGAGCAAGCTTTCATGCCTGGTACATTTTCTCAGCAAATTTATTCCTACAAGCAGTTGTACCATATTAGACAACAACTTTTGTAACAAGATAAAGGCATTGTATATGCTACTATAAAGTTTAAAAACTTAACATTCACCTTAACTGCAATGTAATTTTACCTTTTCATGATCCGTTTTTGTGATTTTTTCAGTTAAGTAAAACATGCCAGTCACTACCAATGAATCAACTACAGGTATGGAACTTATTTAAATGTATAGGACCTGGGGCTTTCTGCATAAATGATCTTTCCATAATTTGGATCTCCTTTCCTTACCTACTAAAAAAATGTAAACATTAATTAAACCCAAAAGAATTGTTTTCCTCCAATAATTATCATCATCATCATCATCATCATCATCATCATCTTATTTTGGATCAAGTACAGGGTACTGTTTTATTATTACAAAGATCATTTTTAAATGTTTGAATAATTTGATTAAAATAAAAGATGGCTTTCCCATAATTCGGAGCTCTCTATATAACGGGTTTCCAGATAACAGGTCCTATACATGTACAAAATCATCTCAAAAACAGTTATTGCCACAAACTAAAAAAACATACAATGCCAGGAACAATAAAAATATCTCCAGACTACTCTTAAATATACTTATTAAATATGCTCATACAAATTCCTATGGAAGTACACTGCATTGCTTTCCCTCTTTAAATAGCTTTGAACCTTCTTTTTACAAAATTCTCTTTATAATCTATTAAATGTGCCAGTTCCAGTGAAGCAATATCATTATTAAACCGAATTGGACAAGCAGTAATGACAAAAAAGCATTGTTTATTATTAACACAATGTTACATAATAATGTTACATATAATAGATGTAATGTATCATTGCTTACACCAACTTTCACTCTATAATTAAATCAGCCATGCAAATTATTCTAAAATATAATTCTTAGCAAAATTAATTAATGAATGAACTACTAAACCCAAACATCAACACAGTATAATGAAATTACTTTCTATAATAGAAGACTGCCATGGGATTAAATCTCTTTATCCACAAAGGAGATATTTGTGGAAGGAAATCTGAAGCAAACTGCTTAGCATGCCTTGACAAAGTTTAGAGGTACCACATGGGAAATTAGGAGGAGACTAACACAACATTTTATGAGCTATCTAAAGGGGAGAAAATAAAGTGTTCAAGGAAAACCACACTGGCCAAAATCCTACAAGGAACAATCACAGATATCAAGGGATCTGACCTACATCAAGAAACCTCAGGTGATGCAAAACTAGAGAGAGAAAACAATTATAGAGTTCTAGGTTCTGTGATATTTAATAATTTCAGTAACCTTTCATTTTAATTTTTTAAAAAATACACAATGCTTTTATATTTTTATATATACATAGGCTTCAATTAAATGCTGGTCTTGTCAGTAGCTTGAATGCAATGGTTTCATTTAGTAGTTGATATACAAGACCTTTGTCTTCTGAAGCCCAAGACTCCTTTCACAATACTTAACTGAAGCAATCTAAATTGAAGTGGGAATATCTCCTAACACTTTTGACAAGGCTGATTTCTAGAGAGTTGCATGTTTACAATTATTTCACAGCATTTATTAGTTTTTTTTTCTTTCTTCATCTAACTAAAAGCAATGTCATTTTTATTTCCCTTGGTATTATGTGTGCCAACTCTAGTTCCATGTTATTGTAAGATTGCAAAGCCTTTCAAACGGTTGTATTTCAAACTGCTTTTCCAATTGAATTGAATTACTGTGTAATTATGTGTTATCAATATTCTCTTTAAAAGGCATAAACATCCTATGGATGTAGTAAGCTTACCTTTTACTATATATACATTATTATTTAGTTCCCTTATGCAGCAAAAATATTTCTATAAATCAGCAAGCAGTTTGTCTACAGAGTAAGTAATATGTCTGAAACCATGTGCTCAAAACAACCTGGCCATATTTTTGGCCAAAAGTATCTGGACAATCAATTTAAAATGACATGTCCTCAGCAGAAAAAATGTAGTGCTATAATTCAGAAGCAACATCATAATGACTGATTGGGAATGTGGGACTTTTATGGGTGAAAAGCTTAATATCACCATCCACAATGTTGGGTGGAGTGATGGTGCTGCTACTAGCAACAATGCAATTTCTGGAATATTGTGTTTCACCATCAGGCAGATCAAATCTCTTAGCTACTTTCCAGTATAGTGTGAAGCCCCACCACTCTTCTTTGCTAAGCTCTCCTTTTTTTTCCTCTGACTGTGAAGATGGTTGAAGAGGTGCCTACTGCACATGCCTGATTGATTTCCACTGGAGCAGAGGCAGCAAGCATGCATAGCAGGCAGCTCTTATGTGATTTCTGCTATACTGCACCCAGGCACATTAGCTCCAGAATGACATGCCTGTATTACCATGTGTGTATATATATATATATATATATATATATATATATAGATAGATAGATACAGGATCCCTTATCTGGAAACCCATTATCCAGAAAGCTCCAAATTACGGAAAGCCCGTCTCCCATAGACTCCATTTTAATCAAATAATTCAGAATTAAACAACAGCTTTCCTTTTTCTCTGTAATAGTAAAACAGTACCTTGTAATTGATCCCAACTAAGATATAAATAATTCTTATTGTATGCAAAACAGTCCTATTGGGTTTAATTAATGTTTTATTTATTTTTTAGTAGACTTAAGGTATAGAGATCCAAATTACTGAAAGACTCCTTATCCGGAATACCCTTGGTCCTGAGCATTCTGGATAACGGGTCCTATACCTGTATTGTGAAAAGGGTAGAGTTGTGAAAAGGGCTGCATCAGTAATGATGTCAGTTTCAATTGCTTTTTAAAATGGAGAATTGCTTGCTACACGTGTATACTTACGATTATGTCTTGTTGAATATGAAATGCATCAGGATTTTAAATGTGAAATAAAGTAATCTGTTTATACTGCAATAAGAGGGTACAAAAAGTGCGTGTCTGCATTTGTGCCAATCTTTTTGTAAATTTGACCATAAAAACTATTAAAAATCTCCTGTGCAGTTTAGCCCTAAATCTTACAAATGCTTGCTTATTTTTTCTCCACTTGTTTCTCCTTTGAAACTAAGTGGTTCAGCTATTTAAACTCGTTAAGATTTTAATTTCTCTAATCATGTGTCAGCTCAATAGTGTAGCGACTACAGTATATCCAAATCCCTTTTCAATTTCAGATCTTGCTGCTCTCATGTTATTTCACTGCATCCTTTTTTCACCTCCAAACTAACTCAGTGCAAATATTAAAAACATTTCCTCAAGTCATGTATTATAGATTAAAAGCAAAACAAAAACTCAACTATAGATACAGTTGGCCAAACTCAGCAGAGTTTTTTTTTGCCAACCGCCAACAATGTTATATTGAATCGTTCTCTTAGACTGACCTACTGGGATTGTCCCTTTTATATATAATCTATTTTTTTTTTTTATAGATATACATACACACATACACACACACACACATATATACAGGTAGGGGACCTATTATCCAGAATGCTCAGGACCAGGGGTTTTCTGGATAAGGGATGTTTCCGTAATTTGGATCTCCATAACTTAAGTCTGCTAAAAATAATTTAAATATTGAATTAACGCAATAGGGTTGTTTTGCCTGAAATAAGGATTAATTACATCTTAGTTGGGATCAAAAGTACAAGATTCTGTTTTATTATTATAGGGAAAAAGGAAATTTCTTTTAAAAATTACAATTATTATCCCATACCTCTATATATATATATATATATATATATATATATATATATATATATATATATATATATATATATATATATATATATATATATATATATATATATATATACACACATACATACAACAAGAGATCCTCTGCACTCACCTATTATCAATATATATAGGACATTAAGACATTCTGTGCAGTAAGCTACCAAGAAATGCCCTCCCCTTTAAACAAAACAGGGATTGCTTGGAAATATATTGCAATATACTTCAAGCTGGCCAGCTACGTCAAAGCCATCCCTTCTGGCCAGTCATAGACTGACTTATGCGACTCATTAAGATATGAATATTTACTTTGTCTACACATCTGAATTTATGCATCCAAATAATTACATGATATTTATATTAAATTATTTTAATAAGAACCTTTTTATTTAGTTTTGATGTAGTTTCTGGTAATAATAGGGCAATAATATGTATTATATAATGTTATAGAAAACTCAGCATGCCAGGTGGCAGTTAAGGGCAGTAAGGTCTTTACTGTTGCCAATAACTATTAGCTTGCCATGGAAGTCATCAATAAATTCTGGTTAGTGTCTCAACAATTTCCCCATCCCTTTTGAAAACCTACAAAGTAAAATCCCTGTTTCACCATGAATAGCCATTACATAGGATTGCAATGTAAATCAACCACGGCCTGTGTCATTAACTATTTACATTACAAGCATCACAAAGCTTTGTAGTATTTCTGAAACTAATATGAAAAAACACTGCAGGCAACTCCTTGGATATTCAGGCTGCCAGTTCTGAACAACAAAGAGCTTTACTGTCCAGCTTGGTAATCCAACACAATTGCACAAGCCTACTATGGATGTACAAGGAACTGACTTACTTGACTTTCAGAGCACATCAATGGACAAAATTATATTTTATTTTATTTTATTCTGTGGTGGTAAGACTAGGGAAAATTTCAAAAGCATTACCTCTTATGATATGAAAAATTATAATAAAGTGTTAGGTATTTTCCCAGCTTAGAACATCCATATATTTCTTACAGTTCAAAATACATATTTTTGCAGATTCCCTCAATGGAAAATTATATCTTTTATTAACTCAAGTCTGAGAACATTACAATATTTTACCAGAATGCAATGGTACATCTGGAATAACAGTGTCTTTGGTATTAACTTATAGGCATGAATATACATGAAGAACATAATGGATTCATGTAATTTTTAAAATGTTATTGCCAGTTTTTTGCTGGAATGAAACGAAAATAGGACAACTGTACATGGTTTCTCTACTGATCAGTCCCATGTCATGTTTTCCAACCAACTGTTGTTTTCCAACAACCAGTTAGAAAGCCATATCAGATTACATTAACTTTTCAGTTGTATTTCTTTGCCTTACTGGAACTTAGCAAATTAAAAGTCAGCAAATATGATGCAACATCTTTTTTTCATGCTTATTTCTCCAGGAGGCTAGGAACATGAGAGCATAGCAGAAAATCTGCTGAAACAAAAAAAGACAATCTGCTCTTAAACATCCTAGGAGAAGTGTTTTGCCTCATCTGGTAAGGTGCTGCTTTAAGCAAGGGCCTTACTCTTCTTTGTGGCAGAAGTCACCATGGCTATAAAACCAGGTCAAAAGTTGGTTGCCTTATCTTGCTTCCAGCCACAGTATGAGGGACATAACATCGACAGTGTATTAAATTCACAGGACAAGGAAGTTAGGAGAAACTGTAAAAACCCCATTGCTTCTAATTAGTTATAGGTTTGTGAAGATGTTCAATGAAAGCAGTGGAAACATATTGGAAGCAAACCATAACCAGCAAAAAAAGCTTCATTTAGCATTTTCTTCACTGAAACCAAAGCCCACTTAATTTACACTTGAATCTGTTTGTTTACATTTAACTGGTCACATTTTTTTGTAATTGTTAAAGAAGAACTTTTTCCCTGGGTGCTAAAAGCCCCCTTAACTAGTTTAAGAAGATTTCTTGCTACCTCCAATGGCACATGTATCAGTGGAGAGACTGAAGTGTCTTCAGTTGCTAAGAAGATGTCGGCCAGGTATGCTGCTGCACTACTCTGCATTTTTAGCTAGGGGTCGACGAAAGTTCCTAAGTTTAAACACTGTCCCTATGCGATAAGGGAGAGGTGAGGGGGGTTAAGGCAGTGATAGTAAAGGGGACATTTAGCACCCAGAGGTATAGTTCTCCTTTAATGTGAAACTGCATGTGCCACATCACCAAGTAAAATATAATATCTATAGTATATATTATCACTCTTAACCTACATTCCTTAGTCATCATTCTTAGTGGTAACTAAATAAACATTTATCTCCTTCAAAACTGATAAGAAAAATTATTTGTGCACTACCACATTTAAAATGTCTCAAGTGAATTGAAGTCTGTGAAGTCATTTTTCCAGCAAAAAGTTAGCACAGGTATGGGATCTATTATCTAGATTTTAGAATGCTTGGACACTTAGGGATTTGGATCACTATACCTTATAATGTAATACTGGTGTATAGGCAGCCATCTCAGTGCATTGTGCATTCTGAGCTTTCAGAAAAAGCTAGTGCTACACCTTAGAACTGCTTTCAGGTAACCTATTGTTTCTCCTACTCCCATGTAACTGGAGGAGTCACAAGCCGGACTTGGATTTCTTATTGAGTGCTATTCTGATATCTACTGGGAGCGGCTATCTTGCTACCTTCCTATTGATCTGCGGATTGGCTGCTGGGAGGGAAAGGGGGGGCGGGTGATATCACTCCAACTTGCAGCTCAGCAGTGAGGTTTAACAGGGCACCCTGGAAAATTAAAAATATACCTAGCCCCATGTGAAATCTCATAATTAAATATAAAGAAATCTGCGTTTTTTGAAAAGAAAAAAAAAAGCATTTCAATGCAGGATTCTGCTGGAGATGCTCTATTAACTGATAAGTTTTGAAAAAAAAAAAAACATTTTCCAATGACAGTATTCCTTTAAGTCAACTAAATGAGAATGTCAAGAAGGATACCGAATCCAATAAGTCCCCAATGTGAACCTGCAATCGTATTACCAATGCCCAACCTGTAACACAACATCATGCTAAAAACATAGGTAACTTGTGATCAGGGTCATAATGAAGAGTAGCCAAAAAAGGGAGGATTAAACTTGCATTAAGCAGCAAAAGCAGAATGGTGTGCAACACTCCTGAATCTTCAAAAAAAATCAACCTGCACCCAAAGTATAGAAATTTTGTATGTACTGTGGGTTTCCCATAGGTGACCAATCCAGTGCAGGATATATGATAATTGTAGAAGTATTGCCCTTGTTTGAGGTAAAGTATCTGGAACCCTATAACTAAAAAAAACTAGCAACTATTACTATTATGCAAAAATGTATTCTTAACAGTGCTGACATGAAGAAAAGCTGATAGCTCTGTTGTACAAGAATCATACCACTATGACTTTGTTGAAAAATTGTGTTCTCTCAGCCCCTACCTAACAGTCATTCACTAAGGGGCTGATTTACTAATCCACGAATCCGAATCCCGAATGGGAAAAATCGGATTGGAAACGAACATTTTGCGACTTTTTCATATTTTTTGTGATTTTTTTTTGTCACCGTCACGACTTTTTCGTAGCCATTATGACTTTCGTGAATTGTGCAACTTTTGCATAGCCATTATGACTTTCGTGAATTGTCGCGACTTTTGCATAGCCATTATGACTTTCGTGAATTGTCGTGACTTTTGCATAGCCATTATGACTTTCGTGAATTGTCGCGACTTTTGCATAGCCATTACGACTTTCGCGAATTGTCGCGACTTTTTCGTATTGAGCGCTCGAAAAATTTGCGACAATTCGCGAAAAAGTCGCAAAATACCGATCATTATGAAAAAAACGCATTCGGACACTTTTCGGATGTTCGTGGATTAGTAAATGTGCCCCTAAGAGTCAAAAGTGAGATTGGAAAAAAAACAAGTAAATACAATCATAGGAAATTCACAAAAATTGTCCTACATATGTATATATGGGCACTTAGAGACAGAACATACACAATGAAACAAATTTTCAGTTTTCAGGTTAGAATGCTTTTAATACATCCACACCATTTCCTTGACAATTTTTCTGTCTGGCTCACATTTTCCCATTAACGGTAAGTTCCAGCATTCATGCTGACTTCTTATTTTCCTCTGCCGTGTCTAAATGTTCCTGGTGAGGCTGAAATAGCAGCAACCACTTGTACCATCTGTAATGAGCAAAAGCCAAAATGCCACACCAGGAGAGGACATAACCCATTCACAGTTGTATTAGAAAATACAGTATAAGAGGTAAAAATAAGAATGCTATATGGAATAAAACATAAGCACAATACTACATCAGTACCTATGGAAATAGAGAGTCATTTATAAGGGATTACAATTGGATGTTTTCCTGCAGTTTTTGGAATTTGACTTGAAAACCACAGGTTTAAATGCTCCCATTATTGCTGTAGTTTTGAAATTTTTTTTCAATTAACCTCTATGCTCTTTACTAATGAAGATAAATAAAAACAGTATTATTTAAGCATCCAAAACAGATGAACTATCATATTGTGCCCTTTGGCAGTCTGTATCACCTCTGTAATCATTAGTGCAATAGTTCAATGGAAGCTTTACTGTTTAAGCAAAATATTGTGTACTGAAGGGACATTATTGAAAATGACTTATTATTAAACAAGGAGAAGATATATGGGAAAAGTTGTTTTCCTGTAATTATGCTGGATCGTTCAGCCCTAAACAGAGTTTGCTCAGGTGCCTTCAACTGCGCCCGCTCAAAATCTTTTAACCTGTCCAGTCAACCAGACGACCAATATCCGCAGCCTTTGCAATATCGGTCGTCTCGTCTAGTCGCCATACATGATAATACCAGTGCGTGTATGGCCAGCTTTACACAAAGGTAAGCAGTCACAGCAGCCAGACAGGTGGAGGGCCACACAGAGGGGGCCGCCAGTCGGGCAGCACTGCTATAGTGCAAACAATCATACACACAGTGCTTTACAAAAAAAAAAAAAAGTTCAATTGTTCACTTAAAGCTTAAAATATACGTTGAATACTATGTTCCTCACCTGGAAAGGCCTACACATCGCTTCGGTTTCTAGAAGTCATGCAAAGTTTCCTCCTGCAGGCAAAGACTGAAAGCTCTCTAGTAACATAAGATTTTCCTATAGCTAGATTAAAGCCAGCGTTTAACATTGCTCTTTTCTCGCGACATGCACATAACCAGACAAACTTGCTGGTTTCCCTATAGAAAATTATTTTGTCTACAAAAAACACCACAGCATCTGTTAAAGGAGAAGGAAAGTCATTTTGGCATTTTACTGCCAATAGATTTGCCACATTAGTGCCACCTAGAACGCTATATTTATTCTGCAGAAAACTTTACCATACCTAGAAGCTTTCTCTCCTTCTAATACCCTTCTATTATCCAGAAACCAGTAATCCAGAAAGCTCCAAATTATGGGAAGGCTATCTCCCATATTTTAATCAAATAATTAACATTTTAAAACATATTTCCTTTTTTCTCTGTAAAAATAAAAACAGAACCTTTTACTTGACCCCAAACTAAGATATAATTAATCCTTATTGGTGGGGAAACAATCCAGTGGGGTTTATTCAATGTTTAAATTATTTTTTATTAAAGTATAGAGATCCATATTCGAGAAGATCCCTGATCCAAAAATACCAGTTCCCAAGAATTCTGGATAATAGATCCCATACCTGTACAACATATATCACCTTTAGACCTAAATGTATAAATGACAAAGTATATTACACTGTGAAACGTGAATTTTCAATCTTATTTATGCAAATAATTTTTCTAGTTTACACCTTTTATTACATTTTTCCCTATATGATTAGGGTCACACGTTGTCCTCTGCCTTCTGCCCATCTTTAGCATGCACTGACAGGAAGGCATCAATGCACAAGGGTGGATTTTGGTGCAATAATACATACTTTTATGCTGAACTCCCCCAGTGTGTACACCGACAGGTGGATCCCACACCTATCGGTGCATCCCACACCTATCGGTGCATCCCACACCTATCGGTGAATACTAGAAAGCAAGTGGAAGGCAGTGTATTTTGCCATGTGTAGCTCAAGCCTAAAATATCTTGAATTGAAATAGAGGATCCAGGTGAACCAGACCTTACCTAAGGAAGATGGGCACAGGGGTGTATTTATAAATAGGCCGAGGGCCTGTGCCTAGGGTGGCAGCTTTACAGGGACAGCCCTGCCCCAGCCACCACCAGATGAAACCTATGCAAATCTGGTGACGGTGCTTGGGGGGTGGGGGTTGAAATTAAAGAGTGGTGATTACAGGCGGAAGTGACGCCACTTCTGGTAGAAACGTGAGGTGCGTTTAGGTCAGGTGCCTAGGGTGGCATCAAACCTAAATACATACATCGCTGGGTGTGCACTAGTGAAATCCCCATTTAGGCCACTAGTATGAATGTGTGTACACTAGCCACACATTTAATTTATTTGGCAAGTATTACACATTTATAACACAAGAGATAGTACATTGCTAAGGACTGCTCATTAAAAAAATAACTTTTCACAGGTCCTTAGGTGTCTAATGTTAAGAACTAAAAAACTGAATAGAATGATCAAGTGGCAAGCATCTGCACAATCAATATTTGAAAAAAAAGTATAAATATATGTATATGTAAAACTAATTTTAAAAAAAAAAACAAGTTTCTAAGACACCAGAAAGTTAGGAAAATAAGATTTCATAATATGACTTCATACATTAATAAACCAGGAAAAATCATGTCATAAGGGAATATTTTGGGATACTTCATAACCCTGCAATCCAAATTACAAACCCTTAATGGTATGGGATTTAATATTCAATATGCTTTTACATATAAGGGATTTTTCCAATTTTGGACTACCATTCCTTAAGCCTGCTAAAAAAAAATTAATAAGCAAATATGATTGCTTTGCCACCGATATAGATTCACACAGCTTATTTATTTGCTTAAAATGGACTTAATGGAAGATGTACTTCAATCTCTTGAGACTTTATGGATATTAGGTTTCTGGATAAGAGATCCCATCAGCATGCACCCTACCATTAGGATTTGTAAGTTATAAACAGTATGAAACTTCAAAAATTAAGACTTGTATCTGTCTTTTTTAGTAGCAGTCTCAATAAACAATAAATAAATAAATAAATAATAGCTGACAATATGCAGTGCTTAACTGGTTAACCTCCAAACACCTTTATTGCGAAGCCACACGTAGCTACTTAGTAGTAACTACTTGTCACGGCTACTAAATGCCAGAAAATACCCTGCCATAAACAATACTGAGAACTGCTTCTGCTAAAACACACAAAGACACTTATCAGTAAAGGATCAGCACAATCTATTTTCGTAGCTGTGACAAGTAGCTGCTACTAGTAGCTCTGTGTCTCTAAGGGCTCTGGCACACGGGGGAGATTAGTCGCCCGCGATTTAACTCCCTGTTCGCGGGCGACTAATCTCCCCGAGTTGCCTACCCCTGCCATCCCACCGGCGAACATGTAAGTCGCCGGTGGGATGGCAGACGCGGCGGGGCGATTTCAGGAAATCGCCGAAAAAGACTTGCGAGTGACTCGCTGCGTGTGCCTTACATGTTCGCCGGTGGGATGGCAGGGGTAGGCAACTCGGGGAGATTAGTCGCCCGCGAACAGGGAGTTTTATCGCGGGCGACTAATCTCCCCCGTGTGTCAGAGCCCTAAGGGCTGCGTGTGCCTTCTCCCTTATTGTGTGGGTTATCAATTGTAACATACCCCCCCCCAATGATATCAGCCTACTAATAAGAAGATCACAAAAACATCAGAGGGGTATGGGAGGAAACAAGGAAGATTTGGCAAGGCAAGTTAAACCACCCGATGAGCCATTAACTACAGGAACTAAGAGAGGAAAAAAAAAACAAAATGGGATTTCAATGGGATTTCTAAATACTTTTTATTTAATCAGCATAGTCTTTCAAAGTGGAAAACAGAAAACAGTCTGTGAAGTCCTGTTAACAGCACTATGGAATATCTTAAATGCATATGAAATTTAAGTAGCAAGTTAATGGATGGCTCTTGCACAATATAAGGCACAAATCCTAGAATGACATTAGTTTTCATCTTCTAGAACAATACTGACATTTGTAGTTTACAACAGCTGGAGGGTTCCCAAATTTGACTTCTAAGCTAAAAGGAACATTAAAATGCTTTTTGAAGCTACATTCGAATTAAGTTAAGCTATAATAAAAAGTGATTCATTATTATGTTCACAAGTTCACAAATTTAGGAACTTAGGTAGGAACGCAACATCCATTAACCAAGGGATTAGCATGAGGAGCCAGAATTCGGGAGTGTGCAAAGGCACAAGTTTCTATGTGAACTGCATTTTCCCGAGTGCAATTGTGCATGCAATTTTGTGCTCTCTATCAGCAGAAAACATGCTGATCCACTCCCATCTGGCCCATACATAGCACCTGTCTGAAAGGCAAATTTTGGCACAAAAATGCAGTAGGCAGCATAATGGCTTTAAGGTGGCCATACACAGGCCAATAAAAGTTGCTGACATACCAAGTTGGCAGCTAGTTAGCCAATGTATAAGACTCACAGAAGGGCCAGCCAGACGATCGGATCTGATATCGCCCACCTCAAGAAGGGTATAGGGGGAAACATGCACTCATTTGGCAACTATGCTAAACAAAAAGATCTTTCAGTGTATGGTCCCTTTACTCTGAGGAAAAGGTAGCAGCTGTGAACATAATATTCAGGCTGGGCTCTTAAGTACAATGATTCTGGCAAACAGTGGATGGTCCTGTCCAGCACTTGTAGCAGGGAAACAATAACAAATGTTATTATATCTGCTAAATAGCATGGTGTGCTTTACAGAACAATTCTTTAAAAAATACACATTTAGCAGAGAACTCATGTCATGTTCCAAGTAGTTTGTATGTATACAGAAACAAAAACCAAAGACAGTTCTACTTATAACTGTCTGGCAACTGAAAACGAAAATCTTTAGTTTTGTGCTGGTAACCGAGAGCACAGGATGTTTGGTCCAAAACGGCTGGCAGTGAAAGGGTTAAAGTGGAACTTCTACTGCCAGACAGTTTTTGAACATTTTGCACTTTAGGGGCCTTTCCTCGGGGGGACTTTTAGATTACCCAGGAAAACAATATATTGTTTTTTTTTCAGGACAACCTAAGCTTTTAAAATATGGTGGAATTTTTGTGTAATTCCAATTACACAAGATATAGGCTTCTAAATGTCTAAAAAATGAAATAAAATAATATTTTCCATAATATAAACACATACACCAGAAACAAAAATTAGTTTATGCATGAAAATACAACTGATTTGGAAAGTCCCATGTCCCCTGAACGTGCCAATACCAAATATATATGGTTTTATGGAGATTTCTCACTTGTATAGGTCAAAAACTCCCTGCAGTACACTACTAAATTTCCAAAGCACTGCTTCAGAAAGCTGCATACTTTAGATTTCAAGGCCAAAAATTCCACTAACAGAAAGTTTATCCCAGAAAATTATAAATTTTTAGAAAGAACAGATTCTGGGGAATCCAGAATAGATAGAATTGCCTTTTTACTCCAAACTACTAAGTTGCAATGTTTTCCTAAATTTACTGGTTTTAATAAAAATTTGTGAAATTTTTTAAAAATCGCTTCAAAGCTTCCAGTCTATAGTATCTTATCTCCTACAGGTCATAAAGTAACCAGATAAAACACCCTAAATATGAACGTCAGGGGTCCACTGAACAATTTCATGCCCAGTTTAGCTAAGTATGTGGCATGTAGGGGTCCCAATGTGAACATACCCCCATATGATCTATCATTTGTCATTTCAGCTCCTGCAAAATCAACACATTTACATCATTATATGTGGGATAATGCTAGTAAAAAGTACATTCACCCCAGAAAGTCATATATTTTTGGAAAGTACACATCCCCCCCCGAATTTAAAATGGGTACCCATGTCTTTCTACTCCAAAGTACCAAGCCGCAAATCTTTCCTAAAGTTGGCAATTTTGAGGAGATTTCCAAAAATCCCCTCAAAGCTTCCATTTTGCAGCATCTTCTCCCACATAGCATTAGGTACCAAGATAAAACACCCTAAATATGAACCCCAGAGGTCTACTGAACAGTTTGATGCCCACTGTACACAGTTTTATCAAAGCACATGGCATTTCGAGACCCCCCCCCAAATATACCTTGTGCTCACTAATTTTTACCTTAACCTAATTCATAAACACATGGCAGTTTTATGAGGGGTAGAAGCTGCAGAAATGTAGCATGACCCCTAAAAAACATATATTTTTGAAAAGTACACATTCTGACAAATCCAACATGGGTTAAGAAGACTTTCTGCACCAAAGTACCAATCTGGAAAGCTTTCCTAGTTAAAGGTTTTTATGACCATTACTGAAAAAGGCCTATAATTGTTGCAATTTGCCATATTTATCTTACAACATTTCTTACGTACAATGACAAATCACCCTAAATATGAATACCAGCAGTCTACTGAACAGTTTGATGCCCAATATGCAAAGATTTACCAAAGTATGTGGTGTACAGAGGCACCCAAATGAAAATAGTGCATAGGAATTTTCTCAGCTGCCAACTCAATTTCTGCAAAAAAGCCCAATGACCGTGTATTATGTGCCGTAAGACCCCCTAACTGTACAGAAAAACCCAGAAAACCATATATTTTTGGAAAGTACACATTCTGACAAATCCAAAATGGGTAAAGAGTCCTTTCTACACCAAAGTACCAATCTGCAAAGCTTTCCTAACGTTAGTGGTTTTTATGACATTTCAGAAAATCGCAAAAAAATGTTGCAGTTTGCGGCATTTATCTCACACAATTTCTTGCGTACAAAGGCAAGTCACCCCAAATAGGAACACCAAAGGTCTACTGAACAGTTTGATGCCCAATATGCATAGATATACCAAAGTCTGCGGTATGTACTGACCCCATAATGAAAATAGCGCATATGGATTGCTCACCTGCCAACTCAGCTTTTGCATAGAGAGCCCCCTGTCAGCGTATTATGTGCAGTAACACCCCCTAACTATACAGAGGCCCCCACAAAATCATATATTTTTGGAAAGGACACATTCTAATGAATTCAAAATAGGTAAAGTAATTTTTCTACACCAAAGTTACACATGGCAAAGCTATGCTAAAAACAGATCAGGAACACTAATACAGGGATAAAAATGCAATAAAACCATAAAAATTGTGCAAATTAGTGAAACGACAAAATAAGACACACGACAGTGTAATTAGTGGTCAGAATATCTAAGCCAATAGTCACGCTGCCAAAATAAACAGTTTTTAGGAAAAAGAAACTAGAAACAAAGTGGTAAAAAAATAAATAAATAAATAAAAAAGTGTTTGTGTATAAATTTGTACATGTGTAAAAGTTGTGTGACATTGTGTAAGTGTTTATATGAGTGTATATAAGTGTATATAGGTGTACATAAGTGTGTGTGTGCTGTATGTGTGTGTAAATGTATGTAAGTGTGTATAAGTGTGTATAAATGCAAAATAAAACAGCCTTACCTGTCCTGAAGCTTGCCTGGTCCTGGCGCTGCAGTCCTGGAGCAGGAAATCCCGGGGGCCGGCGCTGGGGGAGAAGCAGGAAGTGGGACCAAGCAGCAGATGCGAATCGATCGTGTCTGCTGCTTGGGGGTCGGCCCTGCGACATGACAGGGGGCTGTCATCGCTAAAAACTCTCTGCCGAAGCGGCACTTGCCGCTTCGGCAGAGAGTAACCTTATCTGCCAAACGACAATCGGCATTGGCAGATATAGCCTTTTACTGCAACGCCGTACGGGGGTAAGAAAGGGTTAAATCTTAGGACCTTTACAGCAAAAGACAACACGAAAAATGCATGTGATATTTTGTAATACAGTAGAGGTATAGCACAGCAATCAATCAGCAATGTGGTGTAGTAACTAATGAAAACAAACAAATCTAATTAGTTACAATGCTCACAGATAAAAATTAAAAAAAAAAAAGTCTAATAAACTCACCCTATTACATTTCAGGTCGGAAATCTAAGTAATAGAGTTTCCTAGTTTCTCCATAATGTGGTGTCTTGTGACAGAAATCAGAGTGATAATCAATACACATTCACTTTTTAATAAGCACGTTCTGTTGATGATGATTTTATGCCACATTAGTGAAGGTTCATGAATGTGAAGGCCAAAAGCAAACAAGGTATTTTTTCCCACCCCTGTACTTTTGCTAATAGAGGAATGCCAAAAACTGTGCCATCTGTCATTGACTTAATGGTAACTGACCAAAGTAGTACATGGTATCTGCAGAGGCAGATTTTGGCCTGAAAATGCACATCTATAAGGTTAAAAATTTGCCAACACGAGCAGTTACAGGCAGCTGAAATTCAACTACAGAGCAATCATCTTCTGCTTCTTCATTGGGCCCAGGCCAGTGCATGCACAGTAGAGTGAGAAAGCTGTCTTTTTCCTTAAAGTTCAGCTTTTCACTGTGCTGTACATGCGCACTGGACAAGAAAAAGGAAGAAGCAGGGAGATCGAACTCTGTCGCTTGCTCATAAGTACCCTGGGCCAGTGCAACTTACTGCTAACATAAGCACATTCATACAAAGGCCAATATGTGCTTATGTTAGCAGTAAGTTGCACTGGCCCAGGGTACTTATGAGCAAGCAACAGAGTTCGATCTCCCTGCTTCTTCCTTTTTCTTGTCCAGTGTAGCAGTTTGTTATAGTATGTATGGCACACTGTGTTTCCTAATTTGTCAGTAATATGCTCAAAGTAAGGCTACGGTCACACAGGGCCTGTGTGCCGTAGCCTTACTTTGAGCATATTACTGACAAATTAGGAAACACAGTGTGCCATACATACTATAACAAACTGCTACACTAATTAGAAAAAAAATTATAAAGTATAAAAGCCTCTATTTCTTTAAACATGTGGTTTACTTTAATTTTTTTTTTTTAATATACTTATGGCATTCAATTAAGATCTCAATAAAAACAACACAGATTTGAAATAGCAATTTTTTTTTTTTTAAAGGTTAGGACTACATACAAGTTCAATAATATTCAGAACTTCAAAGAAGACTGAAAAATAGATGCACTGCAATTTTGTGAGAACACAACAAAAACAAAAATAAATCAATAAGAAGCTGTTCAAAGTCAATTCCAGCATTGGAGTGCACATGCTATCAGAATATACATGAATTACACCATTTCCTCATTCCTCATATCTGAAGGAAACCCTGTAAGTACAGACTCCCCTGCCAAGAAAGTGCTGTTGAGTGTGAAACATGTTGAGGCTGAAGGGGACTTTCAGATTTGATGAGTCTTTTATTTATTTGCTTTGATGCAAGTGCATTTTTAATTTCTAAATAACTATATTTTTTATTATTACACTTTGAGCACTCCTCTCGTGCTCTTTTTAGGTTTCTTCCTTTGTGGATTAGAAAGAGGTGATTCGGCAAATACCTGAATGAGTGTAGCAGCTCACTAACCAGAAGTGTGCAGAGCTTCCCTGGAAGGAGTTTGGCAGGCTGTCTTGAGGCTACAGACTTCAACTTTGCTGTATCATTAAAAGTGCCTCTCCCCTGCCAAAAAAAATATTTTCTGGCAGTGCGCTCTCTGCACTAAACTGCAGGTCATTTTGTATGTGTCAATGGTCACCCGCAAACCTACTTCTCCTAGGCCCCTTGTATAGTGAAAGCAGACCCAGGCCTCCCCAAAGTCACAAGGTTTTTTTTAATAAATAAGCAAACATTCGAATTTGGTAATATTTTGAGTTTATTCAAACAGGAAAAATAACTTGATAAATAAGCCTCTTTATGTAGGATATAATTTAATACCCATATGGTCTAAAAGCAAGTACACAGGGACTTTTCTACCCAACAAATGCATTTTGCCAAATAAATGGATCATGTGCAATTTTACAATATGCAAGTATGGGTACACTGCACTGAATGTCTATCTACCTGATTGAATCTGAACAAAAAAACATAAAAAAGACGTACAGCCCTGTCAATTCTGAGCTGAGAGATAAAGTTCAATGTGTGCAAGTAGAAGGCATCTGCAGATAAGATTTTTCTGTTCAGACAGACTGACTGGCAAGCATCTCCAGATTATCCCTCAAACCTGCCAGCTACAGTGATGAGCAAGCAATTAAAAAAAATATCATCCAAACTTCTCAACAGTATCAATATTTGTATGGACAGCTAGTTCTATGGTCAAAACCCCTGATGACTAGATTTCGTTATCCAAATCAGCTTTTAGTTCAACACTTTTTTAAAAGAGGTATACTGGCTGGGATGGTCCCATAATGTAAAGCGACTTGGCTGATAACAAAGGGGTGGAGTCAGATTTTGAACAGAAAAGGGAAAACTTTTAA
The DNA here is from genome assembly GCF_000004195.4 of Xenopus tropicalis. NCBI lineage: Eukaryota > Metazoa > Chordata > Amphibia > Anura > Pipidae > Xenopus > Xenopus tropicalis. The sequence continues at coordinate 68,353,974 of NC_030681.2, forward strand.
CAAAGGGGAAACTTTTAACAAAAGTTGGCAGATTCTGTTGGTGCCTTTAAGAGGGGCTTGGATGAGTTCTTGATCATAATATCCAACTAAAATATATGGTTTTGGTGTTGGTATATATGGTGTATGTATTTAAGTGTATAGATAGGTCAGTATATGTTTGTGTGTGCTGGGTTCACTTGGAAGGGTTGAATTTGATGGACTCTGGTCTTTTTTCAACCCTATGTAACTATGCATGTAATTGTCTATATTAGCGAACATTTAATTCAGACACTGTAAATATCTCAAAAACACCATGCCAATGAAACACTCACAGCAAGCCATCTGTCTGCTGCCATTTCCAGATTGTATTAGTAACTGTGAGGGCAACAGCCCATACATTAAAAATCAGATTTCATTAGGCCATTCCCTGAAGCAGTCCATTAAAGCCTGAGTATTGAACCTGAAACACTGTGGTGATCTGCTCTTTAATGGGCTCCCCAAACTAAAGCCATTTTCTCTTTTGTGGATTTGGAACACAAAAGGAATACTGATAAAAAAAAACTCCACAAAACGACGAATAAATTCTCTTTTTGTTAAAGGGACAGTAACACCAAAAAATGAAAGTGTATAAAAGTAATTACTATATAATGTAATGCTGCCCTGTACTGGTACAACTGGTGTGTTTTCTTTAGGGCTCTGGCACATGGCTCATGATTTACATGTTCGCCGGTGGGATGGCAGGGGTAGGCAACTCAGGGTGATTAGTCGCCCGCGAACAGGGAGTTTTGCCGCGGGCGACTAATCTCCCCGTGTGCCAGAGCCCTTAGAAAGACTACTATAGTTTATATAATAAAGCTTCTGTGTAGCCATGGGGGCAGCCATTTACAGGAGAAAAGGCACCGGTTACTTAGCAGATAACAGATAAAACCCTATTATATTCTACAAAGCTTATCTGTTATCTGCTATGTGCCTGTGCCTTTTCTCCTTTTTCCCAGCTTCAATGGCTGTCCCCGTGTTGACATAGCAGCTCATTTATATAAACTATAGTAGCGTTTCTGTTGCAAACTTACCAGTTTTACCAGCGCAGGGCAACTGTACAATATATTTTAATTACTTTAAAACATTTTCATTTTTTGGTGTTACTGTTCCTTTAAGATTAAACAGGATATAAGAATGTTGTCTGAAGTGTAGCCCTGGTATATATCTCTTGGGGCACGGGTACACGGGGAGATTGGTCACAGAAATCTTATCTGTGCCAAAGAAGCAGTCTGAAAACATCTCTTAAAAGGATTCAGTCCTTTTTTTTTTTTTTTACAAAATGCATCATATAACAGTGCTCCTCCAGCAGAATTCAAAACAGTTGTTTTTTATATTCAGTTCTGAAATATGATGTGGGACTAGACATATTCTTAGTTTCCCAGGTCCCCTCAGCTATGTAACTTATGCTCTGCTAAACTTTAGACACTCTTTACTGCTGCACTGCCAGTTGGAATCATGTCACCCCCTCCCCACCCACCCTTTCAGCAGAACATGGGTAGATAAGATAATAGCTCTCTGACACCTGCACTGCTAAACTGCTACCATGCCTCACCTAGTGGTAAATATGAGAATAGCACTCTATTGTGAAACACCCAAGTTCAGCTGTGACTTCTCCAGTTACACTGAGTAGGGTAGCTTGTCTGAAAGCTGTTCCAATTGTGAAGTGCTGGCTCTTTCTGAAAGCGCAGGATCAGGCCACAAAAACCTGAGAAGACAGCCTACAATGAATATTACAACTAAGTTCAAGAATAAAATGTTAAATGGTAAAATTAATTATTTCCAGTGTACATAGTGTAATTTAGTAATAAAAACTACAGCACATAAATCTTTACAGTATCCAATTAAATGTTTTTACAGAATATTTACAGTAAAGCTGGCCATACACGTGGCGATCTGACGATCGGTCGCACGAAACATCGTCAGATGTGCCACACACCATTCAGGGCTGAATTGGCAGGTAAGGAGGTAGAAACAATAGGATTTCTACCTCCTTCTGCCGATTCAGCGCTGAAGGGAGATTTTGGTCAGGCGCCTTCTATGGCGCCCGATCGAAATGTTCAAACTGGTCCGATCGGCGAGTCGTCTGATATCAGCAGCTTCCTGCGATATCGGTTGACTCGACGACATACCATACACGCACCGAATATCATACGAAACGAGGTTTCGTACGATATAATCGGTGCGTGTATGGCCACCTTAACTTCTACCACTTGCCTTCTCAAAACGTTTAAACTGTTTTTTAATGTTAGCCATAAATATGAAGATTTGCTAATCTGACCAACAAATAAGCAGGTCACTTTAAATTTTTGGCCATGTCTAATCAGTCAAAAATTTCTCCCAAAATCAAATTTTCAGTTTGTACCTTATGCTTGTGGGCATACAAGAAGCAAATGAACTAGCAAGACAGACAGAAAGCAGAAACAGAGACTGAGCAATTTCTTACAGAAAGCAAACTTGTTACTGTATCTAAATGCCCTGTAATTTTTTTTTTTTATCACATTTTGTAAATGTTTTAATTTTTAAAATGATTTCATAACAATGCAAGGTTCCATGCTGCTAACACTCAGAGAGCCATCTTTATTTATCTGTCAAAAAAAAAGTGACCTCAGCTGCATGATTAAATACTTAATATTCTATTAATTGGAAACGTTGCTGAATTTCAAACGCTCTCATTTCTCTGAATATCATTCTGTCTTAGAAAAGCCGATTAAGCTGTTCATCAAAGGTGTGTAGACAAGGTCACAAGGGCTGTACCTCTTCAGCTATTCATTACCTACTCTCCATAGTAATTAGCAATACCAACATTTGCATAAATCAGAGTCCTTCTGATTGCACTTCCATGACAAGTGCTAAAGTGGTAAAAGGGTCTGCATTTGCCAGAATTTCATCTAATTCTAAGGCAATATAAATGGTTCTTCACCAAGAGGCTGTTAAATGCACTTCCTGGTGATACAAGAAGATACAACACAACTTACCTATACATATATACCTTACCTATACATATATACAGATACATACACTGCACATTTAAGTAGACAAAACAGATCAGACAAAATAGATCACTATTTATTACCCCCTTATGAGAATCGACTAAAGGGCTAGCACCATATCAATTTCCTGTTTACAGGAAAAGCATCATCTGACAGGTGATTTTAATAGGGCATCGTGCAAAGCAATATTGAGCATCATGGCCACTTGTGCTGGAAATACTAAATTAAAGGAGAAGGAAAGTCATTTTTGCATTTTACTGCCAATAGATTCGCCACATTAGTGCCACCAAGAATGCTTTATTCAGCAGAAAGTTGAGTAAAGAGCCCTAGAAACTCTCTCTGATAGCAGCTACCATTTTAGCTTAGGAATGTGTGATATGAGCTTCAAACAGCCATAACTGCATCATGAAGCTACCAAGACTAAGGGAGGGGGGAAAAGAGTTCTTATGCATTCTTCTGGGACGGGGGGAGCAGGGGAAGGGAGAAGGGAGAGGGAGCAGACTCTTGCCCCAACCTGAAGGAGCCCTAAAAAAGTGGTAGTCTGATACCGAAGAGCATGTTCACAAGAAATCCTATGTTTCTTGCAGCTTTTCTATGAGTGATTATGGCAGTATTTACATAGACATTTCTGATAAAGCTTACTTAGTTTTTATATTTCCTTCTCCTTTAACAAAGTTGTAACTGCCTTGAATAACTTGAATACCATGAATAACTGTCAGAAATGTATATTACACAATGGTGAACAAACAATAACACACACTAGAGAGCAGATCCACAGAAACTTACTATACCAATGCACCAAGAGTCGCAAATAAAGATTACTCACCTTTTGGCATATCTGGGGGCAAATAATGGTGCTCCTGCATGCTAATATGCTCCCAATCAAAATCATCATAGAGGTCTTGATGATAATCACAGGGTCCAGGTCCATCATCAAAAGTACAGCCTCCTAAAAAGAAATATTAGAAATGAAAACAATATATACAGAAATCATGAGACATATTTTATTAATCATTTCTAAATAAGTTTGTTGTTTGTGTATAGAAAACAACAATTTGAGACAAAAATTATTATAGACAAATATTTATATATAAATATATATATATATATATATATATATATATATATATATATATATATATATATAAATATATATATATATATATATATATATATATATATATATATATATATATATATATATATATATATATATATATATATATATATATATATATATATATATATATATAAATATATATATATAAATATATATAAATATATATATATATATAAATATATATATATATATATATATATATATATAGCTGCAGTAGAAAGCACTCACGGCTTCAATTGTTCAAAAGTATCAAAAAAGTTTTATTGCTCCACACTCACATCGACGCGTTTCGATCCACAAAGGACCAGCGTCAGGATAATACCCAGAAGTGACCACGGTGTTTAAATAGTGCATACAACCAATCATTATACATACCCAATTAAGCATGATAATATATCCAAATTCATGCCCTCCCATCTAAAGGGGAAATAACATTGCTGATTTATATACATATCTATCATAACATTTCCCTCATATTAATAAAAAACGTGATTAAAAAGTGAATAAATAGTGATTAAAACAAATAGAGATCATACATAAATATTCAAGAGCTTCACAATCACATAGGCATCATAATTAGTCAGGGGCTAACCAGAGGAGAATAAGCTTTCCAGCCGGAATAGAATAAAAAATTAAAAAATATAAATTTTATGTCAAGGAATACAAATTTATAGATACACACTGGGTCACCTATAGTATTCCAAATAGACAAATATTATATTTATATATATATATATTTTTATATATATATATATATATATAAATATATATATATATATATATATATATATATATATATATATAAAAATATATATATATATATATATATATATATATATATATATATATATATATATATATATATATATATATATAAATATATATATATATATATATATATATATAAAAATATATATAAAAATATATATATATATATATATAAATATAATATTTGTCTATAATAATTTATATTTAATGTATATATATATATATATATATATATATATATATATATATATATATATATATATATATATATATATATATATATATACACACACACACAAACAAAGTTAAGTGGTTATTTTCACATCAGTAATTAAAAATGATGTTGTATGCAGTTAAGCTAGCCATGCAAAGCCAATATCAACCTGATCACTCTAAAGCAGGGTCCTAAACTTTTTTTTTTACCCGTGAGCCACATTCAAATGTAAAAATACTTTTTAGGCAAAAGGCTATTTGGGTTGTTCTGTTTGGCAGTACAATTGGATTTTATGCAACAAAAACATACTGTACCTCCAAGCTAATAATTCAAAAATAAGCACCTGTTCTAAGGCCACTGAGAGCAACATCCAAGGGGTTGGAGAGCAACATGTTTCTCACAAACCACTGGTTGGGGACCACTGCTCTAAAGTCAGCAACTTATTGGCCTATTTAGGGGACGAAAATAACCTGCTAATGAGTCAAGGTCTATAAAATTGGATTAAAAGCCTTGTCAGATGAGGACCACAAAACACTCTTGACCCAAACATGATCCAAACACTGACCTAGGACTAATATAAACAAATATTTCTCTCACGAGTGTTGCAGACTAACACAGCCCAGTATTTTTAGTAAGCGGTCTGCCCCCTGCAATGGGAGGGAGCTGCTGGTGCTGCCAGCCATGATGGGAATATGCATGGGCATAATGTAAAAAAATCTATAGATCTTGAATCTTTTTTTTTTTTATTTACAACCTGTGGCTCTGTGTTTTCTCCTTAACTCCTAGGATCAATATAAACTGTAGTACATAACATAATATGGGAACCCACATACTGTAGATTGCTGCTGTAGCCAAGGACCCTGGCAAGTATAAAGACATCAACAAAAAAGTACTGTATGTAACTGCTATTTTATAATAGTGTCAACCACCTTTCATACATTTCACCTAAACCAGAATAGTCCTTTTCAAAATAGCAGTCATAAATTAACCCAAAGCCATATTTTTTTTCTGCATTTTTGTTTTAATATGCAAAGTAATAGATTCTCAATGATAATTCCAGACAGACTAATGTTGTTATTAAATTAACATCAGTTCAGTAATTTAATCTCACAATTGCAATCCTGGCATCTAGTCGCCTGGGAAAACCCAAGGATTGCTCTTCCGCTGCATGGATTTTTACAATGTCAGTATCTGTAAGCCAGACCACATTGTTTAACCCTATAACTGAAACATGGCATGAAACTGCAAAGTGCAACTTTTGGAAGCAAAAAGGCTGACTAAGGCAACTACAGCACACAATTTCTCACACTCTTGTACACAAAACAGCCCAAGGCTCTTTGTATTTTATGTGCAAAAGGCAAATAATCTGCTCTGAAAACTATGAAAGTGGGACTCACTGCTGCATTACAAAAGAGATAAATTTCACATGTTGGCAGAAGTGTAGAATTCTCAGTACAACTTAACAACCATGAAAGATCAACAGTTATTCGCTGAGTAAGCATTTCGGAATTTTTATTTTACATTGTAAAGCAATTTTTCACCCTTTTGTATATCTTAGTGTTCCTCGGCAGAAACACAATAGCATGCACATTTACCTATAAGCTCTGAATCTACAACTTCAACTATGTGCTCTTAAAAGGTAGATAAGACACTAAAATAACGGTACCTAAATACACTTACATAAAATCTATTCCTAGACTGTAGTATCAACACCTCTTCACCATTTATAGAAAGCTTAATACTGCTAATTTAAAAATGTCTGTGTTTTGTAGAATCAAGAATAAACATTTGTAAGCTCTGTTAAGCATCCATGTATTGTATACGTTGGTATTTTATAAATACACGTTAATAATTATAATAAACTACAGTCCAAGCCCTCATCACTTAGTCACAATAAAAATACTGGAGGTTTTGTAAAACACTGTGAAAAAAAATTAATAATGCAAAAGATGAAGGACTTTCACTTTTATTCGTAGCTGTCAACCGAAAACTGGGCTAAGGGTAAAGAGTGAAAATGTGGTGGGAAATCCCTGAGCAACAAATGAGTGATGGCCATATAGACTGGAGCAGTACTGTCCAACTGGCGGCCCGCGACCCCCCTCTGTGTGGCCCCCACCTGTCTGGCTGCTTTGATGTCTTACCTTTGTGCCTGCCCTATGCTGCCTGTGTGTGCCATACACACAGGCAGCATAGGGCAGGCAGAGTATGGCACACACAGCCAGGGTAGAGCAGGCAGAGTACGGCACACACAGGCAGCACAGGTCAGGCAGAGTATGGCGCACACAGGCTGGGTAGGGCAGGCAGAGTATGGTGCACACAGGCTGGGTAGGACACCCAGAGTATGGCACACACAGGCAGAATAGGGCATGCAGAGCATGGTACACACAGGCAGAGTATGGCACACACAGGCAGGGTAGGGAAGGCAGAGTATGGCACACACAGGCAGCATAGGGAAGGCAGAGTATGGCACACACAGACAGGGTAGGTAAGGCAGAGTAAGGCAGAGTATGGCAGGTTTTTGCTATACTACCACCTAATGGTGGCCATCACTCATTTATGGGTATGGTCATGGGTGTGGTTTCAAGTGAGTGTGGTTTTAAAAAAGGGGAGTGGTCAAAACTGGCTTCCATTATCGGCCCTCCACCATGTAGGCCAGAAAAATACTAGAGTATTGCTTTCTTAAAGACCCTTAAAGCAGGGCCAGAACTAGGGTTAGGCAGAAGAGGCAGCTGCTTAGGGCGCAACGATTGGGGGGGCGCCAGGCAGAAGCCTCTCCTGCCTACCCCTAGTCTGTGCTGTGCTCTGGTTTCATTGCCCCCGCCGCTTGTCATTACGCGGCGCGGGTAATGCATCGGTTCGCATACCACCCCCCCCCGCGCGCCGAACTGCACATGCGCGCCAACACACGGGGGGGGGGGGGGGGTTTGGTGCGAAACAATAGCGCAGGTGCAGGGGCTAGGTGGCCGACCGGGTTGCCTAGGGCGCCTGGTCGGCTCGGCCCGCCCCTGCCTTAAAGAGTCCGAATTGTGGTCCAGGAATTAGTAAAGCCCTTCGACAGGAGAATGTCTGTGATTTTTCCAGGGTCTGCCAACAATACTGCCCTGTTTGAGCAACAGACCAACCTTATAATGATCAATTAAGATATTTAAAAGAGCCTTAGGGCTTGTACTAAGGAGCGTTTTTTTCCTACACTCACCATGCTATCCTAATTCTGATTATTCCTAATGGGGTTGTACTAACACACAGGCGCATATAAGCGCCAAACACTTGACCTCCTCTACACCCTGACCACTGCTTGGACTACCATCTTTGAAATACTAGGACAATCTAACTTGACCCACAATTCCATCAAAACTAAATTTTGTAATCCCTTAATATGTCTACTGCAGAAGTGGCTGTGATACAAAAATTATCTTTTCACAAATTACTTCTCACACATATGATTTAATGCATTTCTTGACACATTTTAATTAATAAGTATATTTCATTTTCCCTTGAAGCCAAAGTTATTGTCTACAGGCACAGGACATGACGACGACATACTATGGTAATCTGTGCCTGAAAGGCAGTTATTACCTCTTTATGGGTTAAGCGCCCTCCAGTATATTAACTAAAACTGCCAGTGGATCACACATTATATCATTTAGAAGATAAATGTTTGTAATCGTTCGTCATTTCAGCTTAAGTTTAAGGCAGAGAAATGCTAGGAAGTAAACAAATCAACACGCATGTTTTCAGTTAAAACCAAACTCTTCTCATGGTATTAGATATTTTCCCCCAAAATATTCAAATCCAGAAAATGTATAGTAAACCTGCATTAAACATTGTATATTTTTTAAAATATTAAGAGGATGTAATAAAAAATGGAAAGTAAAAATATGGCACAAAAATAACATCCTTACATGTGTAAAAAAGTGGCAAAGATAACATGGCTTGAGCATACTTATATTTCCTCAACAGAGCTCTGAAGAACAGCAATCTGTTCTTCTTAATGAACAAGAACAGTTAGTTCCCTTCCTCCAGCTCCTCTAATGATAGCATTAAATATGTCAGAGGCAGGGGAGGATTCTTTCATACTGAGAACAAAGTTAGATTTTTTTAGGATAAGCTGTAAATTTTTTGGAGAAAATATGGCCTGCACACTTTCATTGACAGGTAGATTAAGATACACTATATAAGAGGTGTTTCAATGTCTAATGGCATAGGTATGAGTTAAAAAAAAGATCAGACATTCTTGTTCTCTTTTTCATGGACAATGATAATGAGGATAGTAACAAGAAACCTAGTGCAGCTCTTCTTTTTGATAATTAGCAATGGTCAGATCTTTACTTTGTTCCAACTGGCTCTGCACTTTTCTTGTCTGTTATACATTCCTCATTGCATTCATGCAATATTGCACCCTTCTGTTATGTTGCACTCTTTTCCCACAATTTTTTTGCCATAATTTGGACTAATATGCTGATTTCTATCACTGTCTTTGAAGAAAATGCTAACAAACAGCATATTATCAGTTAATGTAAAGCGCTGCATAATTTGCTGGAACTATATAAATAAATGATAATTTAATACACTGTTAGGTGCAGATGGATAAACCATGAATTCATCATAAATAGTAGGGAAAGTACTTAATGCACTACTTATTCATTTATGATTTATCCGACTGTTTTTGTAGCTATTACCTAGGGCTGGCCTATAATAATTCGCATAGCAGATTAAAGAAGAACTAAACCCTAAAAATGAATATGGCTAGAAATGTCAGTTGTAATACACTGAACATACTGCACTAAAGGTTTAGCATCTCTATTAGCAGTAATGATCCAGGCCTTCACAATTGTTTTATGTTAGAAGTGTCTGCAACATTCACATGTTCAGTGCTAAGACTATTCTATATTTATGGTATATTGTGTGTTGGTCCCTAAGCTTAGTAACCGACAGCAGCACAGAGCATGTGCAGAAAAGAAGATGGGTGGCTACTGGGGGCATCTTCAGAGGGGCAGACCTTCCCTGCTAAAACCAAAACATAAAGTACAACATATCTAGCCTACTTTAGTTAAGCTTTTGTACACGTTTAAATATGCTTTTTTTTTTTTTTTTTTTTTTTTTTTAAGCCTTTCAGATTTCAGCTGGGGGATAGGAGAGTTTTTTTTTTATATTAAGTGCTTTGTAGTGGACAGCCGATTTGTTTTGAATGCCTGTGTTTGGATCATTAAGTAGAATTTGACACAAAAGCTGTAGATATTTCTTAATTAAATCAAGTCAAAAAGTATGTTCAGCCCAAGCCCTATTCATTAGCACATGTTGTACAGTACAAGGATCAATTTTTTTTATACAAAAAACATTTGCAAAGAAAGCCTTGTTAGCATTATCTACCTCAATATAAAATTTAAAAACATAATTTTTTTTTTTTTTTTTTTTTTAAGAACAGCTATAGGTTGAAAAAAATGTAAAACTAAAACTTGTAAAACAATCCCATTAAACTGAATACATGTTAACAGTCATTCTGTGGAATGGATCTATTTATAAAAGCTAAACAGATGGAAGTTTAAAGCCTATTTATGAAAAATACATTATGGCAGACAAATTTTCCCTTTAATAATACGGAAGTTTATTACTATGATTTGACAGTTATGTCCACATCTAACATTTCCTCACCACTACAGATGGCAAGAAAATCAGAGATTATTTGAATACAGACAAATATTAAGCATGTTTAATGATAGCTTTGTGAGTAAACATAAGGACACCTTAATGAGCTGATCTGCTGATCAAATTCTCTTTTTTAATGATGAATCCTAAATTAAAATTTTGGCGAGATTCATTCACACTCACAGGGAAAAAAAAGTTTTGAGTTTGTGGCATTGTTTTATGTTTACAAAAATTAAGAAACAAATACATTAAACTCTGCCTAAGAATTGTACTCTTACATTTGAATAGCATAACATTTTTGCAGATTTATGGTATGAGGCAGCTTTTCACACTGTAGCATTGAGGATTGAACATGTGACACATTTCAAGTTTTTTTTACCATTTAGTCACCCACATTATAATATTCAGTAGAGCCATTAATTTAGGAACACTAACAGTAACTTTCTTACAATAAATGTTTACCCCCCCCCCCCCCACCACCATCCAACCAGCTACTACTTAAGGTTCTTCAATGAAGTGCTCAAATTCTTGGTTCCTCTGAAGTTCGCATTACTGCAATGCTTCTCAATCTCATTCTTGCATAGATCAGGCAGTTTATTGACCTTAATGCACCAATAACTTAAATGTATAAAGGATTTTGTCAAGCACTGTTTATCACGTGTACACGCAGTAACACCTATAGGCACTTGTGGCTCCTTCCAAAATCAGAAAAGAGCACTCGACAAATGGGGCAGATTTACATGTTTTTTTTGAAAGGTGCATTTTATAAACTTTTCATACAAACAAAAACATAAAATAACACATTTAACAATGCAATGAGGAAGACGCATTAGTCTTTCTTTTCCAGGTCTATCTTTAAAATTTGTTACCAACATTGAAGGGATAGGTATGACATTACAGAGTGTGTACGTGTGTCTGGCAGCAGTTCCAGCATATTGGGTCCGTCACCCTACTGAACTACGTGTTCAGGGTGTGGCAGAGCAAGGTGGGAAGACACTGGGGTGCTTACTATGTAACTGGGAGCGGGATCGTTCAATTACCCTCTAGATCACACCAAGGGCCCCAGACTGTCAAATTTGTCAGGTGCGCCCCTAGTTTCGTATGTGAGTTTATACAGAGGAGCAACCGCATTCACTAGGTTCTTCCAGGCTTGATTTACATGTTTAGCAGCAAGGGGCCAGGTCCTGCACCACTGAAACTTTTTCAGAGATAAACACATAGGTGACCAAACTAAAGAAGTATGAAGTTTATTATCATATCACAGGGATTCTAGAAGTGGATCAGTTGACAATACTTTTAGGTTGGTATCTACAATGCAACTATTCACAGCAACCCCACCTGCACTTTTGCAATATAAATATCAGGTCAAACCATTTGACAAGATAAGATACAACTGTTTTAGCACTTATGTTTCAAGGGTTCATGAATAAACGGTAATGCAGTCATAATGACTCCAGGGTTTACTAACAATTATTGTGCGATCTGGATAGAGTATCCAATCTTTCCCACAGCTCTGTGCAAGCAAGTAAGAGCCTGAAGGAGAGAGGATAACATTCCCTATAACATTATACCCAGCTACCAGAAGATTGGATCTGGCAGAAAAGCCCAAGGAAAGGCAGTTGATTTGATTAAAAGGCTAAAGCCATGCTGCATTCTTCACTTGTTCTTTATTCATAGTTTAACCTACAGGCAAACATTGGAAAGTAGGAAAATACATCTATTTCTCAGACATGCTATTTCCTTCTGTGAACTCCTGAAGCAAATAATTATTAATAAATCTAATGCATTTAGTCTTTCTTCCTTTCACAACTTCTAAGGCACATTTCCTCAATGTTCTTTCTAGACTAGTATGGGGGAAAAGCTGGTACGTAAATAATAAATCGTTGAAAAGTCCTTATATTAGATATATCCAGATGCTTGATTTACAGTTTACAAAACACAAATATGTAAAACAAACAACAAACAAACAAACAAATGAACAATGTAGGCATGATGAACAAGACTTAACATTTTTCACCTCTTTCAGATGGACAACAGAAGTAGATCTAAAGGATAATGTATGTGTTCTAGCTGAGGTCACTCAATGCAATCTATGCTAGGACACAAAACTGACTGCAGATGAATGTGTCCCAAAGAGTATGTAACCTTGGTATGTTTGTTTAGATTAGTCACCACAGTCAGAAACAAGAACTTGAAGTTAGATTGTAAGTTCCACTGAGGCAAGGACTGAAGTAAATGATAAATAATATCTGTAAAGCATGGTGTAAATGGGTCAGTGCTATATAAAGGATAATAAAAGGCAACACCAAATTTATGGGGAAACAGGCACTGACAAGGCCCATATCTATACAAATCACACCGTCTCTATTTTTAGTGAACTCAAAAACATTAACAGTATGTGGCACAAACACACATAAGCACTACTAAAAATGCTGTGAGTGCTGCAACTCTTTTCATAATCGTTGTGCCAAGGAGGTTAATCTGCCAATAGATAGGACAATAATAGATATTGGTTTTGGTGGTATATAGAGTAACTACATGTGGTTCATCTTGCGGAAAAGCATTAGAAGCAGTAACAGGTGGACTGGGTGCAATAGGCTAATGCCAGACGAGGCGTAGGGCGGATATTTTCGGCAAGCGGAAAATCGCTTGCTGAAAATACCTCCCTACGCCTCCTACATGGGCCTACATATGCCTCGTCTGGCTTTAGCCTTAACAACTGTTTTAAATTAACAGATGGCAGAGGTGGTCAATATGCTTGTGTACCATTATCCTTAAAGTAGTTTTCTGTAGAATTAACACGTCCCTTAAAACACTGCTACTTACAGGAGCCTTTATATCAAGTTGTGTAATGTGTATTTTATTTTGGTTTTTGGAGTAAATCATTTTACACAGATTTATAAATACAACTCTTGTGCCTACAATATAAATACAATATAAATGTAAACACAAGTTCAAAACAATATTTGTCATATACCGTAGTAATGAAACTTTGCTACCTCTAACGGGCTTAAAATGTCCATTTGAGGGGAAAAAAAACCTAAAATTTTCATGAATTTCATGAATTTAGCATGACTTTACTACCAATTTGTTCCTTGTGTTCCTGTAGAAGCTTCCATTAACCTGTCAAAGTAAAATTCAGATGGTATAGCTAATGAAATATTACAGAACACTGGTACAAGTGCCGAGACATTTGATGTGCCAAAATCAAAGTGGGCCAGATATTTCCGGCAGTGGTCAACGCCCTTCAATCTAATTAATCATCAAACCCAGCAGTTAAATCAGACACACCAATACACTTTTGAAATATGGACCACAAATAGACACTGTGCGTGCCGCCTATCTACTGTACATTTGTTTTGAATCCTCAGAAAAAGTTACGATTAAAAAAAAAAAAAAAAAAAACAGCATGTAAGGGCAGGGGCACACGCAGTTGATTGTGTGCTTTCCTCCATCTGCGAATTGTACAAAGGTGGAAGAAACCTGATCTGCTTTTATGCACTCCTATAGCTCCATTGCCAGGGCTGGTTCCAGCCTGTGTGAAGCAGATATTGTCAGAAACACAAAAGTATGCATTTTCATGCCTATATTTGCTCCATGCAGGCTGAAGCCGAACATGTCAATGCAGCCTACAGGAGTTAGCGCAAAAGCAAATCCGCTTTTTACCGCCTATGTACTTGATGCAGGCGCAGAAAAGCAGACAATCTGCTATGTGTGCCATTGCCCTAAGACTGATGCCACACCAGGCATATGGGGTATATTTTCGGCAAGCTGAAAAACGCTTGCTAAAAATATGCGCCATACTCACCATATGCCCCTACCTGTGCCTGCACCGGAATGAATGGAATATGCTTGGGTGGAGGCATGTCTAGTGTATTTCGGCTACATGTGCCTGCAAACGAGCGTATTCCATTCATTCGGGTGCAGGCACAGGTCGAAGCATATGGCGCATATTTTCGGCAAGCTTGCCGAAAACATAGGCCTGGTGTGGCATCAGCCTAAATGTCAGTGCAGACATTATAAAGACATAATATACATACAGGTTAATTAGTACCTGACAAAACTAACCATTGTAACCAGTATGTGAGATAGGGACCTTAGACTATAAACTACACTGGGGCAAATGATGTGAATAAGCAATAAAAATACTAATAAACAATAAAAATGTATAAGATTAACCCTTTACCTGTAGGTACTAAATTCTTGCAGGAGAAGGCTTTTCTTTGCAGTAAAAAAGCCACCAGTGCAGAGATTGGGATGTGCTCCTAACCCCCTCAGCAACAAGCCAATGGGGCAGCCAAGTGGGTCCTACAACAACGTCACAGGACTCGACTTCTAACAGCAGACACAATCGCCCAAGTGTCTGCTATTCGTGCTTCTGCTTACAATCCCCCTGGGACTGCCCCCACACTCTTCCTGCTAATGGACTGTGTCAGCCTGGGACCCTCATTGTTGGGCCACCATTGCTGTGAAGGACCCTCTGGCACACAGAAACAGTAAGTGCCCATTTTTTACCCATTTACAAACACACATTTATTTACACAAAAACACAATACACATTTTACTAACTGTAGCTCATTTTTGCTCTTCTGACTTTTTGGTTTTGGACAGTAAACATATTTATACACTCACTTACAGCAGTTAAGTTAATAAGTATTGAACTTGTCAACATTTTTCTCTGTAAATATATTTCTAATGGGACTACCTGACATGAAATTTACACCAGATGTCGGTAACAACCCAGAGAAATCAAAACAAAAGTCCATCACATAGTCCAAAAATTAAGTTATAGGTAGTAAAGTGGAATGACATAGGTAATTAGTATTTAATACTTAATAGAAAAGCCTTTGTTGGTAATGACAGCTTCAAATGTGCCTCCTGTATGCAGAAACTAGTTGTATGCATTTCTCAGGTGTGATTTTGGCCGATTCTTCCACACAAACTGTCTTAAAATCTGGAAGGTTCCGGGGGTCTCTTCTATGAACTCTGATCTTCAGTGTTTTCCTTAGACTTTAAATTAAATTCAAGTTGGGTGATTGACTGGGCCATTCTAGCAGCTTTATATTCTTTCTCTGAAACCAACTGAGGAGTTTCCTTGGCTGTGTGTTTGGGATCGCTGTCTTGCTGAAATGTTCACCCTCGTTTCATCTTCAGCATCCTGGTAGATGGCATCAGATTGTTATCAAGAATGTCACGGTACATTCCTCCATTCATCCTTCCTTCCTGACCCGACTATATTCTCCCAGAATTTCATTGGCTTGTCCAAACACTGAGCAGCAAACTTTAAACGAGCTTCACCATGTTTTTTCTTCAGCAGTAGAGTCTTGGACGGTGAGTGTGCATAGAGGCCATGTTGGTTGAGTGCATAACTTATTGTTTTCTTTGAAAAAGCTGCACCTACTAATTCAAGGTCTTTCTGAAGCTATCCGGGAGTGATCCTTGGCTCTTGGACAACTCTTCTGATTATTCTTTTGACTCCTCTGTCAAAAATCTTGCGACGAGCACCTGGTGGTGGCGGCCAGTTTAGGGTGAAATGATGTTCTTTCAACTTCCGCATTATGGCCCCAATGGTGCTCAATGGTGCTCAATGGAACATGCAGAAACTTAGAAAAACCATCAGTATGTTTTGCAAAAATAAGGTTAAAAAGGTCTTGAGAAAGCTCTTTGCTTATACCCATCATGAGATGCTTCTTGTGTGTTACCTTGGTAATGAGAAATCTTTTTATAGGCCACCAATTAGGACTACACCTGCTGATATTAACTTGCACTAATAGGGGGCAGGATTTCTATATACTTAAGAGATCTCAGCAGGTTTCTTGGTTTCCCGTGCCTTTCTTTCGTGTGGTCAATACTTATTCCCTGTGTCATTTCATTTTATTACACATAACTTAATTTAAAGACTTATTTGTTTTGATTTCTTTGTATGTCTGGATTTCTTAGGTTGTTACCAACATCTGGTGTAAATTTCATGTCAATAGCCCCATTAGAAACATATTTACTGAGAAAAACCGACGTGTTCAATCCTTATTTTCTCTGCTGTAAACACACACATTCATATGCTTTATAGAAGAGTACACACAAAATTATTTATTTTATCATTTTGTTGTTCCCCTAAAAACTATTTATCTTAAAGCGTGACTATCGGATCAGGTATTTTGGCCACTAACCACTCTGTCAAATCAACTATTTTGTTACTTTATAAATTTGCTTATTTGTATTTGATTTTTGTAATGTTATTGCAGCTTTATGCTTGCATTGTTGCTTGTTACGTTTCATTTAGCGTTGCATTGCCATTTGGTAGTTTAGCGTAGAAAGACGACTTTACCTATTGTGAATTCCACAGAATGTGTACATTCCAAAAATATTTTTTTTTGTACTTAGGGGAGTCTTAGCAGCCGAGAAAATTCATATGCACTATTCATTTTTTGCAGCTTTTACCACACATGAAACATGTGTTTATCAATTAGGTAAATGTAAGCCATGAAATAAGTATGTACATGAAGCACCCAATGGTGCGAAATGTATAAGGAGGGCGGAGTATGGGGACCATGTGGCACTGAGATGTACCCTTGTGTCATTTGGTATAGTATGTTTAATTTTTTTATTTTTAGTCATTAACTAGAACCAATAAACGTTTTCATATTTCACAGCTAACTTGTTGTGTAGTATATTTAGTAGCCTATATCTTGTTACACAAATGGAATTGCACAAAAATTCTTGCACATTTTGAAAGCTGTCCTGAAAAAAGCTAAATATCATTTTCCTTTTTTACATGCAGAAATGTGTGTAGATTACATTTATTTGATGTATTATTGCTCTAAAAACAGAATGCACAATGCATTGTTTCTTTAAGACAAAAAAAAGTTGAACCAATAAAGAAAGCATAATCATTAAATCATGTTTTACAAATAAACAAAAGCACTGCTGGTCTTTCAAAAGTTCACTTCTGACCCAGCTATTAAAGGATAATTAGCAGTTTCTAGGACTGTAATTATATTCATTTTCTGTACTGACACAAATATACTTAGGTTTGTTGTGCCCCACAGGATCGGCTGGTCTCATCTTAACGAATTTCTAATTGAATCTGCGGCAGAGAAACAACACCTCATAATGGTACTGGCATCACCACCTTAATCAGTCAACTAGAGTCAGATATATAAAAGTTTTCCAACGCAGCAGAATGACTTTCACCTTCTACTTCCTAAACGGACAAAAAATAATCACTGCATAGTGCATACCACAAATATAACTACCAAATAAGATGTCTGGCTACTAACAGTCCATGAGTCCTTAGTGCATACCACAAATATAACTACCAAATAAGATGTCTAGCTACTAACAGTCCATGAGTCCAACGCAGCAGAATGACTTTTACCCTCTACTTCCTAAACGGACAAAAAATAATCACTGCATAGTGCATACCAAAAATATAACTACCAAATAAGATGTCTAGCTACTAACAGTCCATGAGTCCATGTTTTGAAATGTTCAAACCTTTAGGCTATTCTTTATTATGAAGCACATCTTTAAACTCCTTATTGTAAATAATTATGCAATTTTTTGCTGTCAATTAAACATTGCCACATTTCAGACACAACAAAACAGATCATTGACTTATATGAAGCAGTTGATCAAAGATGCATCTGATACAACTTTGCTCCAGGCAGGTCAACAGCCTTGTATGTATCTCTTGGTAAATCATGGATTTACACTGTTGATTTATTGCTGCAGTGTGGATTTATTTGTTTCAAGCACAGCTGTCATTCTTTCTATATTCAGTCTGCATTCAGGCTAACAACTTACAATCTCTGTCAAATTCATCTTCTGCAGGAAAATTATCTACTATGAGGCCACAAATTGCAGTATGCCTGTTGCCAAGAAACAAATCACAAAACTTGGTGTTTGCTGCAACTCCACGAACAAAAAGTCCAAATTTTACAAACCATTTGAAACAGCAAAAACAGATCCTATAACCTCAAAACTATTACTATATAGCAGCATTAGATTAGCAATTTTTTTTGGTGTTCATGGTAAAAGTCACCTACTTCCAATTCTCTCATGAATCTAGCAGCAAGCAACTTACAAGCAAGGCTTCTATTGACAAAAAGGCTTAACCTGGAACAGTGGAATCTTTTCCCAGCTCATATTTAAAGGAGAAGGAAAGGCTAATAAAGTGTTAATCTCAAGCTGCAGGCATACCTTCAGTTGTCTCAATAGTGCCCTTAAGTCTCCCCATATTTCTCCCGTTCAGATGATCAGAAGCCAAACGGGAAGAAAAAACACTGAGCTGTGTAAAGAAAGTTCCCATAATGCCTCACTCCTGCACAGACACCCAGACCAAGTGAACATGCTCAGTTAGTTAGACTGTGGGGCTGATTTACTAACCCACGAATCCGACCCGAATTGGAAAAGTTCCGACTTGAAAACGAACATTTTGCGACTTTTTCGTATGTTTTGCGATTTTTTCGGATTCTGTACGAATTTTTCGTTACCAATACAATTTTTGCGTAAAAACGCGAGTTTTTCGTATCCATTACGAAAGTTGCGTAAAAAGTTGCGCATTTTGCGTAGCGTTAAAACTTACGCGAAAAGTTGCGCATTTTTCGCGTAAGTTTTAACGCTACGCAAAATGCGCAACTTTTTACGCAACTTTCGTAATGGATAGGAAAACTCGCGTTTTTACGCAAAAATCGTATTGGTAACGAAAAATTCGTAAAGAATCCGAAAAAATCGCAAAACATACGAAAAAATCGCAAAGTACCGATCATTACGAAAAAAACGCAATCGGACTCCATTCGACCCGTTCGTGGGTAAGTAAATCAGCCCCTATGAGTCAGATTCCTGCTGATTGGCTCAGATCCACATTCCTAAGGGGGGGGGAGTGAGTTCTTAGCATTCTTGAGGGAGGGGGGAGCAGGAAAGAGCAGAAAGCAAAGAGCTGTGTTAACAGAGAACCTTTCTGATAAAGCTTACTTAGTTTTTACCTTTCTTTCTTCTTAATGTTATCGCTAATCATTCAGCAATGACACCTCTTGGGTTTCCAACCAGGAAACCCCTTGCTGCCAAGAAATGTTTAAAATGTGGCTTGGTTCTCAATAAATCTGATATTGTAGTAGGGAACCTATATAATCCACAAGAACCTTTCAACAGCCCATATAAGGTATATACACACTGGAACACTTAAATAACACAATGTAACTCCAACAATCACACCTCCGTGAAATCACACTGTCCACTTAGGTACCAACACTGATTGACAATCAATTTCACATGCTGTTGTGCAAATGGAATAGACAACAGGTGGAAATTATAGGCAATTAGCAAGACATCCCCAATAAAGGAGTGGTTCTGCAGGTGGTGACCACAGAGCACTTCTCAGTTCCTATGCTTTCTGGCTGATGTTTTGGTCACTTTTGAATGCTGGCGGTGCTTTCACTCTAGTGGTAGCATGAGACAGTCTACAAACCACACAAATGGCTCAGGTAGTGCAGCTCATCCAGGATGGCACATCAATGCGAGCTGTGGCAAGAAGGTTTGCTGTGTCTGTCAGCGTAGTGTCCAGAGCATGGAGGCACTACCAAGAGACAGGCCAGTACATCAGGAGACATGGAGGAGGCCGTAGGAGGGCAACAACCCAGCAGCAGGACCACTACCTCAGCCTTTGTGCAAGGAGAAACAGGTGGAGCACTGCCAGAGTCCTGCAAAATGACCTCCAGCGGGCCACAAATGTGCATGTGTCTGCTCAAACGGTCAGAAACAGACTCCATGAGGGTGGTATGAGGGCCGGACATCCACAGGTGGTGGTTGTGCTTACAGCCCAACAACGTGCAGGATGTTTGGCATTTGCCAGAGAATACCAAGATTGGCAAATTCACCACTGGCGCCCTGTGCTCTTCACAGATGAAAGCAGGTTCACACTGAGCACATGTGACAGACGTGACAGACGTGACAGAGTCCGGAGACGCCGTGGAGACTGTTCTGCTGCTGGCAACATCCTCCAGCATGACCGGTTAGGCAGTGGGTCAGTAATGGTGTGGGGTGGGGTGGCATTTCTTTGGGGGGCCGCACAGCCCTCCATGTGCTCGCCAGAGGTAGCCTGACTGCCATTAGGTACCAAGATGAGATCCTCAGACCCCTTGTGAGACCATATGCTGGTGCAGTTGGCCCTGGGTTCCTCTTAATGCCAGACAATGCTAGACCTTATGTGGCTTGAGTGTCTCAGCAGTTCCTGCAAGACGAAGGCATTGATGCTATGGACTGGCCCGCCCCTTCCCCAGACCTGAATCCAATTGAGCACATCTGGGACATCATGTCTTGCTCCATCCACCAACCCAACATTGCACCACAGACTGTCCAGGAGTTGGTGGATGCTTTAGTCCAGGTCTGGGAGGAGATCCCTCAGGAGACATCCATCACCTCATCAGGAGCATGCCCAGGCATTGTAGGGAGGTCATACAGGCACGTGGGGGCCACACACACTACTGAGCCTCATTTTGACTAGTTTAAAGGACATTACATCAAAGTTGGATCAGTCTGTAGTGTTTTTTTCCACTTTAATTTTGAGTGTGACTCCAAATCCAGACCTCCATGGGTTGATAAATTTGATTTCCATTGATAATTCTGTGTGATTTTGTTGTCAGCACATTCAACTATGTAAAGAACGAAGTATTTAATAAGAATATTTCATTCATTCAGATCTAGGATGTGTTATTTTTGTGCTCCCTTTATTTTTTTGAGCAGTGTAATATAATACATATTAATTATTTATATATTATTTTATTAATCCATCTTGGCTGCCTGCTTTAGTGTAAACAGGGTTTAAAGAGAGAAATGTTTAAATAAGTTTCTTTCCTTAATTTCAGCTGAAAAACATGTTGAACCTGTGGCTGAAAAACAAATTTAAAGGGAACCTGTCACCCTAAGATATAATTGCTTATAATAATATAATATATTAATTCCTATCATTTTGTTCCTTGAAAGTCACAAGAACAAGCAAGCAAGTGCCATTTTGTGAACACTGTTATTAAGGCAAACTTTGCAGCCTCCTTAAATTGTGTGTATGCACCCCTCTAAGTACCAACAGATGTATTTTACAAGCTGACGTTCAGTAACAGGTGGACCACCACTGGTTGCAGATCCAAGTCTACAAAAGCTATTAACTGTCTACGGAAAATAAAGTATTTGTAGCTTAAGACTGGTTTTACCAAAGCAGTAATAAAAAGTCATTTTGTCTTCTGCAGTCAAAAGTATGCCTCAGTATCTCAAGGAACTAGGAACATCTTTTAGCCCGTTAAAACGTAATGCAAAATATTTCCTATCAAACACTGACAAAGCAAACAAAATAAATAAATAAAAAAGTCAGAACTTTTAATTCTGCTTTTATTATGCATGTTTTAGTAGAAAAATCCCAAACAAACAGAGTGATTACCACTTAATGTAAAGCAAGCAGATACCTTCAATTCACCACATAGAAGCTGGCTAATCCGGGCTTCCAGACAAAATCATCAAAATTGCAAGGCAGATTAGCTGGAGGCCAGTAAGTAAAAGAAAAAAAAAAAAAAAAAAGCACCCCATGGCACACAACCATGTACACTACAATTGTATACGATAATTTCTGAAGATCGCAAATATCATAAAAATGCTTATGAAAAAATCGTATTTGTCACAATAATATCGCATTGGCGATCCGAAAGTCACGAAATTTTTGTACCGAACGATTGTAAACAGCGGCAAAACCTTTCCGAATTTTTTGCGCAATCGTACGAAGAAGTCGGGCACGTGTACGAAAAAATCGTGCACGCGCGAAAAAAATAGGCGAAAATATGCTCGGAGCGTTCGTGTCTTAATTAATCTCCGCCTTAGAGTTGCAATAGCTGACTAAGTGCAAACGGCACTAAAACTGCAAATATTATAATAAATTTAAATTCATTTCTGCTACATATCATTTTCAATATCCAAAGCTGTGAAATTCTATATCAGCAACAAATGTAAACTAAAGTATGCAACTAAGATCAGGACTACTTCATATATTTAGAATGCACACAAGCCCAAATAGGTAGAATGTACAGAACAGGTTTAATGGAAAAGTATTCCTTCCTACCCTGAGGAGAAAAGCAGAGAGCATATTAAGGCTGTATCTACTGAAGCAGACACAACACCAAAAGCAGACCAAGTGGAAAATAGTTTCAGTTTACTCATTGACAGACTACAAATTGTACATGGTAGTAAATGTAATGATCAGGAGATTTAGGGAATTGGCATGTATTACAGTTACAATTAAATTGTGTGCTAGAAAGCTTCATTGATATTATAACGTGGAGTTATTATGAAAATACTTCTATACAAATTGTTGTTTATTTTAAGCATTAAAACAAAACTAACTCTAAACAAAGAAATAAAATATATAATGCTACACCAAAATATATCAGAGAAAGCCAGCACAGCCCACTAGCAATGAAAATCTGTGCCACCATAAATGCCCCTAGCAGCTTCTAACCAGGGGCAGACCAAGCTGACCGGGCGCCCTAGTTAGCCCGGTCGACCACCTTGTGTGTGCTTTGGCATGCCTGAGCAGTTTCCCGCGGGGGGGGGGGTGACAGTCTTGTGAACAGTGACCGTCTTCAGTGTCACTGACACTCAAAAGACTGGCTAACAAGATCCCAGATGGGTATCTGTTGTGGACAAAATTTAAGGGATGGACCATTATTATTATAGGGATGCTGAACCTCTGAGCTGCTTCAGAAAGAAAGGTAGGTCAGTAAATCAAATATAGGATTTCTAGTCAGATTTTAAGGCTTTTTTTTGACAGACATGGAGATTATAGTCCTCACAATAAATCTGCTCTACCACGGGTGATTGATCTCCTTCAAATGCTTTTCCACCAGCAATAATGGAAATCGCTGGTGGTAAAAGACATTCGGCATTGCTATTTTGCTAAGCTACTCAAAATTTGGGCTGCACCGCATATGTTTCCTCACTGTCAATTTACATTGTAGCCATTGAAAAAGAGAGAGAGGAATGTTTTTTTTGCCCATGGTAGCCAAGATTTATCACGGGCAACAAAACAAAACAAAACTGGATGAGATGGGTAGAGGATTGCTGTAATTTTAGAGCAGACAAACAAACAAGCTACAAACAAAAATACCAAGTACTTTGGCTTCAAGAAAGAAAAAGATTACTATAAGAAATAACTGCTGCTTGGAAAAAAAACATGATTGGATTTTAAAATGATGATCACCCAGAATAAGACTGCAGTTTATGAGGCAAAGCACACAAGTGAATATAACTAGAAGGTGAATGTAACTGGCTGGGTCTTCACAGGACACACATAAGAAGAAAACTAATTTAAGTGTTATTTGTTAAGAGCTAAGGTAGAAATGTTAGCAAATTGTGAATTCCTTTTCCAAAGGCCAAACACCATATAAAAATTAAGCTTAAACCGGTCATCTAAGTGTTTCTTGAGAATATTTCATGTACTTGTACTGTACCCGCAGACTGTTAAGCAAACATGATTCTTTAAGGCCTTGCAGCAAACTATTAATTATCGTTATAAGCAGTATTCAAGCCCCATGATATAATAATTCAGCTGCAAAATGTCAGCAGTGTTCTTAAAATTACTTATGACCAAATCCTTCGACAAGCTAAATAAAATTGCACAAGATGAAAGTATACACTTTTTTTCCCAAAGCATTCAAGCAACTAGGTTCAATGTTGATAAGTGCAAAGTTATGCACTTTGGTAGAAATAATTTAACGCAAACTATCTACTGAATGGTAGTGTGTTGGGGGTATCCTTAATGGAGAAGGATCTAGGGGTTTTTGTTGATAACAAGTTGTCTAATTCCAGGCAGTGTCATTCTGTGGCTACTAAAGCAAATAAAGTGCTGTCTTGTATAAAAAAGGGCATTGACTCAAGGGATGAGAACATAATTTTGCCCCTTTATAGGTCCCTGGTAAGGCCTCACCTTGAGTATGCAGTGCAGTTTTGGGCTCCAGTCCTTAAGAAGGATATTAATGAGCTGGAGAGAGTGCAGAGACGTGCAACTAAACTGGTTAAGGGGATGGAAGATTTAAACTATGAGGTTAGACTGTCGAGGTTGGGGTTGTTTTCTCTGGAAAAGAGGCGCTTGCGAGGGGACATGATTACTCTGTACAAGTACATTAGAGGGGATTATAGGCAGTTGGGGGATGTTCTTTTTTCCCATAAAAACAATCAACGCACCAGAGGTCACCCCTTTAGATTAGAGGAAAGGAGTTTCCATTTGAAGCAGCGTAGGTGGTTTTTCACGGTGAGGGCAGTGAGGTTATGGAATGCCCTTCCTAGTGATGTGGTAATGGCAGATTCTGTTAATGCCTTTAAGAGGGGCCTGGATGAGTTCTTGATCAATCAGAATATCCAAGGCTATTGTGATACTAATATCTACAGTTAGTACTAGTGGTTGTATTTATAGTTTATGTATGTGAGTGTATAGATTGGTAGGTGTGGGTTAGGTGTGCTGGGTTTACTTGGATGGGTTGAACTTGATGGACACAGGTCTTTTTTCAACCCTATGTAACTATGTAACTATGTAACTAACAGCAGTAGGGTTTCTCCTTGAGAATTTAACAAATTCTACAATGGTATATATCAAATGCAGAGTTAAACATGATCCAAATGTGAAACAGGTATAATACTATATATGTGATGCTTTCTGTTCCAAACAGATTAAAAAATTAGATTTAGGATACATTCAGAATCCTCTGAATGGCATACCTCCCAACTTAACAGCAATCTTTACTGAGTTCTTACTGATAAGTCCCTCATTTCCCTTTGATCTCCTGCACCGAATGTTAAAAAAGATACAACGTTTATCATACTTAAGGCTAATGCCAGACGAGGCGTAGGGCGGATATTTACAGCAAGCGGAAAAGCGCTTTGAAAACGCGAGACTTTGCATTATCTCGCATTTTCATGCGAATATCGGCTACATGTGTCTGCACCTGAGCGTATCTCATTCATTCGGGTACATGTAGGAGGCTTAGGGTGGAATTTTCAGCAAGCGCTTTTCTGCTTGCTGAAAATATCCGCCCTACGCCTCGTCTGGCATTAGGCTAATGCCAGACGTGGCGTTTTTACGCTGCGTATTTTCTAATTCTCTCAGCGGCTGAAAAACGCACGATATCATCATCCATAGAAATAACTTAAACAGTCTCGATGGAAAACACACTATGCGTAAATACACTAGAAAACGCGTTACCACGGACTTTTCATGCGTTTGCCGAAATATGACGTTATTTGCACAGAAACCTATTCCTGTACACAAAGGCAGCTGCCAGACCTTGCGGAAATACGCTGCGTTTTTACTATTTCGCACTATTAGCACCATGGGAAACGGGATTTGCTAAGTCACCAGTACTAGGCTGAAAAACGCCATAGTCAGGGGCTGTGTGGGTTGTGCGGTGTTTTTAGGTGGAGAAAATATGCAGCGTAAAAACGCTACGTCTGGCATTAGCCATAGCCTAAGGCTGATGCCACACATGGCGTAGGGCTGATTTTTTCGGCAAGCGGAAAAACGCTTGCCGAAAATTCAGCCCTATGCCTGCTACTTGTGCCTGCACCCGAATGCATGAGATATGCTCGGGTGCAGGCACATGTAGCCGATATACACATGAAAACGCAAGACTTTGCATACTCACGCGTTTTCATGCGTATATTGGCTACATGTGCCTGCACCCGAGCGTATTCCATTCATTCGGGTGCAGGCACAAGTAGCAGGCGTAGGGCTGAATTTTCGGCAAGCGTTTTTCCGCTTGCCGAAAAAATCAGCCCTACACCATGTGTGGCATCAGCCTTAATTAAAAGTAGCTTTTGGCAGAGAGACCAGAAAAGTTAACAAGCTACACCTGCACTTAGATACAATTGTAACTAATAAGCTAAACAGGTCTTTTGGGGAACTGAGACGTGAAGCTTAAGGCTAATGCCACACAAGGCGTAGGGTGGATATTTTCGGCAAGCGTAAAAGCAGGCACATGTAGGAGGAGTAGGGTGGAATTTTTTTTGTGGCATTAGCTTAAAGGGCAATTTCACCTTCATTAGCAAAACTGTAATAAGACAACCAAAATAACCAATCACTAGCAAATATCATGGGTTGCACATAGTCTTGCAAAGTACTCAATAGTAAGAAAATGGATCTGTCTTGTGTAAATTTCACCAAGGTTTATATCAGTATGAACAACATTTCACAGAGATTAGTCTTTTCTTCTATTTTGTGCTAATAAAAAAATATATTAAAAAAAAATTACAGTTACCTAATTTCTTTTAAAACAGAAAGCAAAAGGCAGTGGATAAAATCTCCAAGGAGCTACAATCCACATTACCATTTCTCAGTCTAATTCAATTACTATGTTTCATATAGAAGTCACAAAAGTCTGTAGCTACTGGTTTTGCTGAAAACACAATCTTTTCCAAGAGGGGACTAAATTAAATAAACCGTCATGCAGGAAAACCTTTCTGTGGGGTATTTTAATAAACAATGAAACTTTGCTGATAAAGCTTTTTTTCATCATACACATAAAGCAACAAAAGAGCACAGCTCAGCTGTACAAAATACTTTCTGGGGTGACACCCTCTGTATTCACATTCACTTTGCAACTTCATTGAGCACCCTTTGTATTTCTCTATTCATAATATGAAATAATGAAAAAAAAAACACGTCTATGGTTATAGGAGTACAGGTATGGGATCCCTTATCCGGAAACCCGTTATCCAGAAAGCTCCGAATTACGGAATGCCCGTCTCCCATAGACTTCATTTTAATCAAATAATTCAGAATTTTTAAACTGATTTCCTTTTCCTTTGTAGTAATAAAACAATACCTTGTAATTGATCCCAACCAAGATATAAATAATCCTTATTGGATGCAAAACAATCCTATTGGGTTTAATTAATGTTTTATTGATTTTTTAGTAGACTTAAGGTATGAAGATCCAAATTACGGAAAGGCCCCTTATCCGGAATAGCCTTGGTCCCGAGCATTCTGGATAACGGGTCCTATACCTGTACTACCCTGGTTGTTTGTTACCATATTAAAAGGAAAATCAAGAAAATATCATCACCCAGAAATAATTGTAAGGTTTACTCATAGATACTTGTAATAATATAATAATACGCTGCATCTATGCACCTTGTTTACTGCTCTTTGTACCACCACTTATGTATTTGTTACATCAATACATAATTGAAACAGCATAATTGGCTACTGTACTCTCATCTCAGTAGGAGACACATTTTAGCAACCTTAAATGTGAAGGTGCAGAGACAGTTATGGGCAGATTTATCAAGTTATTAGTTATATAATAATTGAGCTGAAAAGCCTGCTATTAAAAGTGTAAAACTGACTAAAAACTGTTAATATATCATAAACCAGTAAAATACAAAAGCAATGTAAACTGCAAAGGTGCTCAGAGAAACACTCTTAGGCTGATGCCACACGTGGCGTTTTTACGCTGCGTATTTTCTCAGCCTAAAAACGCCGCACAAGCCACACAGCCGCTGACTAGTACTGGTGACGTAGCAAATCCCGTTTCCCATGGTGCTAATAGTGCGAAATAGTAAAAAACGCTGCGTATTTCCGCTAGGTCTGGCAGCTGCCTTTGTGTATACATAGGAATAGGTTGCTGTGCAAATAACGGCATATTTCAGCAAACGCTTGAAAAATCCGTGGTAAGGCGTTTCCTAGCGTATTTACGCATTGTGTAGTTTCCTTCGAGTCTTTTCAAGTTATTGCTATGGATGATGATATTGTGCGTTTTTCAGCCGCCGAGAGAATTAGAAAATATGCATCGTAAAAACACCACGTGTCGCATCAGCCTTAAGTTTACATCAATTAATTTTCTGGGGCTTTAATGGCAATCTGTGTGAAAATTCTAAGGTTCTCTCTTAAAATAAAATTAAAAAAAATAACATTTTGTAATGTTATTTTGTTAAAAATAGTCTGTTCTGTCTAAGCAAGATATTTTCCATTACCTGTCAGCACACAACTCACAAGAATCCCTTTTACGAATAAGATTGAGAAAAACAAAGTTGCACAACTGCAGACTAATTACACCATCTGCTAAGTCACAGAACACCACCACCACGACATAGCACATTAACTCCTTAACATTCCCACATGGTGCTGTCTTGCTTCAGCAGCATGCTTCCCAAAGACTGTCAGCCACAAAGTCAGCATGTAGAGGCAGACAAATCACCTCCCTATCATTAGTATTCCTGCTCCCTCCGATCTTTCTGAACTGCCAAGCTCTGCAGGGACTTAAGCTATCTGACAACTTGCCTTCAACTCACCTGGGTTGCATAGAACTACATGTCAGGATCAGCAATAAAAAATCAGTCACACACAAAAATAAGACTATGCAATTCAGAAATGTTAATCATGGCCTAAGGTATTCTAAGCAGGGAATCAGTGGAAGATTATATATACAGTACATGTGTTATTTCATAAAAAAACTTACAGTAGCATATACAGACCCATTATCCAGAATGCTCGGGACCTGGGGTTTTCAGCATAAGGGATCTTTCCATAATTCAGATCTTCTACCTTAAGTGTACTAAAAAAAAGTATTTAAACGGTAATTAAACCCAAAAGGATTGTTTTGGCTCCAATAAGGATTAATTGTATCTTTGTTGGGATCAAGTACAAGGTATTGTTTTATTATTACAGAGAAAAAGGAAATCATTTTTAAAAATGTGAATTATTTGATTAAAATGGAGTCTACGGGAGACGGCCTTTCTGTAATTCGGAACTGTCTGGATAATGGGTTTCTGGGTAAGGGGTCCAATATCTGTATATACTTCTTTAATGCAATACAAAACTTATAACACTCTCTCTGCTGGACACCTGGCTGCACATACAATGGCCTACAATACATAAACCCATCTACCAAAAAAAAAAAAAAAGACAACACCAGACTAAGGCAATAAAAATTCATTTTAAGAAAAACAATTATTCCCAACTCCCTAAAAAAATGAACAAATAAATGTGCTCTACCAGCAGACTAAAGTATAGTCTGCCATTTTTGTTAAACGCTTCGTTCCAAAATGTAACTGTTACACTTGCAGCACCACTTTTTACCTGTTATTCCCAGAGTCATCTTTTTCCATAGATTACAACAGAAAATAAACTTGCAAACTATCTGGATTTCACTAAACAAAGAATATTGTTTTGAATAATAGACTTATTTCTAATCAGCTAAGAGCTTCATACTTGCCCTTTAAGTAGTAAAGAAGAGATTTGACACATTTAAAATCATTGCTCCACATCTTTGCTAAGGGATGTTATACAGCCTTGGCAACTCCTTTCGCCATAAAAGTGTCTATATATTAGGAAACTATTGTGCAAAATATGCTATTACCCTTACATGGTCTTTCAAAAATTATTGTCTGAATAAATTTTGCACTTTATATTACATATTTGACCCCATCAATATCTTACAATATTTAATTTTTCCCAGTAGTTGTCTAGTAACCTCACTCTTCCATGAAGGCTTTCAGCATACGGGGAGATAATTCGCCCGCGAAAAATCTCCCTTGTTGCGGGCAACTAATCTCCCCGAAATGACATCCCACCAGCTAGAATGTAAATTGCCGGTGGAATGGCATTCGTGGTGTGGCGATTTGCCTTGAGAGAAAACTTCTGCGATTTCGGCGCCACATATGCCAACCCACCGGCGATTTACATTCTAGCCAGTGGGATGGCATATCGGGGAGATCAGTCACCCGCGACAAGGGCGGTTTGTTGCGCGACGACTAATCTCCCTGCCTGTAATGGCCCCTAGTAGCTGTGAAAAAGTAGCTGCTACTAGTAGCTCTATGTGTCTTCACACTTAACTGTAACTTTGCAAGACTGTCATGGTTTTTTCAATATGTGAAATTAGTTATGTTTGTGAAGGAAAAATAAAAACGTATTTCTGGAAGTAAAGATAGTGTTTATCCACTTTTTTCTACATAAACTCAGCTGTAGAAGCTCATGTCAAAAAAGGGTGGGGGAGGTAAATGCTATTTTAACAAGCTGAGTGGGAATAGTCTGGCAGTCTGGATAAGTTTATTATACAATCATTGTATAGCTGCATGACAAAGGAGGTCAGACTGATTTTTGTACTAAAAGAAAACACTATGTTTCCCTAAGTACATTGCTGTCTTCTAACAAGCAAATACATACATTTTTCCTATAGTGCCAATTACTGTTTTATACGGATATCTCCAAGCAAGTAGGTTTCATCACACAAAGACTGCCATGTTTTAAAATTATTTGTGTCTTGTAGTTCAGTTGGATATCATATTAACAGAATGCTAATGTAAGAGACAAAAAGGAAATGTTGGAAACTGAATGAGCAGGAAAAATAGGCCATGGCAGAATAGAACATACATTGTGAAGAAATCCATTGTGCACACAACTGAGCTGCTAACTGTTCCCATGTTGGAATTAGGCACAATGTCGGTATGCATTTAGATGACCTTATTTAGCAGGGGATGTCTGAATTCCCTGCAATCTCCACACTCATTTTGCTGAAGATGTGAATCTACCACTGATGTACTAGCACTGATTTTCAAGTCAGAACATAAAATGCTGAGGCAATTTAAACAAACACTGGAAACCCATTTAGAGTGATTACAAAAAGAGAAATGAGAAACTATTCTCAGTGAAGGTCATGCACCAATAAATTTAAAAATTCCCCAACAGTGAAGCTTATACTGGAAAAGCTAAATTTTTTTTAAAGATATTTTGCAGCTGCCTAACAATGGCTATCCAGACTTAATTGCCTATCACTAGTCACAACAAAAAAACACTTTAGAAAGGAGAAGTAGAAAACAAGGTAATTGTTGACATGTGATGCTAGGTCCGTTATCACTTCTCAAGTGCAGGCATACTATAAGGGGATCTATACTTACGTAAAAATAATTTTTATAAACTAACTCTGGTGTGTTCTTTTGGGCACATTTGAAATTTACATTCATTTTCAGCTTTTAACCACTTCTGAGGTACCAGCAGTTTTACACCAAGCTTTAGGTGTTAACTGAGAGTACATAAAGCACTGGAACCAAACGCTCAGTATTAGCAGTGTAAAAACTGCTACAATCTCAGAAACCACTTAAAACAAAAACAATGTCAAGTGCAATAGTACTCAAGTTTACATAAATACATTTTTGATTTGGATCCAAAAAGTTAAAGTAATTTTCTTAAAACACAGTTGATTGAGTGTAACATGTGAAAAGAAATTGTCTACAATTTGCATCCTAAATCTTACTCTACTTTTCCTTCTGAACACACATGGAGTTTTTTTTAAACGCAGATTGGCTTCAATGCCAGATTGTTTCAGATGCGACCAATTTCTGTTTCATAAATCACAAATCTTTAAAGGGCTATGGCCATACAGTAGTAAAATATAATACCATTGGATAATCAACATGTTGAACGTGATTTACATGCGATTTATACCTTCACAAAGTATTTACATATAAGGGTAAAGACACATGGATCTACTAGTAGCAGCTAATTGTCATGGCTACTAAAATAGACAATGCTAATCATTTATGGATAATTGTCTCTACAGTCGTGGGCAAAAGTTTTAAGAATGACTCAAGTATTAGCTTTTACAAAGTTTGCTGCTAAACTGCTTTTAAATCTTTGTTTCAGTTGTTTCTGTGATGTACTGAAATATAATTACAAGCACTTCATACGTTTCAAAGGCTTTTATCGACAATTACATGACATTTATGCAAAGAGTCAGTATTTGCAGTGTTGGCCCTGCAACCCATTCTTTCATAATCACTTCTTAGAGTTTGTCAGAATTAGTGGGTTTTTGTTTGTCCACCCGCCTCTTGAGGATTGACCACAAGTTCTCAATGGGATTAAGATCTGGGGAGTTTCCAGGCCATGGACCCAAAATTTCAACATTTTGGTTCGAGCCACTTAGTTATCACTTTTGCCTTATGGCACAGTGCTCCATCATGCTGGAAAATGCATTGTTCTTCACCAAACTGTTGGATTGTTGGAAGAAGTTGCTGTTGGAGGGTGTTTTGGTACCATTCTTTATTCATGGCTGTGTTTTTGGGCAAAATTGTGAGTGAGCCCACTCCCTTGGATGAGAAGCAACCCCACACATGAATGGTCTTAGGATGCTTTACTGTTGGCATGACACAGGACTGATGGTAGCGCTCACCTTTTCTTCTCCGGACAAGCCCTTTTCCAGATGCCCCAAACAATCGGAAAGCGGCTTCATCTGAGAATATGAGCAGTCCATTCACCATACTTTCTGCAGAAGATCAATCTGTCCCTGATGTTTTTTTTGGAGAGAAGTGGCTTCTTTGCTGCCCTTCTTGACACCAGGCCATCTTCCAAAAGTCTTCGCCTCACTGTGCGTGCAGATGCGCTCACACCTGCCTGCTGCCATTCCTGAGCAAGCTCTGCACTGGTGGCACTCCGATCCCACAGCTGAATCCTCTTTAGGAGACGATCCTGGCACTTGCTGGACTTTCTTGGACGCCCTGAAGCCTTCTTAACAAGAATTGAACCTCTTTCCTTGTAGTTCTTGATGATCCTATAAATTGTTGATTTAGGTGCAATCTTAGTAGCCACAATATCCTTGCCTGTGAAGCCATTTTTATGCAACGCAATGATGGCTGCACGCGTTTCTTTGCAGGTCACCATGGTTAACAATGGAAGAACAATGATTTCAAGCATCACCCTCCTTTTAACATGTCAAGTCTGCCATTCTAACCCAATCAGCCTGACATAATGATCTCCAGCCTTGTGCCCGTCAACATTCTCACCTGAGTTAACAAGACGATTACTGAAATGATCTCAGCAGGTCCTTTAATGACAGCAATGAAATGCAGTGGAAATAATTTTTTGGGATTAAGTTAATTTTCATGGCAAAGAAGGACTATGCAATTCATCTGATCCCTCTTCATAACATTCTAGAGTATATGCAAATTGCTATTATAAAAACTTAAGCAGCAACTTTTCCAATTTCCAATATTTATGTAATTCTCAAAACTTTTGGCCACGACTGTACATGTTTTTAGCAGAGGCAATTCTCAGTACTGTCTATGGCGGGGTATTTTCTGGTGTGTAGCAACTGTGACAAGTAGCTGCTACTAAGTAGCTCTATATCCCTTCACCTTAAGACATTTGATTGGACTGGTAATTGAAAAAACGCACCTCCAACTAGAGAAACAAAAGTATTTTATTAATATAAAGAAGAAGTTTCAGGATTATTTTATTTTATAATCATGCACTTTAATGCACACATGCATTCAGATGCATGGAGAAACTGAAGATAACTGATGCATATAAAAATCTTTCTACTAAATGTGCAACTAGGCACAAATGAAAGAATCATCTTATTCAATACAATTTATCATTTTAAGTTCATAAGTGTAAATAAATACATCTCTCATGCCTCATCCGTTTTAGTAGATGAAGACAAACTCACTATTTATGTGAAAAAATAAATAGCCTACATCAAAAAGTACCGAAATTTCTGGAATGCCTAACCAACTGCTAAATATATGACTGGAAGCATTTCTTAACTCTGTCACTGCACACGATCATGATTACTCAAGTTAAGCAGCTGATAAGCTTGGTACATTTTTCCACTCAGAGTGAAAATGCGATATGATCCTAGGTGAATTTACAGTCAAGGCCAGGGTTACACAGGTGACTTTCCCACACCAATGAGAGGGAAATATTTCTGATATACTTAAGAGCTTCTTGTGCCAGACTCATAATTTATGTGCCTTCAAACATATACAAGTTGCCATATTACTTGTAGGCCAAGGCATTCTTGCAAAAAACAAACAACCCCCTCAACCATGAGCATTCTGCATTTGTGATCTATTTATTATCAATAGAGGAGCCAAGCAATAATCAATGTTTATAAAATGATCTATATTTACTTACAAAATGCTGATGGAAGAATTTAATCTTGTACCATCCTTGCAGTGGATCTGTAAATCTGCCATTCTGGGCAGCTATGTGGCAGGTGAGATTAAATGCAGATAAATGTAAGGCTATGCACTTGGGATTTACAATTAATTATGCAAGATAGTTATACCCTTGACAGGTCTAAGACAGACACATCCTTGATGAAAAAGGATGGCAGTGATCTCCAACCAGTGGCTCGTGAGCAACATGTTCTCACTAACCCCCTGGATGCTGCTCTCAGTATCCCCACAGCAGGTAGTTATTTTTGAATTCCTGACTTGGTGGCAAGTATTGGTTGAATAAAAACAAGATTTACTACCAAATAAAGCCTCCTGTAAGCGAATAGTGTGTATAGAGGCTACCCAATCTTAGCACTTATTTGGCACCTAAATGTAAAATTCTACATTGGTGGCGGGCAGTTACATTCTTTACAACTATGTATAGTCTATGTTGTTAACGGGGGAAGGTTAAACCTGTTAAATTTATTAACAGGTTACATATTCTCAAGAGCTTACATCAGGACTTTCTAACTAGATGTTTAGGGGAGCCCTTGAACATTTAGTACACCAAAACATAGACTCATCATGTCTGCACTAGCCATTTTTATAATGAATTAATTTGCTGCCATGTGAAAAGCACATGAATATTATGCAAGCTCCATTTTGTGAAAGATTTTGCAGAAAATATAGCAAACATACATTTTTACAACAAGCACCCTGGTGACTGAAGTAGATGCTAACAAAACAAACGCCATTACTTCATTAATCAGGATAATACTGAACAGCTATGCATGCTTCATTAAAGGGGATAGTACTGCATAGCTATGCACAAAAGTATAACTAGAACACCATTTAAAAAAAACAAATAAACATTTAAACATATAACCTTACAAATGACAATAAAAAAAAAAAAAAAAAAAAAAAAAAAGAATGCTGGGATATTGGAGGGGATATGTGAAAAATGCTCACCATTACCCCTTGTGCAGCTTTTTTCAGACTTAATTGGTTTCTGCCCACCATCACTTTGCATCTAATAAGCAACCATCCTAATCCTTACCATAACTGTCCTTCAGACTGGCCCCCCCCCCCCTTCCATTAATTCAACTGCTAGGGAAGCCAAATCGAGAATTTGGGAATTACCATCCTGGCAAATAATACAACCTAAAACAATATTTTGTGCACAAGTGTGACTGTCCAAAAGGGCTAAAAGAGCTGGACCTTGATAAAACTTTCACAATAAACAGGCTGATGCTTCTATCAATCTCCACAATAATATGTCTGCTATGATTTATGTTGCTTTACAACAAGTAAGCCCTGCCTATCAGTCTAGCCTAGGAGGGAGGGTAGTTGTGGGTTGAGGTAATTTTACATTGTAATAATATATATACACACATCTGTAGTGTTTACAATTGCAATGTTATTCTAAATATTATAATGCTGTCTGTTATTGAACTGCGAACCAATAAAGTTGTGGCTAGTATCATCAAGTGATATTGTCATGTAATGTATTAGTTCTTTACACCAGTTCCTTTATACAAGAAATTTGCCATGCACGAATATTTTGTCAGTTTGACCTGAGCATGGTCAAAGCATGCTCTCTCTTTATCATTTTAGGTTAAACTGCAGCATTTAATAATTTTTAATCTATGCTGTGTTCATTCTTTTAAACCCAAGAAGATAGAGGTCCAAATGCTGCAGCGATGTTATGGCACAAAACTGTATAGCATGTAGTGAGCCAAAAGGCACATTCTGCTTTATGTTCTCTTAAAGGAAAAGTAACACTAAAATTTTTTAAGTGAACAAGCTATTCTAACCTGCACCAATAACTGCCCTATCCTGCAATCTCCTTAGTATTTTGAATGCTTTAAAAGAAAATAAGTGTTAAAACTTGGCTTCCTGTCAATTGAACTAAGCCGATACGGAGAACGAAGGAGCAGCAATCACTATGTGATGATCGATTGATCGAGTCTAGCCTGACTCCTTCCTATACAGAAGAAAGGCTAGGCTCGATTAATAATAATGAACAGGATTATTAGAGAGAAAACGGCAATCGAATTTGTTCATGAGACATTTTTGGCAACAGAATTGTTTCATTTTCTCAAAATAACTATAGGGCTCATTTAACACCACAGGTGCAGTTGTGGTCCTGCAAGTTTTACCCAATTCCTTAAAGGTACTTGCATCAAAATGCGCTCTTTGAACATTTAAATTGTGCTTGGCATTGGAAATTATATCTCATCTACGATGAACTGCAAGTGCAATTGCCTCAGGTGCAACAACCCCTTTGCAAGCCCAAAAGATATGTAATTCTGCGAAAAAGCCACTGCATTATGGGGAAAAATATCCTGGCAACTGTGCTCAAAATTGCACTCTGCTTGCTACACTTGCAGATGTAAATGATCCCTTATATCTTTCTAACACTGAATAATAATATAATCATAAACAAAGAAGAATGTGTGGCCAGGGCTGGTTACTTTACACAATGGGCTCCACAGGTACAGGTATCTTTGCTTCCCAGCAGATAGATAGATAGATAGATAGATATACAGAAAAAGACAGAGCACACCCTAATAATAATAATAATCAACTGCCCTGGGTGCTTGCAAAAAACATGTATAAAGCAAGACAGTGAGCCGCACACACAGGGACTTAGTTAGAAGACAACATTTTTTTTTTTATTAATGAAAAAAATCCAACGTTTCGAGCACCAACTGTGCTCTTCCTCAGGGACAAACCAAAAGACAGTGTAAACCTCACCCTCCATATATACCCCACCACAACAAAAAGGGCGCCAAAAAAAGTATCAGTAACCATGGTAACCAATGTAAATAAACTGTGCCGGTACATGTAGTAAAACACAAATGGTGAGTAGAGAAAAAGAGAATTCAGAATAACAGAACATGGTGAAACAGAAATAAACACGACTTATACGATGTACATATGGCTAACAGCAATATCAGTGGTCAGGGAAATATGCATATAGTGCGGATCGCTAGTCTACCAAATAAAAAAATCGAGAGAAACAAAGACAAACAAAAGTACAAGAATGAAAGAAAAAGGAAGCAAATTGGGCAACTGCAGTAAAAGGGAATACAGCCGAAAGTAACTAAGCTAGCAATACTTACAAGGGAGAGAGATATATATTGATATATATATTTAATGGAATAAAGTACACATTTTTTAGAGAAAGGAGTGCAGGCTTTTTCTTTTTTTATGTAAGTTCACAGGAAACCCATGATGCCAGCAAAATCAGAGGTGATCCAAGATTTTGCAACCAGGGGTCAGAGGGGGCCCAGAAAAAAAAAATGTCACTGATACTGAAGTTGCAGTAATAGCCTTATAAAGGTTACAAGCCCCACCTATGAAAATATTGCCATTTTCTTTGTCTAGCTTTCAATAGGTGTATAGTAAGAAACATAAGTAGCTGTAAGAAAGCAACTAGGAATAGCTGCTACACAGGCTTCCAGACATTATGGGGCTGCAGCTTTATTACTAGGGACAGAACACTGCTTAGTTTGTATTTAGTAAGGTCTAGAGTTGCCACCTTTGCCGGCTTCTTTCTCCGGGCAAGGGGCAGGTGGTGAAGTCACAAAGAGCAGGAAGGGTGGCCAGTGAACCAGGCAGTTTTGACCCGGGCAGCCCTTCCGAAAACAGAGCTGTCCAGGTCAAAACCAGACATGTGGCAACCAAACAAAAAACTGCACAGCACAATTTGTACTTTAAAATGTAAAAAAAAAAAATTGCTTATTTAATGCGTGTGTTTATAATAAGATTTAAAAATTGTAACCCAAAAGTAACATTAGTTTTCTGCTCACAGCTACTGAGCCAGAAAATACAGTTTCAAAATTTTATAAATGATGGTGGAGTGTGCAGATACTTTTCTAACCATCAAGTTTGCATTATTAGGAGCAACAACTAATAAGCAGTGGCTGGAAAGCAATTCATATCTCAGCTTCTCTCATATAGAGTTTGGTTTATGGAGTCATTTCAACACATCCCAGAGATAAAACATATTAACAGAGACAGTAAACCTTCAGCTGGGATACTATTTTTAACCGCAGTAAAGATAAAAACCATTAGTCACAGTCAAGTCTAGAAACCTGCTTCACCACCATCCCACAGTCACAGAGATTTTAGGAAATAACATAAATGGAAGAAAAATTCAGATTATTTTTGTCAGTGCCTTCACAGACAAACATTCTTTTACCTAAGAATGGGACTTACAAGCACATTTTCCTATAATATTCATTTGGTCATAACCATTCTTAGCATTCTTGAGGGAGCGGGGAGCAGGAGAGGGCTGCGTGTGTCTGGCACAGGGAAACAAAGAGACAAGAAATCCTGTTTCTTTTGACAGGTAACTCAGTGCAGCGATTTTGTAAGTGCTTAAGGCTGTATTTGCATAGATCTTCCTGATAAAGCTTACTTAGTTTTTACTTTCCTTCTCCTTTAAAATGTAGTCTATGGGACATGGCCTCCCATAATTGGAACTTCCAGGATAGCAGATTCCATACCTATACTTCCCAGTGCTTACTGTGGAACTGGCTGCTTTTCCCTTACTGTTTTGTCAGACTAAATATATGGGAAAAAGTATTTGTGGCCATGTGTACACCACAACTATGCACAAACAAACTTGCAAAATGTATGTTCTTTTTTGTTTCTGTGTTTTTTTGTCAAAAAATGTTAAGATTGACTGGTTTACTAAATATAGTAGTAAAACAGACCTATGACAGGAGAATGGGAAAGTAAAGGTCCCCATACACTGCGTGGGCGATATTGAGTGGGCGATATTGGGAACGATCGAATTATAATGATGGGCATAGTCGGTCCGGGGACCGCATCAACGAACCGATGCGGTCCCCGATCCGACTAGATTTTTTAACCTGCCCGATCAAGATCTGCCTGATTTCAGGCCAAATATCGGTCGGGCAGGCCCGTTGGGAGTCCAAGGGACCAATATCGGCAGCTACTATCGGCCCGTGTATGGGGACCTTTAGGTAGGAGATACAGCCAAGATATGAAGCACGTAGCAAACAATATATGCCAAATCCTTTCTGTGTAGTTTCTAATACAATACTACATTATTATTTTGAAACCAGCCATGCCACTTCCAATTGACATGGCAGTGAACCACAAAAATTAGCCAGAATGCATTAAGGTTTATAGAAAATTATAATGTGATGATGGAATTATTGCCCAGATGGCATTAATCTTGACACAGGTGTATCAAAAGAGTAAATCATGATGCAAGGAATGTAGCCAAGCCTGTCCCAATGCAGGTATACCAAAGGTAGCAATCTTGATGCAGAGGAATCTTTTTTTTCCAAGGCATGATGGGAAATACAGACAGGTTTACTATTGGGTTTGCAGGTACAGATTTCTTTACCTGTACATGTGACTTTATATGATATCCATACACACAAAATTTTCAATATAACTCAATAAATTCCAGTTATAACAAACAGGAAAGTTTTAATCATGGTAGTGTCACCCCTTTTTAAAGGAACAGTAACACCAAAAAATGAAAGAGCTTTAATGTAATGAAAATATAATGCACTGTTGCCCTGCAGTGGTAAAACTGGTGTGTTTGCTACAGTAATACTACTATAATTTATATAATAAGCTGCTGTGTAGCCCCGGGGGCAGCCATTCAAGCTGGAAAAAAGGAGAAAAGGCACAGGTTACAAAGCAGATAACTAATAAGCTCTGTAGAATACAATAGTGTTTTATCTGTTATCTGCTATGTGCCCGTGCCTTTTCTCCTTTGAATGGCTGCCTCCATGGCTACATAGCAGCTTATTTATATAAATTATAGTAGACTTTCTGAAGTAAACACACAGCTTTTACCAGTGCAGAGCAGCAGCACATTATATTTTAGTTACTTTTATACACTTTCATTTTTTGGTGTTACTGTTCCTTTAAATGCAGACAAACATGGTTACATAAGACACAATTGAAAAAGATCCCCTTTACTCAAGCTTGTATAGATATATGTCTGTTTTCAGCAGCAGACTAGGTTTGCCAAGCACAAACATTGCCAGGACACAGAAATCACCTCTGCCAAGAAACTGTTTTTTTGGAAACTATTCAGTCCTGTCAAACATGTCTTAAATATATTCTGTGAAATCCATATTCCATTTCTCAACCAAGGTGCCAAAAGTAGGCTTCCTAAGTACAGTACACAATGCCAACTTAATGAATAATACTCAGTATACTACAGAAATAATAGAGTGTAAAGGGTAACAATCCTGACACATATATGAATATGTTTTGAAGGTAAATGATCCTGCAGCCGTAAAAACCTTTTTCTATGATCTCTTTATTTCGGAATACACAAATGAGAAACAACAAAATGCAGAAGAAACAATAAACAGTTGATTTATTCCTCACCCAACAAACCTCGTCAACATTATTAATATAAACAAGCTCTAATTTTGATAAAACAACATGAGAACTTATTTATAACACTTTCTAAGCTTTAATAATGAATAGACATTTAAAGTGTTATAAATCAGGCTATATGTTCTTTAAGTTTATGTA
This sequence comes from Xenopus tropicalis, assembly GCF_000004195.4. NCBI lineage: Eukaryota > Metazoa > Chordata > Amphibia > Anura > Pipidae > Xenopus > Xenopus tropicalis. The sequence goes on from NC_030681.2 coordinate 68,395,231, forward strand.
AATTATATTTTAGGTTCATTCAATGGTGTCTGGAGTCTACATGGGCATTCTGCCCCAGCTTTTGATCTATACCAGATATAGAAAGAAGAATCTGGTATTTTTAACACAGTAGAAAGCTAAACTGAACTGAATCTAGATAATCCAATGTGACTAGTATAATCACAATCCCACACATTACTTATTTTTGAAAATAGGATGTACCTGTCAACATACATTAATATTTGTTTGGTCCATAAACTATACAGCTTTGATTTTACCATCCTGCTGTTTAGACATTACTGAATGCATTATCTGAATAGTTATACTCATTTCTACAACTGCTTATATAAACAAGGTCTAAAACAGATGAAGTGTCCAGAGATAGGCCCATAATTTATACTGTATGAAGAGGTATCCATGCATGAATGAACAGGTATGATAAGCGAATCTGTCCCATTTCGCATTGCCAAAAAATTAGTGAAACTTGCATGAAAAGTTGTCTCACGCCAAAACAAAATTGTCGCACCTGTAACCTGTCATAAAGCAAATATTTTCCATGATGAAGATGCAAACTTACTGGCGATGCCTATTGAAACATTTTTAAATGTATTATCTGTTTTTAGTGGTTTCTGAATAATACCCCCTTTAACTAATTTAAGAAATATTACTCCAAACACAGCGCCAATTTGTCAGGACCTTCAAGCCACAGAGCCAAGATTCTTGTACTTGCACAAGATATTTTAAACCACAGCATCCAATCATGTTTGTTATCAAACAGGTGACCATTTACAAAAAGCATTTAGAGCAATGGTTGTCGGATTTTTAGATTTAAGCTCCAATTGTTGATCAGAGCTCCCCTTAGGAAATCATCAGTATGTTAAGTCACTCAGACATACAGTATACCCCAAATTTTAACCAATCTATCCTTCAAGTTGGGCCTTTAGGTGTATCTGGAAAAGTAAATAGACATCCTCAAATCTTACCCTAACTGGCCTTCTGGCTGAGCCCACCTACCACTGCTCCAGGCCCTCAGAAAAAGATCAGCCCCATTCTTAGGGAACCACTTATTTAAAGTGAAGAGATTCTCTCCTTATTTGTATGCAAAGCAGAAAGAATACTGAAAAGGAAGCTAAGCTTTGAAACTTTCTTTAAAAACAGATGACCAGTATAGGCTCCCTTTTGATTATTTTTAAATAATATTAAGTACTAATAATCACAAATGGTTACAGCTTTAGTGTGAATAATGAGCAAATTGTAAAGATATCCTTGATACAAGTGCAGTATGGTTCTATTTAGATAACAGATGGAATGATGACAAACAGGCAGCAATTATTTAGTGCAAAAGGCATTTTCCAACTCTAAAGAACATTAAAAAAATGAACAGTGATCAAGATCACACTTTGGAACTGCATATTTAAACCAGAATCTTTGAGCATTATATAAATTCATTTTTTCTATTTAGTTCTACTGGACATAAAGCAATAGGGAACGAGCTAATAAGTTTTGGATTGGTAACGGAGTGTTTATTATTACTGAACACAATGTTTCAAGCAAATCTTTAAGTCAACTAATTGTCAATGTGATGAAAATTTGTATTGATACCAACATTTGCTGCATTTCTATACTGCAAATGGCTATAATCCGAGACAGTTGCAGGAAATTATCTCTAAGCATCTCAGCATGGCAGAAGACAATCATATTGGGTTGCAGTCCATTCCTTATGATTTTTTAGATAAGTGAAAATATTCTTCCATTCTATTTCAATATGGCAAAAGTACAGCTCCAATGTAAAAATCACTTTCATACAGGTATGGGATCCTTTACCCAGAAACCCGTTATACAGAAAGTTCCAAATTACGGAAAGGCCATCTCCCATAGACTCCATTACAAGCAAATAATTCTACATTTTAAAAATGATTTCCTTATTCTCTGTAATAATAAAACAATACCTTGTACTTGATCCCAACTAAGATATCATCCTTATTGGAGGCAAAACAATTCTATTGGGTTTATTCAAAATTTAAATGATTTTTAGCGTACTTAAGTTATGGAGATCCAAATTACGGAAAGATTCCTTAACCGGAAAACACCAGGTCCCAAGCATTCTGGATAATAGGTCCCATACTTAGATTGTAAGCTCAAGTACAAGTAAAGGCACAGATGGATAACCTTTAAAACCAATGAAGATGAACGAATGAGAATTTTTTTTTTGCCTGAATTCAAAAATTCTTTTTTGGTGCTACTGTAAGGGAAATAATACACAGATTGTTTTGTCATCCACAAGAAAGCTTTGATGAAAAACAACCAAAATGCTGTGCCATTGTTGGGAATGTAAATCACTGTGGATAAATTATTCAAACCACATGAAAATACCCTCTAAAGCATTTTCATGCATTTGCATGGTTTAAATTCAGCAATTACTGTCCATATTATATGGGTGGAAATCCTGACCAACATTTTACAGGACATAAGTACTTTACATCCCTTGAGGGGCTCCCACTTATCGGTCTGCATTTACAGGTGTCTGCAGGCACCTTCTGGAAACTTCTAAGCTCTATGACAAAAAAGGCAATTACAAAAGTTTCTAGCTTAACAAAATGCTGGTCATTGCCCCTACATTTTATAGCAATTGCCTGGAACACCAAAGTCCAAAGTGCACTCTCAGGTCAGGGGACAATAAGAAATGCTTATTGTAAGTCAGAAACTTTGCAAGTGCATTGCCCATAAGTGCACTTTGCAGATCCAGGCTCTTGTTATTCAAGCAAATAAATAAGGGATACCAAATGATAAAATATTTGTATATGCCCACTTCTTACAAAAGGGTCATACAAATAAGTTTTCATTTTAGCTATAGATTGACTTCCTGTAAGCATAGTCTGTATCCGAAACATGCAATAAATTCAGCTCAAGAGATACACACCAAACCATAAACTTTGACTCCAGCAAATCAGTTACTACAGAAGCTTTTGAGAATTCAAAAATGCCAAAATGTAAACACTCTGATTTCAAGTGCATAAAAGAAGAAAAAAGTGAATGAAAGCAAAGTAACATACCCCCAACCCATGTCCACGAAAGAAGAATTTTTTAATATATTAAAGACATCACTGGTTAATGCAGCATATATGTTCCTCAATTCAGATGAATTGCCTTTACATAGTCTACTGTGGAGCAGACTATTGTGCAATGAAAATGCCCTAAAAGCATTTGCACAAAGACAATTGGTTTTTTTTCTTGTAGAATTCATCAGCTCAGTCAGGCTAGTGGGATGAGGATCAAGTGGCCGGGCAAGTTCCAAGTGAATGTTGATACACAAGTCTTTATGTTTTGCAAGGGGTGTATGTGCAATGGGGTAATGTCATATACTCTTTAGAGGAGATGAATCTGGTCATTAAGTAGGAATAATTTATCCCAAAACTATGTCAATACAGATCTGTAGCAATTCCCAGATATATATGTAAAGTAATTCAATATGAATTAAAGTTATGGACAAACAGGACAATACTTTTGCATTACCCTATCAACAGCTCAACAAATCACATGCAGCCTGCACATTTCTCCAGCCATGAGTCCTCTGGATCTACATACCCTTGTCTTGACACCTTGACACTTTCAGCAAGTCACACTCTCTTTGTTTTCCACTGATCACTGCATTGGCTAGATGCATTCTTTCTTCTTTTATGTTTGAGATGCGCAATGGTTCAATGTGCAAATTTAAATAAGGTACTTTTTGCTCTCTCTCTACGAATAATTCACTATGAACCTAATTTGACAAGACAACTTACCCCCAAACAATATAACTACCTCTGTGCTATTTAATAAAGACATTGGTCATCTGAAACACTTGTATATGAAGTCTATAATTCCCAAAGGCAGAATTGCCACTTGCTTGGTAGTTTTAGGAACTGCTCTGCCTTGCCAGATGTTATTGAAAAGTGATGTACTGCTTGAATTAGCAACTGTAATCATCTTATAAGTGACCTTAATTTGGGTCATATAATGCTGACATCTAAGTCAATCTTTTTTTTTTTTTTTTTTGAGAAAAACTCTCAAATTTTTAGCTTGCCCATGTCAATATATGTACAGGTATAGGAATCATTCTCCAGAATCCCATTATCCATAACGTTCTGAATTATTGGAAGGTCAACTTCCATAGACTCCATTTACAGTGAAATTTTTTTTAAAAAACATTTTTTAAACATGATTTCCTTTTTCTCTGTAATAAAACAGTCCCTCGTATTTGATCCCTTCTAAGATATAATGAAGTCTTATTAAAGGCAGAACAATTTGATTGGGTTTAATTAATCTTTAAATTATTTTTAGTAGTACTTAAGGTATGGGGGATAAAACTTACAGAAAGATCCCTTATCTAGATCTAAGCATTCTGGATAACAGGCCCCATCCCTGTATCTATGTAGACATCACAAAAAGTTGGAAAAGGAAAATTGTTCTCTTTACAATGCTTCTTTCAGTTCATGATGTTTTTACCAACAGATGAAAAATTCTACAAGGTTCAATGCATTTGTAATATCTTGCCATGTTTAAAAGATCTTTTTATCCATTTATTTTAATCCTGATCTATTTTCTACAAGTCAATTTTTGTTCTGTCTTGCACAAAAGTTAAAGACTTAATAAAACCAGCGTGATGTTAATGAGTGGTAAGTGTCAGGAAATCAGGAAAATGCAAGTAATTAAAAAGCCTGGAAGATAATATTTTTACACATCAGGACTCGGGATGCAAGACTTTATAATTAAACCACCCTTTTTCAAAGTTTCTATTACCCACCGACATTTCTCAAAGCGCAGCCACTCAGTTCTGCAAAGCATCTAATACACAGCTATCAATACAACACTTCACAGCACTGGCTAGGCAGCCTTGCATCAGAATCATTCATAGTACTCAAAGTGCTTGCAGGCAAAGCAGAAAGGACATACTAGAAATTTGGAATACTGCTAGCTTAGAGTGAGGGTATTGAAACACATTCAGCACACCAGAACATGAGTTTAAAAAAAACTGTGTGGTCCCTCTGTTACAGACACTGCAACTAAGCTGAGCAATGTAAACTCTAATTAAACAAAAAACACAGACATGACAGCAATCAGATACTTTGTGAGGAATGTTTAGGTCTGCTGACATGGGTGCAGCACTTTTTCTCTGACACCTGAACATACAATGACTGTGAGTAATGGGCAGCACTGCTGTCACAAACCAAACAACCTGTTAATGATCCCAATCAAAATAAAAAACAGCACAATACCAAATGATAGGTAGGTAGGTAGACAACTTTTAGCAGTGGTATGTAATTGAATAACAACAGGTTCATTGTTAATTTGTGGTTTACAATTGCCAAAGCAGATATACACAGCTTATAACAATATTGAAATTACTGGAAATTTAAAGATAGATACTGAAAATTCTGTCTCTAAGGAAGCAAGAAGTCCCAGTATGTCAAAGTTTTATATTAACAGTAACAATGTATCAAACATGAGCATTTATATACTTGTACCGTTCGGCAAAAATGTATTAAAGGGGAAGTAAAGCAAATCTTTGGCATAAGATATCTATATCAAATACAGTGGTCTATGAATAAATATATATTTCTTGTTACAACTGGGAGAAAGGGAATTTTGCTTCAGTAACATTCTCATTTCTAATTAGTATTCATATGACAAACAGAATGGATAAAATACATTCTAGCTTCCTGCTTTGAGCAACCCCTTTCTTCTTTCCACCTGCATATTTTTCCAAATTCTGCACAAGGCTTTGTTCTAACTATTTAGAAAAATCCCTGCATGGAGGCAGTGCGAGCACGCAGATGCCCATTTCTATCCTGACTAGCAAGGCTGTTACAAATGCTGGAAGGAAAAATCTTCTCCTTCTTCAAATTGAAGGTTTTAGCTATATTTGTCTTTTTTTTCTAGCACTGAGCAATAAGGTTTTATTTGTGTTATCCTTACTTTTTGAACACTACAGGGGATTTTCTTTTTTTTTTCTTTTAAAAGAAGCAATTATTCTAAAACTGATAACTCAGTTGCTTGCCTTAGTGCTAAATCCCCTCAATACCTATTACTTTGTATTCTGTAGTAGCTTGAACGTTTATATAAAGAAGGGGGTTAAAATAAAGTTCACAGGCTCAATATTTCTTGCAGTGTAACATTTAATTGCCCATACTAGCAAGCCTAGAATACATGAATAGTTTGCGCTTGATGGCATTTATTTGCAAGCGTGATTCTTATTCTAACAGCAACTGGGAGCTAAGCAAAGAGTTTTTACAGCACGATAACAATACTAGCCACACAGTAAGTTCCCAGCCAACAGTTCCCCAACCCTAGGCAGTGTAAACTGATCCCTTCAAGCAAGGAGGCAAGGCAGTAATATGAGAAGCCCTCTTCCTTCATGACCTGTGTGTTGGAAAGGAGGAGGGGAGGAACAAAAACAAGTTTTAGAAAAAGCATGTTTCCTCAAAAGAATATGGTGGGTATTTATCAAACTTTGCTCTGTATTGTATAAATGCCTAAACTGGACTTGCATTTACAAGTGTTCATTATGAAACCAAACATCTGATGCTCGGGGTTTACGATATCCTACAGTATATCCGATACAGATAAAACAATGGGAAAATCACCAAAGGGGGAACTGCTATGCATAAAATCAAAGGCACAGTGCTGGTTTCTACAACTGTATCCTCTATCTCACATTTTGGATACAAAAGGACTGGCGATTCTGCTATTGTGGCTTCCAGAACACACAGGGCAGTGAAGAACCAGAGGCACAACAGAAATTCAATCCACACACATGAAGGGGAGAAGGCATGCTTTTGGGGTGTACTGAGTAAAGGAGAAAAGTATGTACATATGTCATATGGGTACAATCAATCCTCATGCAGCATCTTAGCACCTATGGGAACTTATCCAAATATCTGTTCCTAGCAATATGTTCCAGACACACAGGAGTTGATAATGCGTGCATAAGTTATGTATCAGGTAATGCACCTAATTCCTATTTCAGAAGGAGTAGTTGACTAAAGGAAGGGGGACACAAGTGACATCAGCAAGTGCCAGTTAGCACAGTTTATGTACATTAGAGTGCAACAAAGCACTAATTACTAACATCAAATAAAAAAGAAGGTTTCAGGGCTCTTTGGAATGAAAGGTTTAATTGATCCCCATTAAATAAAGGAACACTATTTGTATTTCTACTGCAGTAACAGCTAGAGTGCCACAGGTTGCAGATCTCTGCCAAATATATATTAGTATACACGCACGCAACAGAACTCGTATTTACATAACAGGTAGCCGTCGCTGCGCCTTATTTAGTCTTTGGCTGCCATAGCGAAGGATGCTGGGAGTTGTAGTTGTGAAAGAGCTGCGTTAAAAGCCCTCTTGAAAAAAAGTTTCCCCGCTCCCTTAACGCGAAGGCTCACTCGCAAGATTGTAGGACAGAGAAAGTTTCGCTGCCCCGGGGGAGATGGGCGCACTTACCTGCAGTGAAGTGAGTCCGGAGGGAAGCCAGCGCAGGGGCCAGCCCCGCCAGCAGCACCAACAATAACCCGGCGTCCATCCGCACAACTTTTCTACTAGAGGCGTCTAATAAACACGGCCAGATATCCAGAAATCCTCGCTTCCAACTCACGGCTCCCCATGCCCAGTCGCGGCTCCTGCCATTCCCTAAGCTCCGGAGTTAGTTTCAGGGACTCGGCTTTAGGTGAGGGGGGAGACGACGAAGAGTTGAAGGAGGAGGCAAGCGTGACGTCACCCGGCTTTCCACCAAACTCACCCAGTTCGGGAATGTGCGCTAGGGTTCCCCGGGGAAAAGCATACACAGCGCCCCCTGCTGGAAGGACAAGGGTGGGGATGAACTGGGAAGTCCGGTCGTTTTCCACACAGGCAGTGAGTGAGCGCAGAAAGCAAAAGGGATACACAGGCAGGATCGCTTCTGCTTGTATAATGCGCCGCCAGTGCCAGGCACAGGGACTGACTGATGCGCCGAGATACGCACAAGCAGGCGCTCAGCACATCTATGAACAAGGGGGCGGGAGGGGGATGAACCACAGGCGCTACAAGGGGAAAGTGGCTACAAAATGATACGGCGAGTAACTTGAACAGTATGCACTACGGACGGCTTAATTCTTTGCATAAGCAAATTGGAGCCAGTGTTACTGAACAGAGAGGAAAGACCAACCCACGTAACACACACACACGTATACATTATAATGGCAACAGTAGGAGACAGCGAACACATGTGGCTTATTTAGGTGGGCTGAGTCCCAGGCTATCATTAGTGGGTGTCAGACAGGGCCCCAATAATTGTGGGGTCCCACTCTGCAGCAGCTATATTGAGAGGTGAGGGGCACTGTCCCGGTCTCTTTGTATCGCTGGGGCTGCATGGAGGGACCCAAACTCGGGCAACACAGGAATTTCTGCTTTCCCGTAAAGCGTTCCTCTTAAAAATATTGGGCGCCGCATTTTTCCGTGTTTCTAAATAGCGATCGTACTATTCTGTTGCCCCCGATCAGCAACCGATCTGTGACTTAGCGATTGTCTTTAACCCTTTTTACTCCATCCTAATTATTTACTAAACAGCTACATTAGGGACAGCTGGTACTAAAATTAAATGTGATGTGCCATAAGGATTAAAAATTCATATGCCAACAGAGCATGTCATTTGATTTGGTTTTGGTTATAAATGTCGTTATAATGTAACCACTGTCAGTGAACGGGGAATGTACAAAAACAGCTACAGTTCAAACTTAAATAAACCTTGTAACTATTTGGCATTAGAACTTGGGTTATGAGAGTCTAAGCGCAAAGTTGAAGCTGTTCAGTAGCCCACTAATGTTACTGAATCATTAGGAAGGGGTACAGGGAGGTCTAGAAAATACTCATTTATAGGAAAAGTGGGATAGTGCAGATGTACAGAAAGAAAGCAGGAGTAAAAACAGAGCTGCAAAAACAATAAACGAAGAGGAGGAGGAGGCTGGTGGGAGCTGACTGTTATGTGTTTTTAAAGCAAGACCTGCCTCTGCTTTTGATCAGTGGAGGAACTGCAAGTGACAGGCACTTTAATGGATTGACTGTCTGGTGTGCTGTGACCTTACATTACAGACAGCTATGCAAAGAATGTTGAGAGGAAGGGTTCATTAACCACTTTCCTACCAAAGCTACCAGCAAAGTTCTATAATGTAGTACTCACAACACTTCAAAGCAGTGTATGCATGGCTCACAAACAAAAAATATCTTTAATGCCTTTTTAGTAGGATTTTCCATACTATGATGCCCATGGTTTGCATTCATTTTTCCTATTTTCTAAAGTTGCAGAGAGCAGTTGTAAGGTCTCCAGGCTAACTAATGCCAGAAATATAATTTAAAACAATATTTCCAAAAAATGTATTTTGATGTATACTTGGTTTTGGTATAGTTCTGTACTCAATAGAAAAGAGGCAGCCACTATTTTCCCAACTCACAAACAAATCTTTCATCAAAATGATAAAGGCCTGCTGGCACGGAACACCATCATGGATTTTTCTTCCACCTTCCAGGGCAACCTTAGATACTTAGCATATTAGGTTTTGACAACTCCTTTTATAGTGTCTGGAGCTGGAGGTGTTGGCAGACTCCCTTGCTGGGTGCAATTTGCAATGCCCCTAAAGCAACCATCACCCATGTTTTGATCTCAGGTACAGCTTTTATGGTGTGCCCACAGTTAATAGGTTTAAGCAATCAGTAAGGAAAACAAAGTAAGCTAATTATGCCAGACATTCATTTCAGCATAATAAACTAACTTTCTAAGAGCTTTAGTGACAGTGTTTCAATTTGTACTGTGTGCTCATACAAATTAAGGCACCAGCACACATAGCATGCAGTACAGATTAAAGTGTTACTTGTGAAAATAATCTTTGGCATTGGCACACTGATACATTTTGTGTCTGTGCCACAAACGGGCAACTAAAGGGTTAATAACCTTTGTCCAAATCTTAATGTATGCAAAGGTGACCATACACATGCAGACATTAGCTGCTGACTCAGCAACATTGCACCTTATATTAAATTGCTATAAACTTCAATAGCTATATCAGGTAGGGCATTGTACATGTGGTGGTTATGAGAGATGATGACAGAAGTTGAGGGTCATTTTGTGCGACCACAAAACAAACTCTCAGTGGGTAAACAGGATGTATGGTAAGCAAGGACCCATGCATCAGCATCAAGGTTCAACTAACAAGAGCAATGATTCCCAACATGTTGCTCACCAACCCCTTCGTTGTTACTCTCAGTGGCCTTAAATGAGGTGCTTAGTTTTGCATTTCTGGCTTGGAGGCAAGTTTCAGTTGAATAAATACCAGGTGTTCTGCCAAAGAGAGCCTCCTGTAGGCTGCCAGTCAACGTAGGGGCTACCAAACAGTCCTTATATGGCACCCCCAAGAATGTTTTTGTTGTTTACGTTGCTCCCCAACTTTTTACATTTAAATGTGGCACATGGGCAGAAAAGGTTGGGGATCCCTTAACTAGAGAGACAGGTTTTTTTTTATAGTATTCTGCGGGGAACTAAATGAGGTGGCAGTTATGATCAGTAGCCCAGAATCTGCATTAGAGCACAATGCTGCTTAAAGGAGTAGGAAAGGTAAAAACTAAGTAAGCGTTATCAGAAAGGTCTTTGTAAATACAGCCATAAGCACTCACAGAAACACTGCACTGAGTCCTCTATCAAAAGAAACACAGGATTTCTTGTCTCTTTTTTTTGGGAATATGTTCTTTGGTATCAGACTTCCTCTCTTTTAGGGCTCATTCAGGTTTGGGGCTGGGGTCTGCTCAGTTCTCTCCTCTCTCCCCCTCCCTTCTCCTGTGCTCCCCTCCCATAAGAATGCATTAAAACTCACATCCCCCACCCTTAGGAATGTGTGATCTGAGCTTCCAATGGCTATAACTGCAGCAGGAAGCTACCAGGACCAGACTAAAATGGCAGCTACTATCAGAGGGAGCTTCTAGGGCTCTTTACTCAGGTAAAGTAAAGCTTTCTGCTGAATAAATATAGCTTTCTAAGTGGCTCTAATGTTGCAAATCTATTGGCAGTAAAATGCCTAAATTACTTTCCTTCTCCTTTAAGAGGAAATTTAAAGGAGAAGGAAAGGAAAAAACTAAGTAGCCTTTTTCAGAATGGTCTATGTAAACACAGCCATAAGCACTTTCAGAAACAAGTCCTATATCAAAAGAAACACAGGATTTCTTGTCCCTTTTTTTGTAAACATGTTCTTCAGTATCTGACATCCTCTCTTAGAAAAATCCTTCATTCTCAGGGCCGGAGTCTGCGCAGCTCTCTCCCTTCCCCTGCTTCCCCTTCCCATAAGACTAATTCCCCCCTCCCATAGGAATGTGTAATCTGAGTTTCCAACAGCTACAGCACGAAGCTACAAAGACCAATCTAAAATGGCAGTTGCAATCTTAAAGGACAAGGAAAGGTTAATATAAATTAAAAGTAAGTCTAAAGGTAATCTTTTTAAGTACTTACTGCATATCTAAATTCCCAGATCCCTGTTTACTACTCTAAGATATGGTGCTGGCAGCCTACAGCAGTGTGAAGACTACAGTGACATCACTGAAATCTCTCTCCCCTTCCTGTAGGCAATGCACATGTGCGTAACTTGATCCTGTCTCCTGTTCTGAGCTACACATGCCCACCAGCCAATCAGAAGCGGATCTGGCGGGGGGGGGGGAGGGAATGAAACACATGTGCAGTATGAAGCAAGGAGGGAAAGGAAGGGAGACTACCTTATTAAAGATGGCTGCCTGTTCAAGAAAACAGATAGAAAATGTGAAGTAAGTGTGACTGAGTAAATATTTGATTAGATGAGCCAAAAGTGTGGCGTTTTTACTAAACAATAGGAGGACTATTGGGCAGTATGCTTTTTAAATTTTGACTTGTATTCTCCTTTAAACAAACCAAATGAGCTTCTAGGGTTCTTTATTCAGGTATGGTAATGCTTTCTGCAGAATAAATATAGCGTTCTAGGTGGCACTTATGTGGTGAATCTATTGGCAGTAAAATGCCAAATTGACTTTCTGATTTCTGCATGTTTCTTATTTCCTGCTATTAGAATATATGTTCAGGAAATGTATGGTTCCTCTGAAGTATAGACTATAAACCAGTCCTCAACAGTTGTTAGCAGTCATCTCACCAACCCACTTCATTGCAGTTAAAGGTAACGCTGTGGTCGAGGATCTAAGCGAACATACCAGAATATGGCAAAATGTCTGAATTAATAACGGTTTCAAACTCAAACTTCAGAACTCCAAACCCTTTCAATTGAACAGTTAGGGCTATGCCCAATACAGCTGTGTAAAAAAAATATGGTCAGCAGATTAATACAATTGCTGGGCTGCCCCTTACCAGGAAGCAGTGTTTTCTCTCTGCATGATGAAGAGGGCATCTGGCACTTAGCTTTCTTCTGATTAAGGGCCTAAATGGTCGCTATTATATAAACTGTTTGTGTATCAAGCACTGACAGATAAAAGTTAATTTAATACAACTCTGGAAGATGTGCAGTGGCCTAGGTCTGGCTACACTTAAGGGCTCTGGCACACGGGGAGATTAGTTGCCCTGTTCGCGGGCGACTAATCTCCCCGAGTTTCCATCAGTTGCCATCCCACCGGCGAACATGTAAGTCGCCGGTGGGATGGCACACGCGGTGGCGCGATTTCGGCAAATGCCGCGAGGCAACTTCGGCGATTTGCCGAAATCGCCTGCGCAGCGTGTACCATCCCACCGGCGACTTACATGTTCGCCGGTGGGATGGTAGTTCAGGGAGACTCAGTCGCGGGTGACTAATCTCCCCGTGTGCCAGAGCCCTAAGGGTGAAGACACACAGAGCTACTTAGTAGCAGCTAATTGTCACAGCTACTATATTCTAGATAATACCGGGCCAATACTGAGAATTGCCTCTGGTAAAACACACATAGAGACAGTTATCAGTAAATGATCAGCATTGTCTATTTCTGTAGTCATAACAAGTTGCTGATACTAGTAGCTCCATGCATCTTCAACCTAAATCTTGCGGCTGATACAAAATCCAGCACAAGATACAGAGCACAGCATCAGTGGCCACAGGCCAAGCTTATCCTTACCACCTGCCATATAACAGGTGAAAAATACACGGCCCCAATGTGGTCTGCATCAACCATGGCTCACTTACTTGCACATCTAAATGATGTGCAGGTTAGAGGGAGGAGGATACCTATGTGCTTTCTCATGCCTGCCCTTAATAAATACAGCCAAATGCAAGTAGGGCTGAATTCATGGGGGTAGGTGCAGGCTTGAATTGCTCTGAAATGGAACACTGAGACCTAAGGCAATTTAACTAGTGTGGTTTGGAAGGTGAAAATGCAAACAATTGTCCCCTGCCATTCTCTGTGTTAATGACCCCTATGGTGAACCAGCAGATTCTATTTTCTAACATGTGACTGACAAGCTGACTGGATTGTCTGGGTATCATACATATCCCAAAATCTACAAAATTATTATATAAGTACATGTATGGCCAGCTTTCAATTCACATGTATATCACTCTAGAAGAAATACTGCTGGAGCGAAAATTTGCACCCTTCTGCTTGTTAATGTGCTTGTATTATAATGTAATGTCTTGTTAGTGCCTGAATTATTTAAGTAAGTGAAATGTTTAGCAAACTAGTTTGCCAATTTACTGTGATTCAAGCTTTTTTTTTCTAAAACACAAATGTTTCAGATTTAGTAAGCAAGAACAACTTGAATGTAAAAATTATATTTAAAAGCAGTTTCCTCTAGTTATTCCTGTCTCCAAAACCATACATGCAGGTTAATTAGCTTTTGATTAAACTGACCATAATGTGTGTGAATGTGATAGGGACTGATTGTAAGTTCCACAGGGGCAGGGACTGATGTGAACAATATAAAATCTTTATAAGGGCTGCAGGAATGTGTTGGTGCTATATAAATAAGGGATAATATGTATAAGACCTCTTATCTATAAAACCGATCTACAAACAGCTCTGAATTACAGGATGTCCATCTCCCATAGAGTGCATATTAAGCAAAGTATTATATATTTTGTATTTATCTTTAATTTTCTGTAATAATAAAACAAAACCTTTTGTTTGTATTCCTGACATTTTGATTGTAAGCTCTACAGGGCAGGGATCTCTATCCTCTTGTGTCTTCGTCACTTAACTCTGTGGAATCTTTAATGCAACTAATTTAAATGATAAATATCAGAAAAAAATCAGATATTATCAAGCAAACTTTGCCCATAATTTTTGTCAAAGGAATAAAGAACTACAACATGAGACCAAAAATAGTATGCTACTAGATGCAAAGCATTAGGGAACAGTGTCACTAACAGTTCCAGTTGTGCACATATCACAACATTATTCACAGATTAAGTGGTTAATTAAAATACTGAGTATCTAATGAGAGCTGTAAAAAAAAGGAAAGCATAATGATCAAACAGTGAGATTCCATGATAAATCCATCTCTCCTGAGAATGTTCTGTTTCTTGAATTTGAGATTAATTCCTGGAGAGAGCAGGCTGAGAGTGGACTGAAGTCAACAAACGCATGTGAAAGGACACAGGCTGTTGCCATAAGACTGCATCTTGCCCTTTTCCACAGGGGTAATCTTGTTTGCCTCAGCTTGCCTTTCACAGATTATTCTTGTAAAAGTGTAATTTAAAGTAAAAATTATTTAGTGCCCCAGTTTACAGAACTGGTCTCAAGATAATTCCAGAAGTTCAAGGAACTCAACAGCAAAGGGAAGCATATAGTATTAAAATACATTTGCTATTTTACTTAAATAAACCATCCCTAAAAATCATTTAGTTCGGTTTTTAAAAGTTCTCACTAGTGCAGCACTAGATAGGTGCTAACAAAGGCATGTGAGCTATCATTTTAACTCCAGTAGGAAAACCTGAGTACTTTATTTTTCATCTACAGACAGGATGTGATATGAAACCCTTGCAAATATTTTTGGCATTGGAGGCATATTTTAGGATGGCTATCTCCCATAGATTCCATTTTAATCAAATAATAATTAAAAATAGTTTCAGTTTTTCTGAAACACTTAAACAGTACATTGTACTTGACGTAAACTAAGATATAATAATTTCTTATTGGGGGCAAAACAATCCTGTTGGGTTTAATAAATGTTTAAATGATGTATTAGTGGACTTAAAATTAGTGAGTAGGGATTTTTTTTGCCAGGCATGGATTCACAAATTCCACATTTTGCCACTGGTGAATTGTTTCAAGAAACTTCCGCAAAATTTTGCCGCAAAAAAATTGTGGTTGCATCAAAGGCACACAGTACCCATATTTTGCTAATTTTTCCACAGTTTCACAACAGGACAGATTGAGCATTCTGGATAATAGATCCCATACCTGTACTTGCTTTAACTTCACTGCCTATTATCTTATTTAGGAGTGTAAGTACAGTGTGCAAAGTGTAATTATGAACACAAAACATAATGCTTTTTTTTTAACCTAAAATGAAGCATTTCCACGCCATAATTCCAGCATCATTGTATCTGCAAAGGGTAGTTGTGCAGGGCACAAATTTAGTGCCCTTAGATGTTGAAGACATTGAATTATTGAAAAACTGAGTCAGATATCCAAGGTCTAAGACAGGCTGTACACAATGTTACTTTTGGGAAGAGATTTTCTTACATATTAGCCTAGAAGCTGTTCAGCGAGTTCTGTAAAGGCATTGAACAGGGCAGTGCTGTCCAACTTTGTCCTTTTAGCTGGCCAATAATCCAGTATACTATATAAAAAATAGTTAATTGAGCTTTTACATAGGCAATAAAAATCCCTTGTAAGGCCACATCCAGCCTCTAGTTAGAAAGCCTTGGAATAAAGTTATATTATGCTAAATAAATACCATTTGGTTTAAAGATGGAGACGATACATGTGATCTTCACTACATTTACTACTGAGAGCATAACCAAGAAAACCAGTGGTGTATAAAATGAAAACATAACACTTTTCACAAAAATATAAAATTAGTAATAGTTCCAGCCTGCTAATACTAACCACAGCAGATAAGTTTTGGATATATTTAAGCTACATTCATTTTTAAAATGTTATTGTGACATTGATTGTTTAGATGGATAAGTGTCATGTGATCAGGTTAAGGTTACTGGATTTTTTGAGTGGAATCTGGGCTCAGTCTTTAAAATCGCAGTGCGGTGCGGCAAATTTATGGCACACCCACTTTTGATGATGCCACTCCCAATTCCATATAAGCAGTTAGAGCACTTCAGCTTTTCTTAAACTACAATTCCATCATTCTCTTATAAGAGGTTTTGTATTGTATCCAGCATCTCCAGAAAACAAAATAATCATTAATCTAATGCTAATTTCATGTATAATATTGTACCACAAAACAGAGTAGAGAAATTCAAGCTACAAATTGAAACAGGGCAAAGGCCCAAAGCCCTGTATATTACAGATATAAATAAAAGCAGCAGCTTTCTGCTTTCCATTCTATTTTCTTGTCTTTCACTCCTGGTCTCCTTCACAATCCCTTTTTAGCTGCTAAACCAGCCCCCTATTTTAATATTAGTGGGTCAGCAGATCAGAGTAGCAAAGGTTAGAGGACAGAAATTATTTGCTGGTGATCAAGGTCCAGAAATGGGCCTGTCCATTGGAGATAGGGACTGATGGTAACCTAATGTCAGGTTAGCAATGTTTTAGCAAAACTAGGAAATTTTTCTCTCCAGACAAATTTAAAACTGCATGACTTTATGAAGGCTAGGTCATGTCAGACCAGTTTGATTGCTTTCTATGATGTGGTTAGCAAGAAGCTGGACAGTGGGTTTGCAGTAAGTGTGATCTATTTGGATTTTGCCAAAGCATATAATACAGGGCCCCACAACGACTGCTTTCTAAACAAACGTCTGGTTGGTGAAGTCGTTTGCACATGGATAGGAAACTGGCTACAGGATCGGGTACAGAGGGTGGTTGTTAATGGTACATTCTCTACTTGGAGTAAGGTTCTCAGTGGGGTCCATCAGGGCTCTGTACTGGGTCCACTTTTGTTTAACTTGTTCATTAATGACAACCCTACAGGCATGTTTGTACAAACACTGTGACCAAATATGTCCTGTCCTGCAGGTATTTTCCCTCGATGGCTGTAGGGTTGTTAATACACTTTTTTCCCACATGCATTTTTGCCATTTTGTATTTTAGGAGTGCTGAGACAGTCTTGATGTATATAGTTCAACCAGGTCTTGTGCACCCAAATTTTTCTCTTGAATTAGGGTATGAGCGACATTGCCATTGAATGTGTATATATATATATATATATAAATATATATATATAGTATTTTTTGTAGTATATTTAACATTGCTTTGTACTACTGATGTCACAAATATTTCATACAATATATATATGATTGAAAATATACAAGTAAATGTTATAACTGTGCAGAATACATACCCTCATTTGTATCTCTTCAGGCTGACAAAATGATACTTTGGGCAAAACAAAGATATAAACACAAACCCAGTGTCATGAAAAAGAATTATGCTGTTTCTAGCATATGTCAGGTTACATGGAACACATTTAATTTGTGACAATGTAATAACTTGTAATGGCTTGATCAATCACATTTAAAGATTTCTCTGTGTGATATATTGTAGAAAAATTATTGCTGTTGGCTAGTTTATTGAAATCTGTTTCTCTACATTAGTTTTTCACTCCAGCATGCCAACATGCTAATTAAGATATTGTGCTGATTGCATTCTTGTCGAGTTGCTTTGAATCTCATCACTGGAGGACACGTATTGGAAATTTTTTTATACAGTATGTATTTATGGTCAGACATCTTCATTCTTTGTACAAATGTACACAAGCAGGATTGGCAGTGAGGGCATTTTCCTAGGCCCCTTGGCAAATGGTGCCATGAGGTGAGGAAAAAATGCCATTCAAAGTGCAAAAGTAAAAATATATTCTGCAATGATTGTTAGCTTTAGTTTCTAGACCTATAGGGGTGGATATCTGTTCTTAAAGAACATGTAAACACCACACACAAAAATTTAACCAGTGAACAGCCTCTTTGAAATCTTTCAATACTGTATCTGGTTGTCCAGAGCTCAATAGTAAGGCTGCAGCATCCCCTTAATCACTTAGATTTCCTTCTCCTCCTGTAACCCACTTGACCCCTTCCCTTAGGAACTTGCTTTGATATCTGGCTTGTGGGCTTGCTCAGCTTCAATTTTTTATCCTAACTTTCTCTCCTGATCTCAGCTCAAACAGAGCAGAACTTTCTGACAGTCTGTGTGTGTGTATGCTGTTTGCAGATTTAAATGTATCTGATTATGTGTCAGAGGAAAAATGGCTACCGGGTGAAAGCTTCTATTTGCTTTAGGAAAATGTGATGGTGCTAGCAAAAGGAGGGGATATATGCAGAACAAATAATGCCAATTGGGTGGGGAGACATGCCCAACTGATATACATTGTAGGCAAATGTAGGTTTTACATGTCCTTTAAACTATAAATTTCTGCACTATAGGCAGCTATTGTTGTATGCCAAAAGTTTTAGTTCAAAAACATTTACTGGTAATAGACTGGAGATTCTCAACTTTGGCAATATATGTATGTACAGTATAGAAATATTTAATGTATTTAATTTATAACCATATGTCTCGGGGCTCATTTATTAGGTTGCAGCAACTGCACTAACATTGCTATTTTAGTTTAATTTGCCATTTTCATGTAATTATAACAAGTTACAGTGCTCTCAGTAGATGCCAGTATTGAATTTACCATTTATGGAGCCCTAGATCAATATGATATAACACCGGCCTATTCACAGTTCTGTTGTGTTGACTCATTGCCCCAGAACTTGCCTCCCATATATAAAATGAAAACAAAATCAATTAACCCTCCCCAACACACATAAAAACATCAAGTAATAATGCAATGCTTTTTAAACAAATTTAACTTGCTTTAGAAGTATAGCCTATTCAAAATGTATAATTTTCTAATGGTATACTAGAAATAACAACATTTTTTTTCATTGCTGTCCATTCAAACTGTTAAAATAATGCATTAGTTAATACATATATTGGTAGAGTCAGAGGGGTTCTAGAAAATAACTTAGCAACTGTAATACTTGCAGTGTTACAGATGTAAAACTCTCAGAGAATGCTCAGTAGGGCCTTAAAATACAGCTGTTACTGATGTTGCGGAAATTTCAGATACTGAAAATCATATGGGATAAAAGGTACATAGCCAAGAACAAAGCCAAGAGTCAGAACTACAGAACAAAAGACAGCACAGAGTTTTTATAGACTTTGTGACATATTAGAAAGACAGCATACAACATATGTATATATGTATGAGCACAGGCTAACAGCACAGAAAACAAACAACTGCTTCCAGTCAAACAGGTAGTCTTCAAGGCCATGGTAGTAGTAACCAAGGGTAGCTTGAAAACAGAAAGCTTCCCACTAGACTGTGAATATGTATTCAGGAATTCAGGTTGATCAGTGCAGGTAGGCACAAATCTGCAGGTTAACCTATGCTGTACAGATTCACTCATAACAATGATAAATGTATCAAACTAATGTATTAAATTGTAACAATAATCAGGGCTGCTTTAATAAATGGGCAAACGTGGTATTTCTCCAGGGCCCACCAGAACCCTTTGGATACACTGGGATAACTTTTGGCACAAGAATCCTGCAGAGATAGCAGACCCATTGTTTTAATCAAATGAGAAAGCTCTACAGTATGGTTATTATCATTTCTTTGCCTTTTTTCTTGTGGCATTACTATTTTGTCTTTTTTTTTTTGCTCCCAGGGCTGTTGCTCCAGGGAGTCACACCTGGGGTTCATGTCTATTTCAGAAAGCGCAAACCATTTCTTCACAGCCTGCCCTTTTATACTGAACTTCATATGCTTGGGAGGTACTTTGTCACAAATTTCTCGTGGCAGTGAGAGCCCACCAATGAAATTGTGCCAAGGGCCTGCTTGAACGTTAAAGTGGCCCTGAAAATTATATTGGTTACTTCCCACTACTGGGAAAGGAGGCAACTAAACCAATACATTTCTAAAACTTAATTTAATTCTTATTATCTAGATCAAGCCATCACACCAGTGCATGAACCATCATCATTATTTATAGCACTAGCAAGTTACTTTATATTAATGTAAAACAAACAGGTGTCTTACAATAATATAACAAAGAATGACATAGTAACATAATGACATAGTAAGTTAGGTTGAAAAAAGACGTACGTCTATCACGTTCAACCGTAATGCTTATATATAACCTGCCTAACTTCTAGTTGATCCAGAGGAAGGCAAAAAACCCCATCTGAAGCCTCTCTAATTTGCCGCAGAGGGGAAAAAATTCCTTCCTGACTCCAAGATGGCAATCGGACCAGTCCCTGGATCAACTTGTACTAAGAGCTATCTCCCATACCCTGTATTCCCTCACTTGCTAAGAAGCCATTCAACCCCTTCTTAAAGCTATATAATGTATCAGCCAGCACAACTGATTCGGGGAGGGAATTCCACAACTTCACAGCTCTCACAGTAAAAAATCCTTTCCGAATATTTAAATGGAACTTCCCTTCTTCTAAACGGAGTGGGTGCCCTCGTGTCTGTTGGAAGGACCTACTGGTAAATAAAGCATTAGAGAGGTTATTATATGATCCCCTTATATATTTATACATAGTTATCATGTCACCTCTTAAGCGCCTCTTCTCCAGTGTAAACAGACCCAACTTGGCCAGTCTTTCTTCATAACTGAGACTTTCCATACCCTTTACCAGCTTAGTTGCCCTTCTCTGGACACTCTCTAATTCAATAATGTCCCGTTTAAAGGAACAGTAACACCAAAAAATTAAAGTATTTTAAAGTAATTAAAATATAAAATGCTTTTGCCCTGCAGTGGTAATACTAGTTTGTTTTCTACAGACACAGTACTATAGTTTATATAAATAAGCTGCTGCATAGCCATGGGGGCAGCCATTTAAGCTGGAAAAAAGGAGAAAAGGCTCAGGTTACATTGCAGATACAGTTACGTTCTGTAGAATATCATGGGGATTAATCTGTTATCTGCTAAGTAACCTGTGCCTTTTCTTCTTTGAATGGCTGCCCATGGCTACACAGCAGCGTTGTTTATAAACTATAGTAGTCTTTCAGAGGCAAACACACCAGTTGCACCAGTGAAGGGTAACAGTACATTATATTGTAATTACTCTTATACACTTTCAGTTTTTGGTGTTACTGTTCCTTTAAGCACTGGAGACCAAAACTGAACAGCATATTCTAAATGGGGCCTTACCAGCACTCTATAAAGGGGAAGAATAACCTCCTCCTCCCGTGAATCTATGCCACTTTTAATACAGCTCAAAACCTCGTTTTCCCTTGCAGCTGCTGCCTGGCATTGCTTGCTACAGCCAAGTTTATTATCTACAAGGACTCCAAGGTCCTTCTCCATTATGGATTTGCCTAGTGCAGTCCCATTAAGGGTACAAGTGGCTTGCATATTTTTATATCCCAGGTGCATGACCTTACATTTATCCACATTAAATCGTATCTGCCACTTAGCCGCCCAGATTGCCAGTTGGTCAAGATCCTGCTGCAAGGATGCCACATCCTGGATAGAATTGACTGGTCTGCAGAGTTTTGTGTCATCTGCAAACACTCATACATAGCTTATAATGTCGCTTAAACATCTTATGGGCCTCCCTGCCATTATCAGTATCCCGAAGCAAGTCTCCTCCCCCATTTTCCCTTACTATGCCCACTACCTCATCTATCCTGTCTACCACAGAATTTCCCTCTGCACCCTCCCCCCCACTCCTAGTTTAAAATCTCCTCCAACCCTCTAGCCATCTTTTCCCCCAAAGCAGCTGCCCCATCATCATTGAGGTGCAGCCCATCCCTGGCAAAGAGCCTGTAGCCGATTGAGAAATCAGCCCAGTTCTCGAGAAACCCAAAGCCCTCCTCTCTGCACCAATCTCTCAGCCACGCATTAATCTCCCTAAGCTCCCGCTGCCTTCTTAACGTTGCTCGTGGCACAGGTAATATCTCTGAGAAAATTACCTTGGAAGTCCTCTCCCTCAACTTCGCGCCTAGGTTTTTAAAATCTTTCTTGAGGATTTCCCCCCTCCTCTAACTTTGTCATTGGTACCTATGTGTACCAAGACCGCCGGGTCTTCCCCAGCCCCTCCCAACAATTTGTCCACTCGTTCCACCACTGCCGAACCCTAGCACCAGGCAAGCAATACACAGTTCAGCTTGTAGGGTCTTTGCGACAAATTACCTATAACTATAGCCAACCTTCCCTTCCTAGCACTACTCCCCCCACCTGTATTAGAGGTGCTGGCTCCCAGGGTGCTCTGAGAGTCAGCCTGCTCCATACATGCTAGCTCAGAGCTGTCTTCCCCAGCATCTTCACCTAAAGCTGCAAATCTGTTGGTTTGTACAAGCTGTGAACCAGCCCCCCTACTCTTGCGTCCCCTACTTCCCCTCTTAACTGTCACAAACCTGTCTCCCTCATTAACCTCCACTGTCCCTTTCCCCCCCCCCACTACACCGGCCCCTGCCAGTGGTTGCTCAGTGAGCCTCCTGTTCTCCCCCATGTTTGCAGCTGCCCTCAGTGCTGCCAGTTCCCCCCTTAGATTCTACACCTCAGATTCCAAGAGGAAAACCCACCTGCATCTCTCACAAGTAAATGCTGCATGGAACTGCTCCTCCAGGATCACATACATGTGACAAGATCCACACTGAGTAACACCGGCAAACATACATGACTACAGAATAAAAATGGGATCAGAGTACCCTGCTTACACAAGAGCTCTCTCTCTTAAAGATGGATACTCCCAATTATCCTCTGGGCTAAAGTAAGTAAAATGGCAGCCTCTTCTTTGGTTTCTCCTAAACTCCCACTATGGAAAAATTCTAACCTTAAACACCTAAAAGGCCTGCCCAACTTTCAATAATGGTAATTGACAGGTATTAAGCACATAGGGGAGCTGGCTCCTGATGTCCTCTTCCCCTCAATAGAACAGCTGAGAGATATTCTGCAAAACCCAGCAATCTTCATAAATTGCAACAAATCGGTAGATCACCTGAGGGCCAATGTCATAGATGTAAAACACCTGACACAAATTTTTTGTGGCCATATCATATCTAATTACTGGAGCGAGATTGTGGCATATATGAATCAATATCTGGATATCTAGATAGTGCCTTCAATGGCGCCAGATCAAAATCTTTTAACCTGGCCAATCAACGAGACGACCGATATCCACAGCCTTTTGTGATATCGGTCGCCTCTTCGAGCTGCCATACACGCACCGAATATCATAATAAACGAGGTTTCATATGATAATATGGGTGCGTGTATGCCGGGCTTTAAAGTCACATGAAAAGATTACAGGCACAGAATCAGCCTGTCAGCGCACACACAGAGCAGATTTCTTTAGTGCCTCTATGCCAAATTCTGCTGTGTGTACACTGACAGACCCATTCCCTGCCTGCCGGTGCTCGCACATACAAGGGACAGAGTCAGTGGATTTGATTTTCTCTGCTGATGTATCTACACCAGCGGAAACACTTAATACTTTGGATTGGGCCAAATATGAACAGTGCAGTCTACTGTTGAGATATGGCTGAATCCAATTACAAATCTTAGATTCAGTGCAATATTATTCAGTGACCTGCCAATATAAAAAAAACTGCACATTTTATAGTTCACACTAGTGAGCAGTGTATGTAACAAAACCTCTTACTGAGTTATTTTTGTGCAAAATAAATGCACTAATTTTAAGCACCTTTAATTTGCTATATTCATCTCCCTTTTCCAACTTTCACTACCACCTAATGAAAAAAATGTAATATTATGAAATATATTTCTCTGTGTTTTATTGTATGGGCATACAGCAGTGACATATTTTATTATTATTAACATGTATTTATAAAATATCAACATATTCCACAAGATTGTGTGTATACATACAGAAAAACAACTAATAACCAACCAATACAAGAGGTAAAAAGGGCCCTCAAAGATTTTTATATTCAGCATAAAAAAATGAAGCAAATTAAAAGCCTTTGACATGTTTTAAAGCATTTTTTCTGTTTAGTCTTTGCTTGATATTTTGATTTTCTGTTAAGGTCAGAGCCAAATGATCCATCGCTTGTGTCCTACTTGCATTGTACGTGGAACAGAACCTTCAGCCAGAGAGAGCAGGTGGCTGTTAAAGAACAATGATTCTCTATTACAGAGAACATTGAAGAGATACTGGAAAAGGCAATTTGAATTCTTGGTCATTTTTATAATCAGACTATTTTATGCCAGAAACAGGAGACTGAAATAGGAAATGGAATGAAAGTCAGAAAGGGAGACATAGTGACCCATATAAACAACAGCTGAAAAAGCTATTAGTATGTTTTTTTCTCACATATTCATCATTTACTTAATACTTCGACACATAAAAGACACATGCAAACAAAATAACAATGAAGCTGTTTTATTTGTTACTGTCTGTGGTGCTTATAACCTAAAAAACAAACTTTTCCCTAGGATTCATGAAAAATGCATTTCAAAAATTGGAATTTTAATGACTCATAGGATTGTTATATTAGCTAAAACAAGACTTTTTACAGTATAATTCATGCATTTATATTAGAAATGTAGACAGTAAAGTTATAGCTTTGGCTTATGTTAATATTCGCCTTGTTGGCATACATAAACATTAAGTAGAAAGGGCAAAGTAATATATATTTTCTGCAGAACCATAATGATTACATTGGAAGCATCGTCATGCTACTACAAATATAATTCAATGAATAGTAAAAGAAGCCTTTTCTATGGTAACAAATTAAAAATAGGTACATAAGGAATCTATTATATGAAATGCTTGGGACCTGGCCATTTCTAAAAAAAAGGATTTTTGGATATTGTTGAACATCATGTCTTACCTTCTAAAAAAATGTAAGCATTTAAAAATGTTTTGCTGTTAACATGCATTTATTCTAAACCAGTCAACATAAAGTTAGAAAGTACTGTGTTATTTTTACAAAAAAATAAATAAATCATGAAAAATGATTAGTTTACATAGTACTATAGTACTGGCATTGTTATATCTTATTTATGGATAAAGGGTTCCTTGATAGTAGGCCCCATAGCTATATTTAGAGAACTGGCATTAAGAAAAAGTAGAAGCACCTACACAATAAGCACTCATATGAACCATCAAAGTGTCCATATATAAGCTGATATCCTCAGGTATCCAATTGATTAACTGCACACCAACCACAGACACCATACATTTGTACAGACACCATCCTATTGTTCTATTATTTTGAGCTGACTCCTCTTTACTTCCTTATCAGGCAATGCATCATGTATTCACCCACATGGTGCATCAGCAGATTAAATGGTCAAACCTGAGTGATTACCTTTGATCTACTAGGAACCCAATAACATTGGTTAAAATGTTCCCGACCTGGCATGCTTGTCCAGATGGTAGAGCATTATGGTCAAAATTGCCCAAACCCCTAACTAAATGGCCTGCTTTACACAGAGGCTTAAAATATTGCTTGACTAATATGTTATCGTAGGTCCTCTATTCTAAGAAGCTAGTATTTATTTTCACTGCTAGTTCATGGTGACATAACTAGAGAATAATGAGGGCTCAGGTAGGCTTATTTAAAGATTAAGTCCGCAAAAGAGTCAAAAATTAAAAATACAAATCTTTGTTATAATCCATTCAAAAAATTATAGCCCATGTATGCAGCCTAACGCGTTTCATGCTAATCTAGCACTTAATCATAGCACAGCGCCTATGATTAAGTGCTAGATTAGCATGAAATGCGTTAGGCTGCATACATGGGGTATGATTTTTTTAATGGATAAAGATTTGTATTTTTAATTTTTGACTCTTTTGCGGACTTAATCTTTAAATATTGTAATTTTTCCCTCTTTAGGCCACTAGAGGGCTGAGTCTGCAATACTCATAATACTAATTTAATTTACTTTGATTGATTTTTCCTAATTTGGCTATTTTTGTAATGCTCAGGTAGGCTTAGCCTTCCCAAAGTGACATATATCAGTAAGTATAATATCTCACCAAATAAAAGATCCTGCCCCACTTCTAATTTGTGGTTGTACCTATATTATATTTGCATGGTGCCAATCTAAGGTAATGGAAGAGAAAAATGTCTTGATCAGTGTTGTCCAACTTCTGTGGTACTGAGGGCCGGAATTTTTCTGGCCTACATGGTGGAGGGCCAATAATGGAAGTCAGTTTTGACCATTCCCCCTTTTTAAACCACACCCACTTCAAACCACACCCATGCTTTTACAAGATCTTTTAAGACCATCCCCACACTAATGGTGGTAGCGCAGCAAAAACCCAAATGGTTATCACACTTTATTCATATGTTAAATAATTATATTATGTCATATTGAGACAAACTATGCTGCCTGTGTGTGCCATACTCTGACTGCCCTATGCTCTCTGTGTGTGCCTTACTCTGCCTGCCCTATGCTGCCTGTGTGTGCCATACCGTTAAAATACCAAAACCTGGCCAGGTCGAGTCAGTAGTGTCAGTGTAACAGTAACCATACGTGTTTCGCACATGCACGCTTTCTCACTGATACCTTGAAAAAGCTGCATGCGCGAAACACTAGGGGGCTGATTTACTAATCCACGAATCCGAATCCCGAAGGGGAAAAAATTGGATTGGAAACTAACATTTTGCGACTTTTTCGTGAATTGTCGCAACTTTTTCGTAGCCGTTACGACTTGCACGAATTGAAGTGGCCAGGTTTTGGTATTTTACATTTTAAAGTGTTTTTAACTTTTTAGGGCTTATATCTTGTGATTATTTTTAGTATATGGAGATTTCTTTCAGACCATTGGATACCATTTAAAGCTTACACAAATGTAAGCAGTCACAGCAGCCAGACAGGTGGGGGGCAACACAGAGGGGGGCGGCCCGCGGGCCACCAGTTGGACAGCACTGTTGATCGAGCCTAGCCTGACTCCTTCCTATACCGATGAAAGGCTAGACTCGATCAATCGATCGCCGCATAGTGCCTGCTTCCCCCGATACTTCCCCTGCATCGCCGTATCCCCTTCCTTCAAATGTCCGGAAGCCAAGTTTTAACATGTATTTTGTACTACAGCATTCAAAATAATAAATGGTTTGCAGGATAGGGCAATTATTGGGGCAGGGTAGAATAGATTTTTTACTTGAAATTTTTTAGTGTTACTTTTCCAAAATCCACCTCTTTGCTGACATCAGAGATGACATCGCAAGTGGACAGGCTACAGAAACACTGTTCCATCAATGATTAGCCTAACTTTATAAAGCCCAGACCTAGCACACAAACAGAAAGTCATGTGTGCTATTGCATAACCAAAACCACCAGAAATAGCAGGCCTTTTTTCAGTCCACAGGTTTCAAGCCAACCTGCAGATCACTGTCAATGAATGCTTTGACCATTAATTTTAATCAATGTCAGCACCAAGTTCTGATTGACATCAGTGTTGCTTACTTACGCTTCTAATTCATTAATTAGTGATGTAAACTGAACAATTATATGTTCCAGCATTGAAAAATAATTGTTAATTCTTTGAATAAATCAGCCCTACAGAAATAGTTGCGTCTGTATTAAAAGCTACATGGTACAGTAAATAAATACAAAATAAGGTGAATGTAGCTTCCTTTAATTGTTTAATTTCTTACCACTAGAATATTGCCAAGATTAGAATACCATTCTTTGTCTTTTATGCATGGTTTAACTAATAAAGATATAATAAAGCTAGAGGTCATGTTACACTTCATTGCAACTTAATGAAAAGAAAATCGCAGAAAATGTGTGTTACATTTTCCACTAGTTTCTTTTCTTTTGCAGTACATACACATATGATAATATGATAATATATATATGATAATATATGAACTCCTTAGAGTTCCATTGATACATGACCTACTGTGTCTACAATTCACATAGCAACTTCTGAACAACAGTAATATTCCTTCCCAGCAGCATACTAATGTAAATGGGTTTACTCAGTTACAACTTTTATATCACTTTGGGAGTTATCAGTGCATTTATACTTTGGGGAGGACTGGTACATTTGTCTCTGTTCCAGTTATTTTTAAACAGCAGTTCCTAGAAAAGATATTTCAGAAGATATTTTTTCTTTTTGAAATAAAAATACATACTCCCCAGTACTCTACGTTATCAGCAATGGCCAAGATAAATTTGTTTTACTTGCCTGAAATGATTTTATATTACTGCACAGCTGCATTGAACATCAGACCACCATCACTTTGGTAACACATATTTCTCCATTACTTAATAACCGACTGGATTTTCTGACCATCATTTATCACCAGGCTATAGCCACGTCTTAAAAGAATCACACAGCAAAAATAAATGCTTTTATGAGACGTAATTTTTTATCACTTCTTTTTGTTTCTGATTGTAAAAAATTAATGATGCTTGGTTTTTGGAAAGTGCATTCATCACAGCTAGTGACATTATTAGATTTTTAAAATTCTGTTCATAAGTAAACAGTTAAAAAGAAGATTGTAAGCTCTACAGGAAAGGGACCATTATCCTACGGTGCCTATTAGCACATGACACTTAATCAGGGGCGGGCCAAGCCGACCGGGAGCCCTAGGCAACCCGTCGGCTACCTTGCCCCTGCACCTACATCGCGCCCCCAATCGTTGCGCCCTAGGCAGCTGCCTCTTCTGCCTACCCCTAAGCGTATGGTCTTTTTCTGTATAAGCACAACATGCTTTTTTAAAAAGACTGAATAAATAAAGATTTTTATGAAAACAACAGTGTTGGCGTTGCTCCGTATAAAGTTTTGTTTTACCCCTAGTTCAGGCCCTGCATTTAATCTCGGTATATTTATACTTATTTATTTCTATGCTTGTTACTGACTTACTATTTATTATTATGCTTGTCCATCCTGTGTGTCCTTTCCTACTCTATAAAATTGTACAGTGGTGCATATTCATATAGTGCTTTATAAATAAAGTTATCCATACATACATAAGTGTGAATTCCTCTGCTTACCTGCTTACTTCTCATATATTACTGTACTACTGTATATGTAGTGCGAAGTTTTGCTGAAAAATGTTAGATTCAAATTTGAGCAGACTGCATGGCGGATACACTGAAATAGAAAAATATAAGCATATTACCATAAGGGCACATGGACAAACATGTGCAGTCCCATTGGACAATATGTACTGTATATGTGTATAGCCAGTCTAAGAAGAGAACATAACAATCTTTTCAGATGACTTCCTAAGCAAAACTGATTTGCAAGCATGCCCCATGTGATGAAAGATCTTTTCCATAAACTACCATATTTGCAAGATAGCAGCTTTACTTTTATATTAAAGGAGAAGGAAAGCTACTGAGGCATTTTATTTCCAATAGATTAGTCACAATAGTGCAAGCTAGAACACTATATTTATACTGCAGGATGATAGCAGCTGCCATTTTAGCTTGGTCTGACGTCACTTCTTGCTGGGATACAGGGACAATGGAGCATGCATGGTCAGTGCAACATAGCAAGTGAGGGGGCTATGTGGGAAGTGCACCCCCAGAAGTGACAACAGCGGACATGATGTCACATACCCAGAAGCAAGTAAGACGCTCGCAGTGAGGTAAATGTGGCGTTTAAATTGAATAGGGTATTTATACTTCTCACAATATAGTATACATCAGGATTCCCCTTGAGAAAGGCTTCTGTGCCGAAACGTCGGGGTAATTCTCATTTGGCAAGTGTATTCGCTAACCTGTGATTCTTTTTTCTCCTTGTGCAAGATTTTGGGGGTATGTATTGTATGATGATGCTATATGATTTTTACATGTATTGATTAAATTTGGCTTAGTAACTTTTTTGAAAATTGCTATATAAAAAGAAAAGACTTTTTAACAGTCCTGCTTTGCTGTTGTATTATTTGTGTGTAAGCCCATATTTATGTAAAAGGTATTTACTTGGTTACCCTATATGGGGGTACTTTTGGCCTATTTTTTGTACACCAAAATTTTTTTTATTTGATAATAGAGTGCCCTCTACTAATCAATATTTTTTACCTCACTTCCCTGCCTACACACTGCTCCCTGGAACAGCTCTCACCTCATATTACAGCAGAGAGGGGAGGAGGAGGAGGAGAAGGGAAAGGGATATAGGAGCAAATTGAGCAGGCTTGTGCCATGCCCTGAAGGATTTTGCTGAGAGCAGGAATTCTGACAGAGAAGATTATGTGTTCATAATGTGGAGTCTTTTTCACTGAGGATTCAGAGCAACAGTTCTGTAAATGTTCATGGCTGTATTTACATAGACCTTTATGATAAAGCTTATTTAGTTTTTACCTTTCTTTCTCTTTAAGGGCTCTGGCACATGGGGAGATTAGTCGCCCGCGACAAATCTCCCTTATCACGGGCGACTAGTCTCCCTGAACTACCATCCCACCGGCGAAAATGTAAGTTGCCGGTGGGATGGCACACGCTGCGCAGGTGATCTTGGCATATCTCCGAAAATGCCTCGCGAGGCAACTTCGGCGATTTGCCAAAATTGCCTGCACAGCCTTAGTCGCCCGTGACAAGGGAGATTTGTCGTGGGCTACTAATCTCCCTGTGCGCCAGAGCCCTAAAGCCTTAGGGCAATGACACACAGAGGGGCACATTTACTAATCCACGAACGTCCGAAAAGCGTCCAAATGCGTTTTTTTCGCAATGATCGGTACTTTGCGACTTTTTCGCGAATTGTCGCGACTTTTTTGAGCTCTCAATACGAAAGTTGCGACAATTCTCGAAAGTCATAATGGTAATGAAAAAGTCGCGACAATTCACGAAATTTGTAATGGCTATGAAAAAGTCGCGACAATTCGCGCAAGTCGTACCGGTAACGAAAAAGTCGTGACAATTTATGGGAAAGTCGTAACGACAACGAAAAAATCGCAAAAAATACGAAAAAGTCGCAAAATGTTCGTTTTCCAAAATGGATTTTTCTCATTCGGATTCGGATTCGTGGATTAGTAAATCAGCCCCAGAGTGTTGGCTCAGCTGCTATGTTGGCTCAGCTGCTACAGGTATCTGCACTGATAAGTACAGCTTCCGTCTGAGTACAGCTACATGGAGCAGATTGAAGATTGACCCAAAAAAATATGAAAACAGGCATTTTTGGCATTTATCTCCCGCTCTTTGTACCTGCACTCAGATGGAAGCTGTACTTGTCAATGCAGATACTCAAAACTGCAGACGAGAGCGAATCCGCTTCTCTCTGCCTAAAAAGCGCAGGATGAGACCAGTGGAACCAGCCAACGCTTTGTGTGCCTTTTAGCCTTGTCCTTTAGGGTTACCATAGCTGGAACCTTCTTAGTATAAAAGTTATTGCATAAAATATCTGTTTGATGTCACTTGCATTACCACTGGAAATGAAAATCTTTTCAATAGTCTGAATGAGAACAGCACTGCAAACTCTACAACAGTTATTATATATACTTCCTCATTAGCATGAAACTACTGCACAGGGCCAGAACTTTTGTTTAGTTTTTTCACTGGGTGGTATGTATTGTTTATTGATGGATATTGTACTGTTTAAGATGCAATATTTTGGCTGCATAATGAGTTGTTAAATAAAAATGTTTTTTAACTATAATACCTTCCTGGGAAAAGTTTTTTCTGGTGTGCAGGGTTTGTTTGGGGTTTTATTTGTATGCAGCAGGAGCACGTGCATTGGGTACACTGACTGCACCAAAACTGGAGACTGGCATCACGTGTGTGTGTCTGTGTGGAGAGCAGCAGGTGGGTTGCATAAAGGCAGGGTGCTGGGCCAAGTAGCATTTGCACCTAAGGCTGATGCCACATGAGGCGTAGGGCTGATATTTTCGGCAAGCGGAAAAACGCTTGGCGAAAATTCAGCCCTACGCCTGCTACTTGTGCCTGCACCCGAATGAATGGAATACGCTCGGGTGCAGGCACATGTAGCCGATATACGCATGAAAACGCGAGACTTATGCAGGCACAAGTAGCAGGCGTAGGGCTGAATTTTCGCCAAGCGTTTTTCCGCTTGCCGAAAATATCAGCCCTATGCCTCGTGTGGCATCAGCCTTAGGCAATACTGCTAATTACCCATTATTGACTGGAATTCCACCAAATATTTCTGATGAAATGTTTATCTTATGATAAGTTGTATTTGTTTTGTAATGAAAGTAATATCTGTTTTTTATGTTGTCTTCTAAAGCACACAAATGTATTTCCTTACTCATACATTTTTTGCTCTTACAATATCACCTATAAGTATGTAAATAGTTATTCCTCTGAACAGTCTGCTTTATATTTCAAAATTTGTTTTCCATCAACAAAGAAATCTCCAAAGTATGTGTAATTACTATGGCATCAAAGTTAATAGATGTAGAATTTCCCAGTGAAGAAATGCTTTGTACTGTAAAATACTTTTATTGAAATAAAATATTCTAGTTTTACTCTAGTCAGGTGACATAAAGGGTGATTAATTGTCCAAGTAAGGGGCACAAACTGTGAACACTTTTATTTTGTGAGGCCTGTGAGAAAAGCAAACCCAGGACACATACACATGCATCATAACACTGTCTAACTGCAGGGAAAACAGCATAATTTACAGACCTGGGGCTCACAATGCAAATTGTGAGTTAATATTATAGCCCAAAACAAACTTGGAATGGCTAACACAGAATTTAAACACACTGTGGTCAATTTAAAAGGCAACTAAAATTGTAAACTCACTTTGGCCCATAGAATTTTTTATAGCACTGAGCTGATGTACCTCAGAGCTGTTTGTTGCTTATGGGAGTCTGAAAATACCTTGTAAAGAATAAAAATTTACATTGCCACATGTAAAACATGTGATGATCTGGTTTACTCTCGTCATTTATTCCATGATTAAGCCTGATTGCCAGCAATCAAAAAAGTGGGGATTGATAAATGCATATTCACTGGTCCCCTGATTCACTATTAATTTATTATCTATGCAATTGCATAGATTTAGTTAGAAGATTATGATCTTAAAACTGGGAAGACTCCATACCATGTCAAGGTAAACCCCATATGGTGGTCCTAACTATTAAAGTGTCTTCTGACTTAGGCAATAAGAAGAGAGATTGTCAATTAAATCTGGCAATTCCCATTCCATTACAAGGTATTTTCAGATACCCCTTTGTGTGACCCCCACCTGTCTGGCTGCTTTGACTGCTTAACTTTGTGTTTTGAGATTTAAATGGTATCAGTACTAAGATTAACTGCCCCCTGCATGGTTTACATCTCAGATTAAGGCTGTAATCCCCTGTACTGTTCACACTTTTTAATCCCTGCATTGTTAACACCACAGACTGTAAACACCCACATTGTTCACCTGTTCACACCTCAGGCAGACTGTAGGAGCTGTGCCATCATTGTTTCACTGTATGCTGCCTGTGTGCGCAATACTCTGCCTGCCCTATGCTGCCTGTGTGTGCCATACTCTGCCTGTCCTGTGCTGTTTGTGTGTGCCATAATCTGCCTGCTTTATGCTGCCTGTGGGAGGTCAACCTGACAGGGGTTTGTTCTGGAAGTTTGTTAGCATTTGGAAATAGTCATTATATGGTCCCTAAGGTGTGTAATTATATACCGGGGGTTGCTGTACTATCCACAGAGAAGGAGGAGGCATATGGATTTAAGGGTGTGGCTCAATATGACACAATATATTTTTTCAAGTATGAATGAAAAGTGATATCCCTACAGTGAGCACCAGCTATTTGGATTTTTACTTTGCTACCAAATTAATGTGGGTATGGTCTTAAAAGCTCTTGTGATAACATGGGTGTGATTTTAAGTGGGTACGGTTTAAAAAGGGGAGTGGGCAAAACTGGCTTCCATTATCGGCCCTTTACCATGTAAGCCAGAAAAATTCCGCCCTCTGTACCACAGAAGTTAGACATCACTGTTTTATAGCATGCTTCATCTGGCTGGGGTGGGGATTAGTTATTTCCTGCCATATTTACATATATTGCAATGCCATAATTAAGTTTTGAAGGAATATAAAAGATATTTTATAATTCTGAGTACATTACGTTATGTAAAATCTAGATATCCCATGGGTTATTACTTGAGAATATTTTCTATTTCCCTCAGATTAATTGTTTTCATTCAGCTCAGAAATTTCACACTATATAACTTAAAATAGATGGCTGAGCAAAGGTATGTAAACGTATGAACACTGGAAAATCAGCCTACTCAAGAGACAAACAAAAAAATTTAATGAATGCACTGAATACATTTGCAATATCTGGGACAAGATTAAAGTGATAAGATGAAAGTTCAAATTAGAACTCAGTAAACCTCAGAGTAACAGATGCAATGAAAGCAGCAACATCTGCATTGTAAATAAAATCAATGATTTTCTAGGAGCAGCACTTTTTATGCAGCCAGACTTGATTAGACTTCTTAGGGAGTGTGAAGTAATCCTGCTATTCAATATACTGTTGCAAAAAATACAAAAACAGAAGGATTTTCCCTTGCTTGGAAAGTCCTCAAAAGGGTGATACACTGTTAATAAAATTAACTTGATTTATAAATCAAATATATAAAAATAATTTATATATATATATAGTTTACAGTAAAAACTAGTGCTCTTGTGTATTGTGGCAAAACAAGAAAATTTGTCACGGATAGATATGTTTTATAAACGGCAGGATTACCTGTACCATTCTGCCTTGAAAGGCAATATTTATGCACATATTCTACACTCACAGCACTTTGAATGTGGTAAGTAGGGAACAAACTACACATTACTACAATCACCCAATTAACCCCATCTATGAAGCACCAACCCATAAATCATGAATGTGTTTAAAGTTTATCCAAAATAAAACACATCAATTTTCTAAGCATAATCATCAGTGTTATCTCACAAAGGTATTGGGGCTCATAAAGAATGGGGAAAACCCAACAATAGAATAAAAATACTTAAATCATCCCACTTAGTGGGGAAGTTAAAAAAGTGTGTAATGTGCTCTATATCAAGACATATATAGATATCTTTGTGTGATAATACTGATCATCAGAAGTATACTAAATAGTGATGAGCAAATCTGTCCCATTTCGATTCTCAGAAAAATTTGCAAATCTTTCAAAAGATTTGCGAAACGGCAAAAATGATGTGCGCCAAAAAAAAAATTGCAGTCCGCAACAGTTCTTTTGATGCCAGCAACAATTCTTTTGACACGGGCGACAATTTTTGGACACACAGCGAATTTTTTCATCCGTTTCGTGAAACAATCCGCCAATGGCGAACCGCGGAAATTTGCAGTGAATCCATGCCTGGTGAAACATTTCGCCCATCACTAGTACTTATACATGCATGATCCACAATGGGGACTTTGTTATGAATTTTCTCTTAAAAATGTGTCAGTCCACATTTGGAGGTGACATTTACACCAGTGAGGAGTAAGCCAGTTCTGCTAGGGACAAGAAATACGTACACACCCTGCAAGCAAATAGTAAGGGCATGGAACAAGTTAAAGTAAGTACAGAGTTCATGATGTTTGCGTATTTTCCAAGTGCAATAGAGTGGACTGGAAGAGATATTAAAGAAGCAGCTCCCATTCATCTCTACAATAATATCAATAAAATAACAATAAAACTATTTTTCTTAAAAAATGTGATTTGCTCATATAATTTACTATGCATTTACATTAAATCATGGACTGAAAAAGAATTTTGGTTCTTATGTGCCAGAACAAAGTACCAGTGTAGAAAAAGAAGTATTATGATACAGGGAATTGCCAGCACACCCTGACTTCTTCCATGCTGTAAGCCCCATGGTCTGTTTAATAAATGGGCACCAATCGAAGTTATTTATAGCGACAAATGCTAGCACAGCAGAGTGCAGTAAAACGTCTGTGAAATTCAGAATTTTGGTGGCACTTGCCTTCGTTAAGCATGCCCCTACATTTTTCACTAGATGGATAGCAAGGGGAAATGGTTGTGGTCAGTGACAAATGTGTAGTATGGAAGCTTAGAATATGCTTAGTGCTATCCCATGAATGAAATAAATATATAACCATTGAATAATAAAAGTTCAAATCTTTCTCTCTCTCCATTTATATCTATATAATGTAGGAGGGCAGCGCCTATTTCCTTAAATGAATACTGTCATGGTAAAACATGTTTTTTTCAAAATGCATCAGTTATAATAGAGTTTCTCTAGCAGAATCCTGCACTGAAATCCCTTTTTTAAAAGCTCAGATTTTTTTTTTACATTACATTTTGAAATGTCACATGGGGCTAGGCATTTTCTTCATTTCCCAGGGTGCCACAGCCATGTGACCTGTGCTCCAATGAACGTCAGTCACTTTACTGCTGAGCTGCAAGTTGGAGTGATATCACCCCGCCTCCCAGCAGCCGATCAGCAGAACAATGGTAAGGTAGCAAGATAGCAGCTGCCAGTTACATAATTAAATTATGCACATAATTAAAGTCAAATGTCCCAAGCTGTTCACAGAAAGGGCACAAATATCCATGCACCATCTTGTTCATATATCTGTAGATTACTGAAACTACATGCTTTAACCAGGCACATAATTAATGTATAATGGAACTGTGAGGGAAATGCATATAGTAGATGTTGGAATAAGAGGTGACAATCTAAAATTTTAATCCCACTGACCTCTTTTTCCCCTCCACTGTCTGCAAATAAGTAATATTCCGCACTTTAAGTAAAAGTGTAAGGACATGGAACAAGCCCAAAAATGAAGTTAGATGGTTTGGTGGACTTAAGACTGTAGAGAGAGTGTCCCCTTGGCGCCCTCTAGTGTTTACAGTGGGTTAATATTCTTCAATTAGTATTTTAAACTGTGTACCAAAAGAAAGAAACACAGAACCTAATTGCTTTGGGATGTGGAATGTCTGTAGAGGATTGACCAGCGGCGTAAATTGGTCACACTGGCCCCCCCCCTGCAGAAAAAGCTTTCGAGAGGGCTCGACCCCTGCCCCCCCCTCCCCAGTATATTTAAGGTAGGAGAGGGGCTAAGAAGGTGGGACTAAGGTACAGCAGACCTTGTGATCCACATGCTGCTGCAGCCCCCCGCGCGACTGTGAGGTCTGCTGTATATATAGTTATGCCACTGGGATTGACCATTCCAATCTTTAAGGTGTGCTGGCCATGTCCCATACAGATTTTGAATACCATCTGTACATGGTTCAAAGATGATCTATTAAACTGTCGGTTTAGAGACTGTATAAAATACAATATACATTTCAGAACATGACTAAATAATAAAATACTGAATAATAATTCATAATTACCACCAATATCATCTTCAGTGATTTGTTGTTTCATAACTTTTAGAACTTAATTGAAGTATGATTATGTTATTCCAGAGAGGGTACAGGACGCCTACTCCCTACATTCTCCTACAGTTTGTTACTATGGTAACCTGTTTTAAAACAATTATTGTACATTAATATTATCACCACAGGAAAATATTGCTTGAGATATTTATTAATTACAAGTGATTGTTTTAGAAAAAAGTTATATATTTAAAGACAACATTTTTTAATGAAAAAATATAAAAAAATGCAAAGACCTAGTTTTAAAATTGTAATTCGAACCCAGATTACCAGAGACCCATGCAATTCTAATAGTAAGTGTCATAGGGACAATCCATAGATGCTGAGCTCTAGTAACACCAATGTAAAATCTTATGACCTCTCACTGGCAAAGACATATCAGTAATGTTCCCTATTCAGGCTGACTTACATGCTCTGGACTAAAAGAATATGGCACAGAGATGCTGTGTTAACAATTTGTATATAAAGTATGAATTTGGTATGCGTATACCAAACTCTTGCAGTTAGAATGTACTTTCAAAGGCACAAAGTGGCAAAAATGAGTATCTATGTAATTTTAAACCCATTATAGTGGGTATATTTGGGCCAGTAAATAGTAACATAGTAACATAGTAACATAGTAACATAGTAAGTTGGGTTGAAAAAAGACATACGTCCATCAAGTTCAACCATAATGCCTATATATAACCTGCCCAAGATGGCAATCGGACCAGTCCCTGGATCAACTTGTACTAAGAGCTATCTCCCATAACCCTGTATTCCCTCACTTGCTAAGAATCCATCCAGCCCCTTCTTAAAGCTATATAATGTATCAGCCAGTACTGATTCGGGGAGGGAATTCCACAACTTCACAGCTCTCACTGTAAAAAATCCTTTCCGAATATTTAAATGGAACCTCCCTTCTTCTAAACGGAGGGGGTACCCTCGTGTCCGTTGGAAGGACCTACTGGTAAATAAAACATTAGAAAGGTTATTATATGATCCCTTTATATATTTATACATAGTTATCATGTCACCTCTTAAGCGCCTCTTCTCCAGTGTAAACAGACCCAACTTGGCCAGTCTTTCTTCATAACTGAGAATTTCCATACCCTTTACCAGCTTAGTTGCCCTTCTCTGGACCCTCTCTAACTCAATAATGTCCCGTTTGAGCACTGGAGACCAAAACTGAACAGCATATTCTAGATGGGGCCTTACCAGTGCTCTGTAAAGGGAAAGAATAACCCCCTCCTCCCGTGAATCTATACCCCTTTTAATAC
This sequence comes from Xenopus tropicalis, assembly GCF_000004195.4. Lineage (NCBI taxonomy): Eukaryota > Metazoa > Chordata > Amphibia > Anura > Pipidae > Xenopus > Xenopus tropicalis. The sequence goes on from NC_030681.2 coordinate 68,433,863, forward strand.
AGCTCAAAACCTTGTTTGCCCTTGCAGCTGCTGCCTGGCATTGCTTGCTACAGCCAAGTTTATTATCTACAAGGACTCCAAGGTCCTTCTCCATTATGGATTTGCCTAGTGCTGTCCCATTAAGGGTATACGGGGCTTGCATATTTTTACATCCCAGGTGCATGACCTTACATTTATCCAAATTAAATCTCATCTGCCACTTAGCTGCCCAGATTGCCAGTTGGTCAAGATCCTGCTGCAGGGATGCCACATACTGGATAGAATTGACTGGTCTGCAGAGTTTTGTGTCATCTGCAAACACTGATACATTACTCATAATACCCTCCCCTAAGTCATTTATGAACAAATTAAACAAAAGTGGACCCAGTACAGAACCCTGAGGGACCCCACTGAGAACCTTATTCCAAGTAGAGAATGTACCATTAACAACCACCCTCTGTACCCGATCCTGTAGCCAGTTTTCTATCCATGTGCAAACGACTTCACTAAGACCAATAGACCTTAGCTTAGAAAGCAGTCGTTTGTGGGGAACGGTATCAAATGTTTTGGCAAAATCCAAATAGATTATATGTACTGCATCCCCACTGTCCAGCTTCTTACTTACCTCATCATAAAAAGCAAATTGGTCTGACATGACCTGTCCTTCATAAAGCCATGCTGATTACTGCTCATAATGGCATTCTCCACTACATAATTTTGAATGTGATCCCTTAACAAGCCACTGTAATTCTGCCCCTAGCTCTCTCAGTACCCGAGGGTGTATTCCATCTGGCCCAGGTGCCTTGTTTACATTTATCGTGTGTAACCCTTTAAGCACCATAACCTGTGCCAACCACTGTGTTGTTGGAGCTGAGGCAACAGTGCAGCTATTGGGTGGGACTTGGCCCTCTGGCTCCTCTACTGTATACACAGAAGAAAAGAACTGGTTAAGCACATCTGCCTTTTCTGTATCCGCTGTAACCATATTGTTACTATAACTCAATGGGGCCACACCCTCAACCTGCATCTTTTTACTATTAATATACTTAAAAAACTTTTTGGGGTTAGTCTTGGCCTCGGCCGCGATGCGCTCCTCATTTTCTATCTTTGCCTTCCGGATTGCTGTTTTACAACACTTGTTATAGTGTTTATAATCATTAAACGCAGCTAATGTCCCCTCTGACTTATATTTCTTAAAAGCTTTCCTTTTTTTCCCTATTAACTTCTTTACCTCAGAGTTAAGCCACATAGGGTGATTCTTAACACTTCTACTTTTTCTTATTAATGGAATGAATTGAAAACAGTAATGATTTAATATCATTTTAAAAGACAACTATTTCTGCTTTGTGTTTTTATCAGAAAACATAATGCCCCAATCTATGCCCTGAAGCGCTGCCCTTAAGCAGCTAAAATTTGCCTTCCTAAAATTCAGTGTCTTTGTTGCCCCCGTGTAAATTTGTTTCCTGCACCAAACATCAAATGAAATAACATTATGGTCACTATTACCCAGGGCTTCAACCACTTGCACATTTGCTATACGTTCTGGGTCATTAGAGATCACTAGATCTAGTATAGCATGGTTCCTGGTTGGCTCCTCAACAACTTGTGACATAAAGTTGTCATGCAGCAAGTTTTTAAACTTGTTCCCATTTACTGTCCTGGCAGTACTATTGCCCCAGTCAATATCAGGGTAATTAAAATCCCCCATTATTATCACTTGCCCCAAACTAGCAGCCTTTTCTATTTGCAACAGGAGCTGGGCCTCCTCCTCTTCGCTTACATTAGGGGGTCTATAGCATACCCCTACAATTAGTTTGGTAGATTCTTTACTATCTGTGAGAAGCTCAACCCATAAGGATTCAGCTCCCTCTGTTCCCCCCATCACTTCCTCCTTAATATTTGCTTTTAATTCCTGCTTAATGAACAGACACACTCCTCCTCCTTTTCTATTGCCCCTGTCCCTCCGAAACAATGTATACCCCCCAATATTAACAGCCCAGTCATGAGACTCATTCAACCAAGTTTCAGCAACTCCAATCACATCATATTTCCGCTCCAACGCCAGTACCTCCAGCTCTCCCATTTTACCAGTCAGACTCCTTGCATTGGTAAACATACATTTAATACTGGTTCCGGCGTGAGAATGACGTGTAAACAACTTGTGGGCCTCCCTGCCATTATCAGTATCCCGAAGCAAGTCTCCTCCCCCATTTTCCCTTACTATGCCCACTACCTTATCTATCCTGTCTACCACAGAATTTCCCACTGCACCCTCCCCCCCACTCCTAGTTTAAAATCTCCTCCAACCCGCTAGCCATCTTTTCCCCCAAAGCAGCTGCCCCATCATCATTGAGGTGCAGCCCATCCCTGGCAAAGAGCTTGTAGCCGATTGAGAAATCATCCCAGTTCTCGGGAAACCCAAAGCCCTCCTCCCTGCACCAATCTCTCAGCCACGCATTAATCTCCCTAAGCTCCCGCTGCCTTCTTAATGTTGCTCGTGGCACAGGTAATATCTCTGAGAAAATTACCTTGGAAGTCCTCGCCCTCAACTTCGCACCTAGCTTTTTAAAATCGTTCTTGAGGACTTCCCCCCCTCCTCTAACTTTGTCATTGGTACCTATGTGTACCAAGACCGCTGGGTCTTCCCCAGCCCCTCCCAACAATTTGTCCACTCGTTCCACCACATGCCGAACCCTAGCACCAGGCAAGCAACACACAGTCCGGCATGTAGGGTCTTTGCGACAAATTACCCTATCCACCCTTCTAATAATTGAATCCCCTACAACTATAGCCTGCCTTCCCTTCCTAACACTATTCCCCCCACCTGTATTAGAGGTGCCGGCTCCCAGGGTGCTCTGAGAGTCAGCCTGCTCCATACATGCCAGCTCAGAGCTGCCTTCCCCAGCATCTTCACCTAAAGCGGCAAATCTGTTGGTTTGTACAAGCTTTGAACCAGCCCCCCTACCCTTGTGTCCCCTACTGCCCCTCTGAACTGTTACAAATTTGTCTCCCTCATTAACTTCCACTGTCCCTTCTCCACCCCCCACTACACCGGCCCCTGCCAGTGGTAGCTCAGTGAGCCTCCTGTTCTCCCCCATGTTTGCGGCTGCCCTCAGTGCTGCCAGTTCCCCCCTTAGATTCTGCACCTCAGATTCCAAGAGGAAAACCCACCTGCATCTCTCACAAGTAAATGCTGCATGGAACTGCTGCTCCAGGATCACATACATGCGACAAGATGCACACTGAGTAACACCAGCAATCATACTGCAACTCATATTGCTACTGGGTACTTAGTAAATGACCTAAAAGACTTACTTTTAACAAAAGGATAGCATAATATGTTTTTTGTGCTTGTGTGATCATATCACTTTATTGGTTCTCATGTGACTATATTAATTTCCTTTTAGCCAAACAACAGAAGACCTAGACCAAAAATTGTCTGTGGCAAAAATTCTGGAGTGCAATTTTTAGACCTGATGGGGTAGTTCATGTTATAGTATGTCCTATTCTTATCAACTTTTCATTAGGGCTTTATAGTGGGAGTGCTCTCCCCCTGTGTGCTGACAGGACGGCCTGCAGAGGAAGAGCTGGGACAGAAACAGAGAGTAAGGTGTTGTGGGATTGCAGAGATGACTGTGTGTACAAAATCAGTGGGGAACTCCAGTGGCAGAAAAGCATGCTCTGTTTAGGGTGTGGAAGGAAAAGTAGTCCTTTTCAGGGCTCTGAAGGACAGAGTATGCTCTTTTAAGGGCATGGCAAGCCAAGGGGAGTCTTTCTCAGGACTGAAAAAACTGCCACATAAATGGGAACCCCCCCAGCAAAACAAAGATCAAACAATTTGAAATATGAACTCCTGGCTGGCAGGCTGTATGTATCACAGTTATTTAAGAGTACATTGTCCTGCAAATAACCCTATTACGTTATCTCTGTGTGTGATTGGGGATAGAAGAAGTTCCCAGGGAGGGCTATTACAGTTCAGTCTGTCCTGACAGTGTATCTGCTCTCCCGTATAGTGGAAGCACAGGACTCATGAAGCACCAAATAGAAGTGGAAATCAGGCAGGATTTCCTTCAGTAGCAGGATACAATTCTTTTGCCTCTTTCCAACTTTCTAATGGAGGTCACTGACCCTGGTAGCATGATTAAAGGTAGCCATGCATATTAAGCATGTTTGGTGAGGTTGCCAAATGAGTGGATATTGGGCTAACAATGCCAGATATAGGAGGCGATGGAGCGAGGACTGTCACAATGGGCTTTGTCGGTCCCTGATCCAATGAAAAAATCAAACCTGCCCCATCAACACCTGCCTAATTTTCGCCCAGATTCACCTGGGAGGCCTGTTGTGGGTCTGACCGAGGGACTAGAATATGAGTGGTTGTTAGCGTAGAGTAAACCCTAGCAAACAGCTGCAGAATTCCAACCCGGATAGCAGCTAATTAAAAAGCTAAATTATTCAAAGCACACAAAAGTTTAAATAAAGATCAATTGCAAATTCTTAAAAAACATTACTGTCTACATCATAGTAAAAGTTAATTTAAATGTGAACTACCACTTTAAGAAAAATCTTTTGTAAGAATACAAGAAAAAGCCTTTATTTCACTCAAATTTTACTTTCCCTGACTGAATTCTCTCATGAAAAGTCCGAGCTAACCTCTAAAGTTCATTTGACAGTAAGAAAAAAAAATGCAACAACAGCATTTTGGTGGCAAAAAGGTGCTATTTCCAGTGAAATCAGGTGTTTACCATGCAGCTAATGGGAGAGACAGGTGGACATTTTGCACAGGTTGACAGCACATGGGGAAGCTTTCAGCTGGCAGAAAAGCACCCCAAGTGCCATTAGCAATAATCAGTACAAGAAATGGCATCTGCTGTTGAAGACATAACATCTCAATTCTGTTGACAGAAAGTTTGTCTGACTGTGTATTTGATCATGTCTGACATTTATTTGCACTCTGTATATGCCACATTTAAAAGAGAAATACAAAATCTGATTGTTTTCCTCTCTGTTAATGGATGCAGGCACAGATTACTTGCAAGGCTTGAGGCACCCAATCTTCTGCACATCAGTTAATCCTCAGTGCCTATTAAAAACACCTAAACTAGTAATTCCCTTGACAGAGCACGTAGGATGGCCTTTCTCCATCTGCTGTTTCTGCTGATGAGATGCCAAACATCTTTATGTACACTTTATCAGAAACAGAGAAAAATACAATAAGAAATGTGCTCTTAAAAACAGCATTTGAGAAAAGGTGAGAGATTTTATAACAAGTAGATTCCCACACAGAGAAATGATTATGTATGATATCCATTTACAATAAAAGAGAACTTTATTTGCATCTTATACATTGTTGAATGCCTTAGGAATGATGTATGAATCTCTCAGGCACATCACTAGCTATTAATTTAAGTCTTTCTCTTTCTCGTTATTCATATATACATCGCTATGAAACAGAGACTGTTTAATTATTGCATTTGCATTGTTCCCGACAGAAGAATTAATCTCATGTAAATAAAAATGGTTTATTGCACCTCAATAAAAATGAAAACAAATGATCAATTTATTTTTATGGCAACTGAATATGTATTATATCTAATAAAATGGAATAAAGAGTGAATGGGGAATATTTAATGGTATAAAGTGGTAGCGTGCCAACCCTCCTTGCCAGAAACCATGTAGACTTCTTCAGGATATTATTGTATGCTCTCATCTCTGTAATATAAAGGCTGCAATTCATCCATTTTTAATTTTACCTTTGTATTTGTCATATCAAAGGATTAATACATCGTCATGCAGTTTAAGTCTTTATTACCATTGTTTTAAGCTAGCTGGCCCAAACCTTTCTTATTAGTGCACTGCATTTTCTTCTTGTAGGGTTTTAGTTCCCTTAATATTATGGCACATTATTAATCTCTCTAAAGGAAAACCTGAAATCAAAACGCCCTTCCCGCTGAATTCTGGTGTATGAGAAATAGCTACCTGTGAAACACTTTGAAGTTTCCAAGGAATATCTGGTTAATGCCTTTTTAATGGCAATTGTTGATACTTATGTAAAAATAGGCATGCTATTTTTAATTGCCTTGTCTGCTAGATTGTTAAATTACTCATTAACAATATGATCAGCAGTCAAGTTTACAGAAAAATATGGGTACATTATATGGAAAACTGGGCTTATATCAAAGTCTATAGAGCATACATAGGCATTAGCTCTGCTTTTTAAAACCACCTTGGTCACAGATGGTAACATCATTTACTATAGAAGCAGGAACAGGGAGCTAAAGAACAAGGTTTTTTAAATGGCAAGCACATATGGCTCCTCTTAAAGACAGAAAAGTTGTCCGGTATGGTTTGAGGAGATGAATTCAGCCATTTTAATTACGGAGCTCGGGCCAATGAGTGAGATCCTTATTAGGTAAATCTTTTTTACTTTATTTTTCTGTCACTGTTGATATCTATAAAATGTACATTTAACAAGCTGGTTAATTTTTCCATTAAATTACTGATGCTTAACATATATATGTTTACTTTTTGTTATTGTTACTGTACAATCAACATTGTCAAAAATTAATAAAAATATAAGTTACAAAAAAAAAAAAATTACTGATGCTTAGGACAAAGGCAATATAAACTTACAGATATACATATCGTGAATATTTGAGATGAGAATACCTGCTAGTCATCGATTTGAAAAGAGTAAAAAGATATTGCACATGTATGGCAAACTGGCTTTTTCAGAGCAAATACAAAGCAACAGCATGCCATTTGTGATAAAAAGCAGTGACTTGTGAGTTAAATTGTAACCCAATCTGGGCCAATTCCAGATTTTAAAAAGCGATCATACTACAATACATCTTACAAAATTGGCAAAAATGTGAATAAGCTTCAGTTTTTCCACATGCAATTAACTAAACAAAGCAAACACCTACACTGTATATCACAGTACATAATAACCATAGCTGCCTGGTGTGCAATTGCCAGTCTCTTCCATATCGTTTTCACTCCAATATGATTTGAAGCTTGGGAAACCAAATTAGAATTATCAGTTATTATTAGAATCGCACATTCTTTGATTGCTTATCTAAATTCCTAAAAAATTAGTTGTATAGTTTTTTTGTTTCCTTGGTAATATATCCATTTTTTAAAATTATGATACTGCAGAAAAACAAACCTTTGTGGAAACTATGAAATGTTAACTTACATTTCCTATAATATTATTCAACATAGATAAGAAACTTGGATTATATGTGTCTAAATGTGTCTTTATACATATTTAATGTATCCGTTTATTCAGTTCTTCAAAGGCAGGCTTATAGAACACTTAAGGAAAAACATACAATTTCACATGGGCAGTAAACCATTATAACAGGAGGAATTCTTCACAGGGAGCCTTATAATTGTGTTTATTCCTGTGAGCTGTAGTTTTTGTGGTTGTTATAGGAAATATATTTCTAATCTCATCCATAGACTAAGGAAATGTTTAGAGGTACACACGCTTTTTTGATTGCAAAGGGAAATGTAATAAAATACCATTTTATTTTTATTTTTTTATGCTTTATGGCTGACATTTTTGGTAACTTTATAGTAAAATAATAAGACACTGAATATATCATTCATAGGTCTTTAGCAGAATGAATTTGCAGAGTGCTAAGGTCAAGGGAACAATCCAGCAAAACAATTTGTCGTTTTAAAATCAGTATTTTTATTTAAACTGGATATATTTTGTGATATAAAAAAGAAAAGCACTCTTTAGAAGCACTATAAAATAAGTAATATTTAATAAAAAGGGGAATTTGTTGTAATCATAGTTTTTTGAGGACCAAGGCATCCTTTTTTCCCCCTAGGAAACAGTAATTAATTTTATTGAAAGGTAGTGTGGTGCAAATTAAATTTTTTTCAATTGTCATGGTGAGTGAGTGCTTTTTTTCATTTCTTAGATTATAGGTATGGGATAAGAATAAAACTTGTCGTAAGAATAAAAGACAAAAAAACCCCCCTAATTTATTGGGGGGCGGGGGGCAAGGGATGCCACGTAGTTGGTATTTTACCTGCCTAGCTGGTAAATTACCAGTCAAGGTTGAGGTAGATATTCAGGTAATACAGTTCAGCAATGTAAATGTGTATTGAGTCATGAGTGAATCTGTCCCGTTTTGCTTCGCCAAAAAATTTGCAAAACTGTGGAAAAATTAGTGAAATGGCGAAAAATTTGTGAAACTGGATGCAAAATCGAAATCACCAAAGAAAACTTGATTTCGGCGCTGCGTATGCCGATTTACATTCTCGCTGGTGGGTTGGCATTTCGTGCGGCGACTAATCTTTCCGTCTTCACAGCCCTAAGTGCTATTCTGATATCTACTGGGAGCTGCTATCTTGCTACCTTCCCATTGTTCTGCTGATCAGCTGCTGGGAGGGGGCTGATATCACTCCAACTTGCAGGTCAGCACAGTGTGACTGAAGTTTATCAGAGCACAGGTCACATGGCTGTGGCACCCTGGGAAATAAAGAATATGGCTAGCACCATGTGAAATTTCAAAATTAAATATAAAAAAATCTGTTTGCGTTTTTGAAAAACATATTTCAATGCAGGATTCTGCTGGAGAAGCTCTATTAAATTCCCATGACAGTATTCCTTTAAGTTGGTGTTGCAATTCTGTTTGAATTTAAAATAAGCCCTTATACATTGTCACATTTGTCCTTGCCGCGGATCCACTCCTTTCCAGAGCTCCGTTTACCTGCATTGAAAAGTGCAGCTTCCGCTTGGGTGTTGGTACATGGAGCAGAGCGGAGACCAGCCCAAAAGTGCCTGCTTTTGTGTTTTTCAGGTCGACCTCAACTCTGTGTACCTGCATTGTAGGTAAAATGCTAAGAAAGGGGACAAACACTACTTAACCTTAAGACTACTTAACACCACTTAAGCACAGGAAGAACATATAAAGTCCTTGTAGGGGCTAAGGGCAAACGTGCAAAAGTCTGACTAATTTCCTTAGTTATTTGTGGATAAAATCTTTCAATATGTGGCACTGACATGTCATGTGGACCAAAGATGTCACAACTGGGACATATATCCAGTTTTGTGAGGTTCATTTTATGTAGTCTTATAGTGAGTCAAGTATGGTGAATGTAGGTATCTTAAATTAATAATTTTTACTTTTTAATAGTTAGTATATGATTCTTTATACAGCTTACTGTATCTACCCCAAAAATTTACCCCATAATGAAAGTAGTGGTATGTTTTTGACCCACCTATTATGTAAATTAGGTATAGGTATAGGATCTATTATCCAGAATGCTTGGGACCTGGGGTTTTCTGGATAAGGGATCTTTAAGTAATTTTTTCTCTATAACTTGAAGGGGACATATACCATGATTTTTCATAGTGTATTAATAGATGCTGTTTAATGTAAAATAGAAGGAATCGGTGTTTGTTTAGTACCTTTTGGGGCAAATTTTCATAAAGCAGGCCAAAAACTGCTCTTGTTCCTGCACTTCCCTGGAGTTCCGGTACTGGACTCCTCACAGTTTCTCTATAATATAAAAAAGGGATTTGTCTTTCTGGCTATTAGTGATGTAAAAGTAGTACTGGGGGTGGGACTTTGGTTGCTACTGTTTAGTTCTAATTGTCACTCACACTTACCACCGCTTCCTGAGGGAGAATGAAAGGACACGCCCAGCCCTCATTTCAGCCTAGACGCAGAGGAGAGAGGTTCTCTCTGCAGCTATTATAGCTAGTATAGTTATGGTTTTAGCAGGTAAAACATTTTTAGAATCTTTTTTTTACAGGTGCACTATACATTTTATAGTAAGGGAAATAAAATACCAAAAGATGAGTATGACACAATACGTCTCCTTTAAATGGGTAGTTCATCTATAATAAACTTTTAGGGGCTGATTCACTAAAGGTCGTTAACACTTAACGCATAGTTTTATGCGTTAAAAAGCGTTCGATAATTAAGTACCGATTCATCAAAGTAATTTCACATGCGTTACTACTCATATCGCATGCGCAAAAATCACAATTTTTGAAAATCGGTATGTCCATTGCATTGCGATATTATCTAATAGAAATAATACTAATGCATAATTCATAGACATATTTTAAGCGTTAAAAGCATAAAATGTGGTGATAATACCGTGAAACTTAACGCCTCCCAGGAGTAGGCATTACTAAACAACATTGCAGCTGGTGATTGTCTGTGGTGACAAGATGGAGTTTGCAGTTGGATTTTTTCAAGTATGTGATCGTCCTAGCGTGATGCATCCTCCAGTTTTCAGGGAAAGGGTAATTCTCAGAACAGTAGAAAGTAGCGGTTACGTGCGTAATAGCGTGCGCTAATATTGCATGCTACGAAATAACACATAAATATATTGCATGCTTTAAAATATTGCTTAAAAATATGTCATTGCAACATAAATAACGACAATAAAATTGCTTCTTAATTCAGACAAGTGCCTTTTTTGTGAATCGATCGTTAATTCTCAAAATATTTTTGGACTTTAGTATGTTATAGAATGCCCTATTTATTTTTATGTTCTTTTATTTATTTGCCTTTTTCTTCTGCCTCTTTCCAGCTTTCAAATGGGGGTCACTGCCGGCAGCCAAAAACTATTGCTCTGTGAGGCTAGTTTTATTATTATTGTTACTTTTCATTACTTATCTTTCTATGCAGGCCCTCTACTATTCATATTCCCATCTCTTGGTAAATAAGACCCTAGTAACTAGATAGTTTCTCCAATACCATATGAAGAGCTGCTGAACAAATGGCTAAATAACTGAAAAACCATCAAAAATAAAAACACGAAGACCGGTTGCAAATTGTCTCAGAATATCAATGTATACATCGTAAAATAATAGAAGTAAATTTAAGGTGAACAACCCCTTTAAGTCTAATAATTCAAACATTAAATAAACCCAGTAGGATTCATGCAGCTTAGTTACCATCAAATACAAGGTACAAATTTTACCCTTTAAGTCTAATAATTCAAACATTAAATAAACCCAGTAGGATTCATGCAGCTTAGTTACCATCAAATACAAGGTACTAATTTATTAATACAGAGAAAATGTAAATAATTTTTATGAAAGAATTATTTGCTTAAAATGGACTCTATGGGAAATGGCCATTTGGAACTTTTAGGATAATGGGTTTATGGATAATGGATCTTGTACCTGCGCTTTTTGATTGAAATATTTCACTGTATAAATTTCACTATATCAAAGTTGCCATCCATAACAGGAAGCCCAAAGTTATTGTTATGGATAAAAAATAACAAAAAAAAATACTAAGAATTGCAGTATGAAATATTGATATTAGTTAGAAAAATCCTAACTTAATGAATTTGCTTCTAGATGAAAATATATGCAAGCCTTTTTATATTTGCATTTCTTTATCTTCATAGTGGAACTGTTCCCAAATGAATTCAGCTTATTTCATCTACTGTAAGGGATGTTGCCTTAAGGCTGTCATCTAAGTCCAGTTTTATTGGAGCTGGGAACAGTGCTACTTCTCACTTCTTTTGCTGTATAAACCAAATGGAGCCTTATAATAAAGCTGTTGTGTCAATGTAACCATAGTGGGATCAGTCCAATACACTCTATTTTGCAGACATAAATAAACACATTTTTGTGTCACAGTTAATGCTATTCACATTCAGGTTTAATGAAATAAAAATGGAAAGGAGAACTCTATGTTTGTATCTGTACTTTTTATAGGAGAAAAAAAATGAACTATGGAAAAAGGTGTGCTGAGCTGAAGATAACTTACTTACAGTATGTACAACACCAATAAATTGCAGTCATTGAAAGAAAGATAATGGTACAACAACAAACCCAATATAAAAAACAAAAAGCAAATATAACTAAACACTACATAGTAATACACTTGAAATATCTGTTGTGCCCTGCTGCATTTGTGCAAAAATCTCTTTAGTATTGTACACTGTAAGTCAAAAATAGCCCACCATTAAAAAAAAAAAAAAATGAGAATCTATTCAACTTCATAGAGAAAATTGCATTTATGCCTTATTGAAAATGGTGTCCATGTGCAAAATTCAGACATTCAAAATGGGCATTCTACTGATCAGTTACTTAATCTTAATTCATTGTTTTGGTTATTATACAGAGTACTCCCATGTTTGAGAGGTAGCATTGGAATATACCAAACATTGCCACTCTAACATCACATTTAGCCACATAAAATATAGTTCTGTATGTATTTTTCTTTATTTATATAGCGCTACTTATACCTAGCTCTGCACAGCAGATGTGTATGAAATGTCACCTGCCTGTTTTAAATAGAAAAAATTAAAAGCCCTCTGGTCATTTTTCTATATTTGACTCTATTTCAGAGAAGTTGCTTAAACAGATTCTTTTTTTCCAGTTAAAAGCCCATGTAAAGAACAACTTCTTGAGACGAAGGTGGAAATTTTAACTCTCCTAATTCAAAGGGATAAACATTAGTAAGGCTAAAAAGTAGCCATTGGAAATGCTCATATATACACCTTAATGGGCATTTTATAGCAGATGACTGCATCGGAATATTTGCAATCAGCCAGATCTTTGCAGTAGTATATGTTACTCTTAACTCACGCACTTTAACTTGGTTTACACACATATGATTAGGCTCCAGTTTTTAAACAACAATGCATTTTAATATCCAGATTCAGCAGAATTCAGCAACAGAAAATTAATACAGACATACTTACAACAATTGGGGAATACCTTTATTTTCTAGGCACTCCTAGAACTCTTTATGGAGAATAACCACTAAACTTAAATTATAATAATTGTGTACTTAATCTGGTGATAATCTCAGTGGTGGTGATCCTGTTAACATATTGTTTTCTATCTTACTAGCACTAACAATCAGGCTACTAAAGCAGCTTTGTTTACAATGTGAATGCGTTAATCTGACCCATGCGGCAGTACCGTTAGTCTACAATCTACATGCTGACAAAGAGCATGATGATAAAATTCTTAAAATGCCATTCAGAAGCTAATCCATCCATGTTCTCTACATGTATACATTATATATAGAGACAAGCAACGAAGATCACTTAGAGTCTTGGAACAATCCTTAATTCCAAGGTGCTTTCTAATCAGAAAGATAGAGCTCATTTTCAATTCATCACTGGAAGCATCATCGCAGTTTTAATAAAATACACAGAGAAAAACAAGTTATCTCCCTACATGTACTAGCAGTACACAAAATAATTACTGTTCACCAAAATCTGCCTCCAGCTTCAAATATTTATTGCTGTTTGTGCTTCTTCAATCATAAACAATTCAAACAATTCCTCACCATAGTTAAAGTTCTTTTTTTTTTCTATACAAATGTTTAATGTGATATCTGTAAAAAATGAGATTACTGTCAAAACATAACTCATTTTTAACTCCCTCAGAGCATATTTTGCCATAGGATTATACCCTTATGCCTTTATCATTAGATGATTTTCTTTATACTATTTAATATTATGTTTAGTGCTTTTGAATATCACAAGGAATGACATATAATCTTGAAAGACACTTAGGATAAAGACAAACAAATGTTCAGCAAACATGCATGACTGAAATACCATTAAAATTCAACTTAAAATTGAACTTCAGACCACAAACAGAGCATACAGTGAAGATCCCATTCTATGTGGTTTCCTTGATAAGAATTGGCTTTCATCATCTTTTACAGAATGTAGTGTTGTAAAGTTTAAGAAACAAGTAAATTATTACTAAAATAGCTCATTTCTGGAATGATAGGCAAAGGCACTAAATGTTTAATTTCAATAGAAGTTTGTATTGTACAGCCTAAAATCAATTCACATATAGTATTAAGGGGAACATTCCTAGAGTATACTCAGAGTATATTCTGGCAGGAGGAACTTTCCATAGCACTTCTGTGTTTGGATTACAGGAATTGGGATTATAGGAACTGAATCATAAACAATGTATACAACCTTCAACGAATGAGCAACAGAGCATACAGCAGTGGAGAACCCAGGAGAGAGCTGTGAAGGAACTCACTCACATTAAGGAAAACCACTGTATTATTCTCTAACTCTCTGAGATAATTTTGTTTTTGCTGTTTCCAGAAGAGGCAATAACAGAGAAAGTTGGTCAGTAGTTTTACAAGCTGTTTTGTTTGGTGGTAGTATCTATAGTATCTATCATAAATATAGAAAACCAAAAAAAAAAAAAAAGGGTTCCACCCTCAGTACTGTATAAGAGTAACTGGCATGCCTGCAGAAAATAAATGACATAGCAACACTAATTATTTAGCTATATCCTATTAAACCCGTTTTTAAAGAGGAGAACCATGGCTTTTGGTTACACAACTATTATTAATTGCTCAAGGAAGAGACCAGTAACTAAAAGCATAAGTGAAGGGAATAGCAAATTACATAATTTATGTCTGTTTTGTAAGGTGATGCTGAAAGTACATTAGAAGAAACAGGAAATAGGAATACTTGGATATTTTATACAGTCAGTTTCTAAAACTTTCTTACAAATCTGCTTTGTATCATTCAAACAAGAATTTATTGTTACAAAAGCCATTCAACTTTCACATTCAAATGATCTTGCATTTTCCCACTAAGGATAGACTTTTGAAAAAGACTGAGTGGCAAACATTATAAAAGTTTATAGCCTCTTCTATCTTGAAAATAGCTGCAAAGCAAAAGCCTTCCCATTTCCTTGATCAGAGTAAGGTTTTTGTCTCACACCTTTCTACTCTACTTCAAAATGCTTATTTTGCAGTAAAGTTGAAATGGCAAATTACAGATGTATTACTAGTGCTTTTAAGAAATCTAAATGACATATACCTAGTGCTTTTAGACTGCCTTTTTTGTATAGCAATTTTTCAAAACTGCAGATATAAAACAAATAATTTTGGTTAAAGTACAATAGATCTTTTTTCTCTGAACCCTTTGAAATAGAGTTATAAGTTCACAACCAAGTATATTTGCCAAGTTTATTTCACTGTGTTACCAAAAAAGCCATTCTTTTCTTATCTCAGATAAAGTGTCATCCATTTATAGCTTTCTTGCAACCTTACGTAAGAGATGCATTACCTCAGGTAAATCTTCAACACTTGTCCCATTATAAGTCAGGAACTGACTAAAATCTAAGATTGGGCCCTGAATGTAGAGTTCTCTGGTGAGATCTATTATGTCTACTCAGGCACTGATTGTGGCTTCTCCCACTAGAAGACGTGCAGCTATTGGATTGCAGGGATGGGGCCAAAGTAATTCCCTGGGCAGCATTGTGTCTTGTCATTTCAGGAACATGCCACTCTTAGACACACGTGACACCGGGATGGGGACACAAGGGGTTACACTCAGCCACCTTTCACACAGGTTAGACTAACATCAGACACCCCCAACACACCACCGCCCCAAATAACTATTCGCTGCCACCATCTATCATTACCAGGCGATAAAAACCTAATACACCACTGTAGCAGACACTGTCTCTAACTGTAGTTGGGGTTAGCTTCCACTAACTCAACAAGCACTCTAGCAGCCAAAGGGTTAAATTACAGTCAAACACACTCTCCTGCTAGCAGCCAACTAGTTAATTAGCATTTACTCCCCCCCCTACTTAATACACACAGCTAAGCAGTTAATATATTTGCATGTATACAAGGTACGTCTTAGAGCCAAAGGACAGAACTTATTAAATGTTATATTTATTATTACAAGGGTAAACAGTGCATTTAAAAAGATTTTACAAAAAGAGACATACACATACAAACAATAAATAAAATTAAAGGAAATAAAACACAGGGAAACCCTATTTATGTACGTTACCAAGTTATCTTTTGTGTCCTCCTGAGGTAAGAGTTTGGAAAATTGAGCACACACCCCAACAGAATTGAGACCCCACGTATGAACTAATGAGTACCTGGGTCTGTGGCCCTTTTATTACCCGCTGGGACCCAACCTCATTACCGTATGCATGAGGGGGGAGTGCCCAGGAACTTGTCCCTTGGGACCCCCTGTAAAAAACTGCACTTCTCATGCCAGTTTCTTGTCAAATAATATTGGTACTTGCCAGTATCCAATATTATTATGAAAATATGGACTTGCTTTAACCCATATGCGGTCGATCAAAATGATACCAAACATGAGGGGTGTCTCCTGTTCCAGTCCCCCAGAAACTATCCCTCCTAACTGCTGGGTATAGGCAGTCCCTGTTTGGTATCATTGGGAAGCATGGGACCTCCTGCACAATTGCCTTTCTTTGATCAACAGATCAAAGAAACCAAAGGCCCCCAGCTTCCCTGCCCCCAAATGGCTGGCTCCACATTGTCTGATACCCCAGATAGGTTTGTCACCTTCCACAGTCTCTTGCATATTTAATTAATTAAGGGTCTCTTGCGGACACAAAAGCCAAATGCTGCCAGGTTTAACCCTTTACAATGCCAGGGCAATACTGCTGGCATGACACGTCAGTACTACTTTACAAATTGTTTATGTCAATTTTTCCAACTCAGATCATTTGATCTGTTTATAGATCATAGGGCAATTTTCCAAGTCATGTTTTCTATTTATAAATAAAACTTCTACATCTTTTTTTATGAAAATATCAATAACAATTTAGGAGCCATTGTTACAAAAATGGCTTTCATTTTTCACTTGTGTCCATAGTCACTTTTTGCACTTCCACATAGCTGTGCTTGGCTCTGCTGGGTTTGTCCTGCCTCTTTTCTGATTTGTTTGCAGTATGCCTAGTTACATGAGATAATTTAAGAAGGTGGTGGTAGTTCCAGGGTTCACACTGCCGCCTTCGTCAATTGACAGAGCGAATTTGGGTTTAAACAACTGGAGACATCATCCCTTTACTAAAGATTTGCATTGAACCGAATGAGCAGTTGCAATCGTGTAAATGCATCAGTCCCAGCAAAATTACAGAAATTTGTAAAACATATTAAAGAGTGGTTTTCTGCGGCTACCGCAAAACCTTTTTTTTATTGTGCAACTTTTTTTTTAGGCCATTGGAGTCTATGGGAGTTTTTCTGTGGTGAAACCTGGTGAACAATTTCATTATTATTACAAATTGACACCTTAGGGCTGATTCACTAAAGTGCGATAAATTTTATTGCACGCTTTTTTGCGTTAAATTAGACGCGATAATTAGCGAGCGATTCACTATAGTATTATCGTGTGCGTTAAGTCGCCATATTGCATGCGTTATTTTTCGCGCGACCGCATGCATTAGTTTTAACTCATTTTTATGCATTAAATAGCGCACAGAAAAGAATACTAACGCATGATTCACAAACAGTAAGGCGCACAAAATATCGCATTAGGCTATGCTAAAATTAACACCTACTTTAGGCAGGCGATAATTATAGAAAAGTACAGTTAATGAGCTTTTGGCAATAAAATATAGACTTTGCAGTGTTATTTATTCAAGTATGTGTTTCCCCTAGAGTGATGCAGCCGCCAGTTTGCAGCGAAATGGTCATTTTTAATACAGTAATTTTCCGCAAGTATTGGCGTGTATGGCTAACATGGCGTGCATTTATTCGCACAACTATTTATATGCGGCTACAAGTGATTAAATGTTTCGGCAGGCATGGATTCGCAGCGAATTTTTGGACGTGCGGCGAATTTTTCCGCGGCAAATTTTTTCATGCGTTTCGCAAAACAATCTGCCAATGGCAAAATGCATGAAAAAATTTGCGCGGGCAACAATTTTTTCCATTTCGTGGATCTTTAAAAAGATTTGCTAATTTTTCACTAAAGATAACCAGAACACATTTGCTCATCACTAGTGGCTACTATTTATAAGCATCTGCTATTTACAGTGGAGGAAATAATTATTTGACCCCTCACTGATTTTGTAAGTTTGTCCAATCACAAAGAAATGAAAAGTCTCAGAACAGTATCAATGTTAGGTTTATTTTAACAGTGGCAGATAGCACATCAAAAGGAAAATCGAAAAAATAACTTTAAATAAAAGATAGCAACTGATTTGCATTTCATTGAGTGAAAAAAGTTTTTGAACCCCTACCAACCATTAAGAGTTCTGGCTCCCACAGAGTGGTTAGACACTTCTACTCAATTAGTCAACCTCATTAAGGACACCTGTCTTAACTAGTCACCTGTATAAAAGACACCTGTCCACAGAATCAATCAATCAAGCAGACTCCAAACTCTCCAACATGGGAAAGACCAAAGAGCTGTCCAAGGATGTCAGAGACAAAATTGTAGACCTGCACAAGGCTGGAATGGGCTACAAAACCATTAGCAAGAAGCTGGGAGAGAAGGTGACAACTGTTGGTGCGATTGTTCGCAAATGGAAGGAGCACAAAATGACCATCAATCGACCTCGCTCTGGGGCTCCACGCAAGATCTCACCTCGTGGGGTGTCAATGATTCTGAGAAAGGTGAAAAAGCATCCTAGAACTACAGGGGAGGAGTTAGTTAATGACCTCAAATTAGCAGGGACCACAGTCACCAAGAAAACCATTGGAAACACATTACACCGCAATGGATTAAAATCCTGCAGGGCTCGCAAGGTCCCCCTGCTCAAGAAGGCACATGTGCAGGCCCGTCTGAAGTTTGCCAATGAACACCTGAATGATTCTGTGAGTGACTGGGAGAAGGTGCTGTGGTCTGATGAGACCAAAATAGAGCTCTTTGGCATTAACTCAACTCGCTGTGTTTGGAGGAAGAAAAATGCTGCCTATGACCCCCAAAACACCGTCCCCACCGTCAAGCATGGGGGTGGAAACATTTTGCTTTGGGGGTGTTTTTCTGCTAAGGGCACAGGACAACTTATTCGCATTAATGGGAAAATGGACGGAGCCATGTATCGTGAAATCCTGAACGACAACCTCCTTCCCTCTGCCAGGAAACTGAAAATGGGTCGTGGATGGGTGTTCCAGCACGACAATGACCCAAAACATACAGCAAAGGCAACAAAGGAGTGGCTCAAGAAGAAGCACATTAAGGTCATGGAGTGGCCTAGTCAGTCTCCGGACCTTAATCCAATAGAAAACCTATGGAGGGAGCTCAAGCTCAGAGTTGCACAGAGACAGCCTCGAAACCTTAGGGATTTAGAGATGATCTGCAAAGAGGAGTGGACCAACATTCCTCCTAAAATGTGCGCAAACTTGGTCATCAATTACAAGAAACGTTTGACCTCTGTGCTTGCAAACAAGGGTTTTTCCACTAAGTATTAAGTCTTTTTTTGTTAGAGGGTTCAAAAACTTATTTCACTCAATGAAATGCAAATCAGTTGCTATCTTTTATTTAAAGTTATTTTTTCGATTTTCCTTTTGATGTGCTATCTGCCACTGTTAAAATAAACCTACCATTGAAATGATACTGTTCTGAGACTTTTCATTTCTTTGTCATTGGACAAACTTACAAAATCAGTGAGGGGTCAAATAATTATTTCCTCCACTGTATATGCTACCATTTATATGCTACTATTTATATGTGGCGACAATTTATATACACTATTTCTAAGCTACTATTTATATGCGGCGACTATACGCGTGCGTTATTTAGCGCATGTACCGTCAAATACCGCATGGAAATAGTCTTCGTGAGTTAAATAACGCATGCAATATCGCACGTAAAATAGCGCACGTTATTTCGCACTTTAGTGAATCGGCCCCCTTGTATCTTAAATTACACTGAAATTATGGGAAAAATGCTACATTGTGGCTTAAAAACATGGTGACTTGTACCATATATTGCACTTTGGACACACAAGTTGAGGTTGTAATTGGCCCCTTTTATCTTTATGTCCCTTTTAAAGTTCTATTATTTACTGTAAGATGACGAAGCATAATTATCTTTTGAAATTTTCCTGTCAATATTTGTGTTGAAGTTGATAAAGTATTGTTAAAAATGGGATTTCAGTTAATATTTTACTTCTTCCAAGTAAACATTGAAAACTGTTTCACTTTCTCTTTAACTACAGAACATGTTTGAAGCCTTATATGCAATAATTTTGTTGGTGCATCTGAGTAGGAGACTTTACGTTCAAACAAATTCTAGTGCATGTAGAATTTCTCTTTCCTCAAAATTGTGGAAAGTGGAGTTATAGAGTGTGTGTTACGTACTATCATTGATTAGTCTTTCCCACCAGACAGTCCTGTAGGTATACGAAAAGTCAAAATTTACAACGAGACATAGGCAGAAGTGGTGTTTTTATAAGCAGCCACATACGACATTATCCTCATACAGTATGACTGTGTATAACATTTTATTCCTATTTGCTCTAAAATTACACTAAAATATCTAGCCTTAGGTAACAGTCTTTTCACAGTGAACATCCATTGCAGATCTTAAATTTTCCCAGCCAAAAGTGTGTGTAAAATAAACTGAACCTCCAGCAATCAGTTATCTCTTCTTTTTCTGTATGCTTCTGATCATACACCCTTGAATGATTTAAACAGCCACTATAGTCTAAAAATGTCATGTTAATTTAAGCTTAGTATGGAACACCAGTCCTGACACAGCTTTATGTTATTTGCTCTCTATATGCTATGAGCAAACCTAGAGGATTATAGTTCCAGAATTGTCCACCAACAATTTTGAGTTAGCCATGCCCCCATAGCTGTAGATTGTAAGCTCTTGTGAACAGGGCCCTTGCCCTATGGTTTTTACTATAAATGCAACTGTAACTGTGCATCTATTCTGGTAATTTTTTTGTCTGAATATGCAGTTGTACCCCCTTACTCTGTAAAGCACTACGAGACATGATGGCACTAAATAACAATAATATTAATAATAATATGCCATGGAACATGACCTTCTCTAATGATAACCTTAGATAAAAAAGATAAAGAAACTTGTGATCAGGCATTTAAGAGAACAATAGCATCTGATTTAGCGCTGAAAAATGAATCAGTGTGTTCTAGGAAAAGCAAGAAAAGAAGAAAAGAGTTATACATTTACTTCTGTACATTTATATTCTAGAAATTCAAATAAAAATTTTGCTTCTTTTAATTGCTGATATTTTTTCTTACAACATTAAAGTAAAACTATATTCCCAAACAATGTAGGTCTCTAAAAATATATTGCATAAAACACCTCATATGTAAAACCCAGCTTTATCTTATATATCTAGTATATTTTATTTTCATAAAAATATACTATTTTAGTAGTATGTGCCATTGGGTACTCCTAAATAGAAAGTTGATGTTTTAAGTATTACGTGCCACACGGTACACACAAACAAACCAAGGACACACATACATGATAGGTCACATGAGCCAATTAATGAACAAAGCTTTGTCTTTACTCCCACACTACTTCCTGTTGCAGTTAGAGCTGCTTAATTTCCTGTCAGGTGATCTCTGAGGGAGCACACAGTCCATAACAAATGGTGGCTCAAGGTAAAAGATGTAAAAGGGCAGTATTTACTGATTTATATATACCAATTCAGTAAGATTCTTTAATAGGCCACCTAATATGATATAAACTAGCTGATGATTTCATCTTCATTTTGAAGGTATAATTTCCTTTAAATGTACCTTTCTAATTTAATAAATATGTTTTGTGCTCTGCAGCTAGTGTTCTTATGGCACAGGCAGAGAAGTCGAAAAATTTGTGATCTTTTTGACCTTTCTGCGACTTTACTTGTGCAAACTTTTTTAGTTCAGACATTCGTGGACTTGAATTTATTTAAGTTTTAAAATGAAAAAAAAAAAAAGAGAGAGATGTTAGAGTTTTAGCAAATGGGGTCCTTAGTGTTATGCGATATGAAGGCAATACACTGGGTGTAGATAGACATATCCAAAATACAGCAAATAGTAGTACATGAGGTTAGAGCATGTATACATTCACATAATGATTCTCACATTTTTCCAAATTGGTCCTAATCTGTGATGAGTCTGTGATGACCTTATTATTACAAAGAAAAATCAAATCAGTTGAACATTAAAATTAATTGTTTTAAAGAGACACTATGGCAATTTTAGAGCTTTCTTGATTGGTGTCCAGTAAAAGATTGCATACCTCTACTTTTAGAATAAAGTTTGCTCTATAAGCACAATAAACTGGTTTATACAAATAGGAACAGCTGATTGAAACATCTAGTTATTGAGCAAGGTGAAGCAGTTCATGCAAATGACAAAATAATAGCAGTTAGTTTAGCAGAAAGATAAATCTCCTGTTTAATTTGCAGCCTTTTTCTTTGTATATAATACTGCTGAATTGTCAGACATTAATAGAGTGTTTCAATTTACACTCTGGCCTCAGCAATAATAGTGTATTACTGTAGTCTCTTGTTGGTAATTTATATCAGTGATGAAAATGTCATCAATGGAACAAATATCGTACTCAAAGCAAAACAAAGCAAAAAGGTTGTTACTCATATGACCACAGCCTGTCTACTAGCATAGTTTGTGAAATACTGCAGTTGCTGTATCCCTGTCATATGGATCACTGCATACTAATAGATCATTAGCAATCAAAGAATGCTAATCACTAAAAAACAGATCACTTGCAAGCTTATTGAATAAAGTTTGTTAAATCAGGAGAAAACATTTACTACCATGATATTCCTTTCAATAAACAGATATTAGATGTAGAAACAGAATTTAATTAAATGCACAGTCAAAATTAGATCTCCTAGAATCCCACAGTTACATCAGGAATGCAATACTTTGCCAGGCATTAGAGTGCTGCGCAGACTCGCCCTTTGAAATGTATGGATCTTCTGCCTACACCCAACACCCCTACTTGCTTCCTGAACCTGACCTGCAACCCTAATACCCACAGTGCCCCCTGCTGGACTGAAAGAAAAAATGTAGAATACGAACAAGCATGACATCATGAAACAGCCAGTGTATACATGTTGGTGACATTACACACACATTTACACAGTAGAGAGGGGAGAAGGACGTCGAGAGGGCTTTTTTTCTAATATGAAGAGTTGCAGCAGACCCATCCCCTTGAACTGGACACAACCTAGGGGCTGAGAGAATAGGGAATAAGAGAATAAGTTCCAACCAAAAACTATCCTGAAATAAGGTAATAGGGTTGATTTCCTACGCCAACCCTGTCACATGTCTCCTTCAAATTTTATACAATTCCAGTGTTGACTGTGTTGATCAAAAAGGCAGCTCACACCAACAGTACAGTAAGTAGTTAAGTGTGAGTGTGCGATGTTAACTTGCTTTTTGGACATAACTTGCTGCATAGATTTGTGCCATCTGCTAAATTTCTTATTGGCTGCTTTCCTCCAGCAGCAATAAATCAGTCTGATTGAACTTGCTGGGATGTCAGTATTAGTAGTGTCATGCTTCATTTGACAACTAAATCTGACCCTTGTGACTTTTATTATGCTTTTATTGCATACACAAGGACAAAATCTGTATGGATGAGTGAAATAAGCTCTTTCTATAAAAAAAGTATTAGATATTTCTTATTCACAGTAATAAACACATTTTCATATAGCCCAAGGTTTAAGGTCACAAATAAAACATTTTACTTAATGATAACTTTCCTGTAAGCAGTGTAGTTACAAGGACAGGTGATATGGAACATTCCGTATCACAGCTAATCAGTAGAAACTTACTGAACAGATGAAATAAAACACTTGAATGGTGAATGTCAGAAACATTTGCTTTCTTAATCAATAATAATTATTTTTTAACGTTTTTCAATAATAACTCAGGCTGAATAGCTACAGAGTTTAACTATAAAATGGAATCTAATCAGATCAAGAGCAAATTATCAGAGATGTTTCAGTTAGTGAATAAAACCATTTATTTGGCAATGATGAGTGATGAGTTACCCATGTGCTTATGCTTCAGCATCTCCCAGAGGAGCTATAATCAAAGCACAGGAATTACCAATCCCTGCAAAGTGCCAATTATATACCCATTCAGAAGCACAGAGGTCAAAATGAGTGGAAGTCAAAAAAAAGAAAATCAATGGTAAGATGCATTTAATTCTAATCAGGCTGAGCTTCTGATAATATTCTACATATTACAAATTCATATAAAGGTACAAAAAGGAAGACAATATCTTATCTCATTTTTCATTTTCCTACATCTGCTAAAATGTGCATAATTATTTTATATACCTATACATAAAAATAC
Organism: Xenopus tropicalis; assembly: GCF_000004195.4. Classification (NCBI taxonomy): domain Eukaryota; kingdom Metazoa; phylum Chordata; class Amphibia; order Anura; family Pipidae; genus Xenopus; species Xenopus tropicalis. The sequence goes on from NC_030681.2 coordinate 68,457,898, forward strand.
TAACTTTCATCTTGTTTTATAGCATTCAGGCTAGAAGTTATTAAAATGGGATGTTTATCATTGCAAACAAATCTAACAAGAAATAACGCAGTGTAGTTATCAGGGGAAAGCCAGTATATCTAAGTTTAAATATCTATTCTGCATTTAAATATTACAATTTGGGTTTGCCAATTAATAAATATTCAAGGACATACAATAAATAGTATATAGCATTAGTATTATTTGTATTATTATTAATGATATAGTTATGACTAGGTAAACTATCAGTTTCAAAATAGCGAATATTTAATGAACAAATTTATATTTCAGAAACATGCTGGTTTTAACTACGGCCATGATGTTCTGAACCTAAGGATATTACTAAGCCACCATTAATGACATTCAGTATATAATGCCTGTATTATAATCACAAGACAAACATGTACACTCTTTTAATAGTTGCTCATAAAAGCAAATAATTGTGCATATATATGTAAATATCCTGTAAATTCACTTCAGGCCTTTAGCTTTGTGTTTTTATATGGTCATGGAACTCCTTGGTGACTTATAATATGCTTATATTTTACAAAAGGGGGTATATTATTCACTATATATTTAAATGACCCACCCATAATGGTGAAAACAATAAAGATAAAGAAAAAGGGACTTTTGGTATTATTCCTTTAGAAAAGAAGTTTAATCCATTAATGTATGTACCATGTATGTATTTTGTACTGTTTTAAATTTTGTTGCAGGAGTCACTTGTTGTTCTGTACAAACATAGGTAGGAGTAGGAAGTGTAGGGACCCATAGGGTTAATCTGCCCCTATGGCTTTAAACCCTACCACTTCCTTATTTCCGCTGTTACTGGGCAAAGTCCCATTTATCTAGTTTACAATTTACATATTGTGCCTATTGGTTTATTCGGTTGATCACACCCCTTGCAGTCTCATATAGTGTCTAGCAAGGAGGTGTGGCTTCCTCTTTGGCTGCCTCTGTGTCTCAGGAGAAGGTCCACTGAGCCTGGGATCAGAATAGGCCCCAGTATAGCCTTATTGCCCTAGGGTACCCATTCTATGCTTTAGTGAAGTCGGGGACAGGGACCCTGTGAATGAGAACCAGTTAGATAGTTACTCTTGTAAGAGCACTCTCTAGGAGAGTGAGATAAAGAGGGTAGGAAGCAAGAGCAGCTCGTCTCCACCAAGGAAAGTAGCTAGAAGTATCCTTCCATACAGGCAATGTTGCCTCAGCATAGGGCCACGGTTTAAGACATAGGAGACAGGCAGTATCTCAACCCTGTTCCACAGTTGGCTGTAGGACTCTCAAGCTGAGGGTTATCAACCTGAGGACTGAGTTATCTATCCTGACTGCTTCCAAAGGGGTGCCACGCTGACCAGGTGCATTTAACGAGCCCAGACTCCCAAAAGAGGTGGGATAAACCAGTGTGCATCCTCTCTTTGCTGTCCTTTGAGTGTACTATCATTCGACATCTGTACCATCTGTGTGTGTATAACTATTTGTCTCTGACAATAAACCTGCAAGAACCTTATGGTGTCCATCTTTGCTAATTTGCACTGCACACAGCTACAGTGAGTAGTAGTTTCACTACACCCTTGCTCCGCAGGTTTCTTACATATAGCGAAGGCCCATATTATGGGTTTAACTATTTTATAGCCAAATAGGGGTTACATTTGGCAGCCAACGTGGGGTGTGGCCATCCCGAACAGAGCGATTACCTTGAGGGCGCTGAGGTGTTGTGTATATCTCTTTAAACTTTCCTGACAGGCTACCGGACGCAATAGGAAAAAGGCGCCTGCAGCACTAATTGTAAATTCTTTGGGTTTTGAAGGTTCCTCCCACTACTACCATTGGTTAGAACTACTGTCAATCATCTTACCAGGAGACAAATTGCCAGCGCTCAGGTTGCCTTTAAAAGTAATTTTTACAAAAGATGAGGTGTTAGTACCACACTTTGGCCAAAATATGTAAGCTCACGTGCCACGTCAAGGCCCCTCATTTTACGTGAGTCCTACACTGCCTATTAACAATATAAAACTGTAGTGCAATTAAAATCAAATCCCCCAGTGAACAATGTGACTGAGTAGTAAGACCCCATTGCATCTACCCTTACCTCAGGGGGTGATGCAATTAAATTCAAGTCCCCCAGTGAACAATGTGACCGAGTAGTAAGACCCCATTGCATCTACCCTTACCTCAGGGGGTGATGCAATTAAATTCAAGTCCCCCAGTAGACAATGTGACTGGGTGGTAAGACCCCATTGCACCTACCTTTAACACAAAGGCTCTAGTGAGAGAGCAGGGAGCTTTAAAGCCCTGGCTCATTGGCATACACCTGAAAGTGATTCCATATTTTAAAGGCTACAGAGCAGCTAAAAGCAATACCTAGTGAAAGTTTATACACAAAACCCAAACAAGTCGCCAGCGCTCGGTCTAGCTCACTATAGAGCTGACCAGCTGCTATAAACGACTAGAGCCACCACCTGGCGCGTTTGGCGCGTTTTCCATCAAAATCCCGTGAGAGGCGGGTTGTTTGTGAGATTTCCACGGGCGTTGACTGGATCTCACGTCATCAGCAGCCATATTGTGCCTTGCTTTTGGACGGAACAGATGTGCCTGCCTAAGCTCTGCAAACTTTGCCAAAAATTGGAAGCTGCAGTGGTAAGCGGCTGCTACCACATATGCATAGACACTTCACTCAGCCTGCCCTGCCTGAATCTGCCGCCGCAGAGAAGGATCCAACCGGCAACTGAGGGTGAGCCCGCGCACTGCCAGAGCCTGCGGCCTGGACAAGCCTGCTGGAGCTACACCATTACCAGTGTGAGTATCTCCGCGGCTGCGACATACTCCTCTTTGATCACCCCGCGTAACCGGATTGCGACTATGTCTGGACAACCTGTAAGTGCCCTAAAGACTTTCAGTAACGGTCAGCGCCTAAGCAATCCAAATGGCTGACTTAACAGGCCCACAGCAGTTGGTTCCGGAAGCCCCGGATAGCACATTACTGAAAGGAGATGTTAATCAAATGTCCTCACAACGCTATATCTGGTTGGGCACCTTTGCTCTAAAACCAGAAGAAGGGGGCAATGTAAATGTGGTGCCTTGTTTTGGATATTGTGGGGTGGAGGTGGGGCCAGCTATTTTATAGCCAAAAAGGGGTTACAGAAGGGTTTTACTTTCCACCATCTAGCAGCACGAAGTTGCTGAAGGAAGTATTACATGAATACACCTTATATAAAGCATTTAGAGGCAGCTAAGATAAAGCTAAACAACTTAAATGTATTAACCATTTTTCAAAATAAAGATAACTTTTAAGGTCAGGAACCTCTGGTGCCAAAGTGGTTTTATGTGTGTCAGGTGCAGCCACAGGTGGGTTGCTGGCAGGTAGGAGCCTATATGCTGTGTAATACGGATAAAGTGGGTACTTCACTTGTTGATAGGCTGGAAACATGTTGTTATTGTGAAACATGATTTATTATAAGGAGTGAATAAAGAAGTGAGCAATAACAAATACGAAAGTCCTCACAACAGGCCAGTCAGGCAGGCAGGCAGCAAACAACACAAGTCCTTATAACAGGCAGAGGATCTGGCTGGCAGCGAGCAAAAGAGAGTCCGATAAACAGGCTGTGGTCAGGGGCAGGCTGAAGACAGTAAGAAGTCGAATAAACAGGCCGAGGTTAATACCAGGAAACCCAACTGAAGTCAGAAACAGGAGCATAACACAGGAGTTGCTCTGGAACACTCTCATCCCTTCCAGCTTGATAACACCAGCATCTGCCATAGCAACACATTCTCACATACAATTTAGTGGGAAGCAGCTGTAGTGAAGGAATGGTATTTTGCCCACTTTGTTTCAGCCTGAAAGGATAGCAGTGATGACAACATTCTCTAATGTACTGGTAGAACATGAAGGCAGATATAGGTACCTGACAAACAGATGGAAATAGCATCTAATTCTAGCACCATAGCCTGTGATTTGAGCTGCAGATGGTGTTTGTGAAATAAATGGAGTTAATATTTTAGCTGTGCAGAATTTATTTAGTGATGAGCTGTCAATGTGGTTATACATGTCATTGCATTTTGGATTTCATATTGTGGAGAGATGTCAGTGTGCTTATGTATGTCATTGCATTTTAGTGAACAATCACAAATTTTTGAGCACAAAGCTCTAAATTAAACAGAATTTCATTATTTTTAAAATTGTAATATTCCTTTTTTGCACATCCAACTATATTTCTCTCTAAACATCCAATGCACACACTGTATGTGGTTTTGATTATTGTACACCAGAAAGAAATGTGGTAATCAAAATGTCAATGTTTGCTGACCATTGCTCCCCATTATATGTGTATTTTAAAGCTGTCTGAAACTTGGGTCAGGGCAGATTTACTAAGCATCCAACCTTGGTAATCAGAGAGATTTCTAAGAGTTTAGTATTTTTTCGGAGTTATTCGTTTTCTGACAGTCAGGAAGTGTTTAATAATTTGAAAAAATATTAAACCTTTTGCTGCTTTAATCAGTGTCTCAATTCATGCTATGTGGTGTAGGAACTCAAACAAACACCAAAACACTAAATGGTTGGCACTGACTGCAGGTATATCACCCTTTCCTCACATGTAAAAATGTTCATGAAAAAATTAAACATTAAAACATACCCTTAAATCCATATGCCTCCTCGCCCTACCCTATAGATAGCACAGCAACCCCCAGCACATAGTTAAAAACCTTAGGGAACCTAAGCATACATACCAGGCTCACTTTCTACAGGCAGCATAAGGTAAGCAGAGTATGGCACAAACAAGCAGGGTACGGCACATACAGGGAGCATATGGCAGGTAAGAATATGGCTTACACAAGTAGGCAGAATATGGCACACACACATACACAGGGAGCATAGGGCAGCCAGAGTATGACACATACAGGTAGGCAGAGTATGGCACACACAGGCAGCATAGGGTAGGCAGAGTATGGCACACACAGGCAGCATAGGGCAGGCAGAGTATGGCACACAAAGACAGCATAGGGCAGGCAGGGTTTGGCATACATAGGGAGCATAGGGCAGGAAGAGTATGGCACACACAGAGAGCATAGGTTAGGCAGAGTATGGCACACACAGGCAGCATAGGCACAGTATGGTTAATTAATGTGGATGCTAAGATATTAGCTAAGGTATTAGCCACAAGACTCAAATCAGTTATCACTGAAATATACATCCAGACCAAACTGGCTTTATTCCCCACCAGTCCATGGAGGTAAATCTAAGGAGATTATATCACAATTTACATGTACCACATGACAATTTGGGCTCCAGGGTAATTGTGTCCCTGGACTCCGAAAAAGCATTTGACTCAATTAAGTGGCCATACCTATGGGGAATCTTAGAATATTTTGGCTTCATAAAATTGATCCAACTCCTATACAAACCCCCCACAGCCCAAGTCCAAGCAAACAGCTTTACCTCACAGACCTTCCCCCTGACCAGAGGCACATGACAAGGGTGTCCTCTCTCACCCTTACTATTTGCTCTAGCTATAGAAACCCTTGCAATACAAATTCGGCACTCTAAGCAATTAACAGGACTGAAATATGGTCTCATTGAGGAGAGGGTTTCATTATATGCGGATGATGTCCTACTATATCTGGCAGACCCAGGTCCCTCACTATCTGGTATTCTGAGATTATTCTCAAGGTTCTCTATATTCTCTGGACTCCGAATAAACTGGACGAAAACAGTCATTTTCCCCTTAGAACCCATGCTTACACCACAACAGGTAGCTGACTACAGGCTACAAAGGGTCAACTCCTTTAAATATCTAGGAATAAACGTACATCTAGACCCCGAGCGATAAATCCCCATGAATATTACTCCCATCAACCAGCAACTTACAACCTCCCTAACTCATTGGACTTCCCTCCCTCTTACCATATGGGGAAGGATAAATATAATTAAAATTATATTTTTACCTAAGTATCTATATGCCTTTCATAACGCACCAACAATAATCTTCAAACAAACCTGTCACTCATGCCCAAATAGTCCCTTCCTCTGGAATAACAAGTTACCAAGGGTTTCATTTACCACCTTGACGGCCCCTTATGACAAAGGAGGACTGGGTCTTCCAAATCTGTATTACTACTACCTAGCTGGTCAACTTTATTAACTTTATATTAACTGGTGGTTTACCCAAGAACTAGAGAACCAAAATGTGATACTCCAGGCTAACACATTAGGTTCATTGGAGGTGCTTAAGAATGACCTCTTCAGGAAGCCTAGAGATCATCTACCTCTCCCACCCTGTATGAAGTCCCCAGCGGCTACCTGGCAAGTGGTATTGAATCTAAGAAAACTGAAACCTCCAATATTTACCTCCGCTATACCACTATGGAAAAATTCCAACTTGCCAGAATTCTACCAGTCGGAAGCCATATGGTTCTGGGCACCTAAATGAATTAAATACTTAGGCGACTTAGTTACTTACTCCAAATTTATAGACATGGCGGAACTTAGGGACAAATTCAATATGCCACACCTGCCCATGTATAGATACCTACAGATTCAATACACTTTTACAGCACAGTGACCCTTGCAGAACCTTCCTTTCTCTCACTTCCTTAGGAGAGAAGACCCTCCTAAACTGATCTCCAATTTTTATGTACAATTAATATCCACCACTTCAGCCCCATTCCAGGCAGCATACAAAAGATGGCAGGAAGACATCCCCGGGTTAGGGGCTGATCAATGGGAAGAAGTGACTGGGAATCTCTACCAGTTTTAAGTCTGTTCCAGAGACAGCTTGATTCAACATAAATTCATACTCAGAACGTACTACACCCCGAACAGATTAGTCCACACGGGTCAAATCTCATCCCCTATATGTAAAAGGTGTGGAGAGGTAGATGGATCCTACTGGCACATGGTTTGGACCTGCCCAATCATCAGCAGGTACTGGGTTAAAGTCACAAGATACATGACAACGACCTTAGCTCTCCCCCCATTATATCAACCTGAAATATGCATCTTAAATCTTATAGACGACCTTATCCCTACTAACTATGCTAGTGCTAACTATGCTAATTATGGTGACATCATTAATGTACTATGCTAAGAAAATGTTGATCATAAACTGGATGGCTCCCCTGTCGCCAAAAAAGACTGGGTGGATAGGTTTGGTTAATAAAATGCTTCCATCAAACTCACGTACGAAGCCAACTGAATAAGTTTGACAGAGTATGGGGTGGCTGGCTGGAAACCCATCTGATTAGACTACTATGAGCAAAGATCCACACTGTATTTGTAGATAACAAATATATCATGTAAAACTCAACTATGGCTGTAACCCCCACCTCCTTCATCCCCCTCCCTCTTTTTTCTGTATCCCATCCCTGTTTATATACAAAATCAATAAAAATAATTTCTTTAAAAAAAAATATGTGAACAATGAACAATCCAGACTGGGGAACAATCCAGTTTTAGGGCTTCAGGTAGCAGACCTCAGTCAAAAACTGTGCATATGAAGTTCTACTGCATAGCCTGATAATCCTACCATGAATATCAGAAATTACTTACAAGATTACCATTTCATTTTCTATTTATATAGTACCAACATATTCTACAGTAGAGAGAATTACATAGTAACATTGTAGATTAGGTTAAAAAAAAAGCCCAAGTGCTAGCTGATTTAGAGAAAGGCAAAAAAACCCTTCTGCAGTCTCACCAATATGTCTGAGATAATTTCAGACACTTAGGGGCTGATTTACATTACGAAAGTTGCGCAAAGTCGCGATTTTTTCGTAGCGTTAACACTTGCGCGCAAAGTCGCGCCTTTTTCGTAGCGTTAAAACTTAAAAGGCGCTACGTTTCGCGCAAGTTTTAACGCTACGAAAAAATCGCGACTTTGCGCAACTTTCGTAATGGCTACGAAAAACTCGCGTTTTTACGCAAAAATCGTAAAGACGCCGAAAAACTCGCGTTTTTACGCAAAAATCGCAAAGACGCCGAAAAACTCGCGTTTTTACGCAAAAATCGTAAAGACGCCGAAAAAAATCGCAAAATTACCGATCATTACGAAAAAAACGCAATCGGACGCATTCGGCCCGTTCGTGGGTTAGTAAATGTGCCCCTTGGTGTTTCTTACTGGCCTTTCCTGGTGCTACAGCAAGTATATTATTCATAAGTCAAGGGCCAGTTTTTTGATATGGCATGCTATCTTTTATTTATTTGGTGGAGTACAATTGGAAATTATATTTAATTTAAGCAGAAATATATTTTAAATACAGGCAAAATGGTAATGAATTTGTCTAACTAATGAGTGAGCAAAGCAATGTTTTTGGCCCTACAAAATTAAAGGGGCAGTGTACGCCTAAAAACACCTTAGCTTCTCAGTGGACTGGTAATTTGTTTAACTTGTTTATCTCTGCGAGATCAGGAAGTGACCCCAGTACTAGTGAAACTGGTTTAATATTATTGTTTAGTGCCAGAAATAACAGAAACCATGGATATGTCTAAATTAAAACAATAGGCAAAAAGCATGTTCAGCACAAGCCCTATTCTTTGAGCTTATTAGTGCAGAAGAGGGAAAGTCTATAATTGTTTATACACTTACTGTTGGACTAGGGAATCCCCACCAGCTTGGCAAGAAAAGCGCTGGTAGTGTTCAAGTGTAACTTATTAATAAAGCCACAATAATTTTTTCAAGATGTGCCTGATAGATGTCAGTTCATCATTGAGTTTATGGGAATATTTTATACATAGGGACATCACAGCAGCCAGTGAGGCTGGAAGTGCTTCTTGCCCTCTGTAACTGAGACTAGAATTCGCATCCATTTCCAAACATCTGGTTAAACACTACATATGGTTTGTTGTACCCTGGTACATTTAGACCTATCACAAAAAAGGGTAATACTGGAAAAATGCAGTGATATAATGCAGTGGTTTCATTACTTTTTTTTGGTTTTCACTACTAATTTCTTCACTGGCAACCTTGAGCTGTGCCAATACTCAATCATTTATTTGGTACCCAATGAAAGCGGAAACCTTGCAGTTTGGAAGAAAATGTAATGAAAAGCAAACAAATAGGTTTCCTTTACTGTTGTTGTTTATGGTTATAACAGCTTTTCTAATAAAAACACAGGCATTCAATATGGTTTGCAATAGAGGTCTCACAATGTTTTTCAAAAGGGTATTCATATATGCTGACTGGGACAGGAGTCTTTCATCAAGAAAGGAAATATTCTAACATTACTCCACTGTATCTGCAGGTATGACTTCCCAATCCAGGGAATAGAACACCCATGATACTCTGATAAGCAAATCTTCTCTCTATGTAATCTCAGCAATGGAAAGATCTTACTACACCCAAAGAAAAGTAAACCAGACATTAGGGCACATTTACTAAAGAGTGAAGTTTCGCATCAGGAAGCTTTGCCACACTGCAAATAATTTGTGCAGAATTATTCACTAAAATACAAATTTTTGTTGCAGCAAGAAATTTTCACCAGAGATTTTTCACCAGCATGTACTTTCCCTAGCTAATTTTCTCTATTAGCACTATTTTTCAGAGGAAATTTGCTAGCGTATGTAAGCTAGAGTTAATTGAAATCAGTGGCTATATACAGGACAGATATTTCTATTTATTAATGATGTGGCTCAGCTTGGTGAAAGTGCCCAATTATTTTTTTAAATGTCCATGGAACCAAATGGAAGACTAATTTAATAAGCAATATGAGAAGTCAGATTTTTACTTATGTCTGGATAATTTCGAGATTTAAGAAAGGGTTTTCACCACCACAGAACTCGATTTTTTCGTTATTGTTCCCAGAAAAAAAATCAAGTTTTTCGAAAATAACTCACATAATTCGTGATTTATTAATGTTTAGTTAACTTTTTTTTAACAGGTTTGATCTGTTGAGTATCATTGAGTCTTATGGAGGCTTAGAATAGTAGAGGAACAGAATAGTAAGTGACAGCCTGTCTGTTATTTTAATCTGTATGTGTTTGTATTTTGTGGTCTAATTGGTATATACAGTATATATTTTTTTTTTTATTATTATTATTATTAGATTAGCTAATTTAATAAATCATGCACAACCTTAGTTATGTTTGGGGGAAGAAGAAGAAGAGGCTTTTAAATATTTAAGACCCTGCTTTTTTGTTGCATATTTTCTGCAACACTGCCATCATCATCATAATGTATGGAGGCTGCAAGTGCCTGTCTCTACCTCTGTCAGGGTTGCCAGATTTATTTTTCCAAACTAGCCAAAGTCAGTGCTAAAACCAGCCCAAAACTAGCCAAAAGCCACTTTGGAAGTAGCCCAAAAATAGCCCAATATGTGCAATGAAAAAAAATTCTAAAAAAAAGTATATATGGGAAAACATGCCTTTTTAAAGTGTATAATCACTACCCATGCTCTGTGCCCCCTCTCCAGTTACTGGGATGGCTGATAATTCCCTTCCCTCTGTGCCCAGTCCAGCTGGGAAGTCACTACAGAAATGGATTCAGAATGTTGCACAACCCCAGACATGATATAAATATGGATGTGTTAACCTACAACTCTCAGTGCCCCAAGATATCCTGAGAGTTATAGCTTAATGATCAACTTCAGAACTGCCCCCGCATCACAGTAGTAAGTAATAGTACAATCACATACCCTATAGAGCAGGGAGCATACAGGAACATACAGGTTGAGCCTGAAAGAATACAAAACAGAGCCTCTGTCTATACTGTCCAATTGCATGCTGGGTATTATAGTTTTATATTAATCCTAGCTGTAGGCTAATTGTTAGAAACAAACTTCATTACCCAGCATGCAGTGGAACAGGCACACTAGGAGAAAAAAACTTTGGCTAGTTTCCAAACTACAAAACCCACCAAGGCTCCAAAAAACAGGCCAAAACTGTACCTTGGCGGTTTTGCACTTTGGAAACCCACCAAGGCTTTCATTAAGTAACCCTATTTAGTGGAAACACAGAAAGAAATCGCCAGCGCTCGGTCTAACCCACAATCTGGAGTTGACCAGCTGCTATAAATGATAAAAAGCCATTAATTATACACAAAGAGAAAGAAAGTTTGCCAGCGCTTAGTTTGCCTTTAAAAATAATTTTTACAAAAAATGAGGTGTTAGTACCACACTTTGGCCAAAATATGTAAGCTCACGTGCCACATCAAGGCCCCTCATTGTACGTGAGTCCTACACTGTCTAATGACTTTGAGTCTGTGATGCAATTAAAATAAAGTCCCCCAGAAAACAATGTGACTGAGTAGTGAGACCTGTTGCACCTACCTTTAGCTCAAAAAGGCTCTAGTGGAAAAGCAGGGAGCTTTTAAGCCCCAGCTCATTAGCACACTATTTAGTGGAAAAACCGCCAACCTGGCAACCCTTTCCTCTGTGTGTAGGAAGGGGGTGGAGAACTTGTGTGCTGACAGGAAGGAAGTTCTGCAGAGAAAGTGCTGGGAGAGAGAAGCAGCAGAGTTAGAGTAGGGGCTGTAAGATTGCAGATATTACTGTGTGTGGAAAGTCAGTAGGGAAGCCCAGTGGTAGAAAAGAGGGCAAAAGGAAAGGGAGGCCTTGCCAGGGCTTTGAGGAACAAAGTGTGCTCTTTTCAGGGCACGGAAAGCCAAGGGGAGTCCATCTCAGGATTCTGAAGAAACCGTCACATAAATAGGTATTTCCCCCTCAGCAAATAGAGATTAGACAATATGAAATATTATATGAAATAGCTCCTGGTTGGCAGGCTGTATGTATCACAGTTTTTTAAAGGTACCGTGTCCTGCCAATAAACATATCAACTTTATTTCTGTGCATGATTATGGATCAGTGAAGTTTCCAGGTTTCCAAGTTTCCAAGTATTAAGCTAGGAAAAGGAGCCTGTCTATTGCTGATTACATAACAAATATGTCATAATTGCTTATTTACTAATGGGGGCAAAAAGCAGAATGTAAGAATCAAGCATAATGCTCCATGTACTTTGCCCACAATGCACCTTGAACCTGCTGTGTTTGTGCCCATCACTGGTACGACTTGAACTCACAATGTAAAGGATAGCATGTGAGTAGAACATGGGTTCCCATAGGATGTCCATAATGGCTCATAGAAGCCTGTGTGAAAGCAAGTAGCATCCAGAGCTCTGTGCTTAATTCCCTGCTTGTGCACTCTGCCCATTGTGGCATAGGATCCAAAGTTATTACATATACTGCACAAAATTATTATCTAACACCGTCCTCTTTAGGTACTGTTGCCCCTGAAAGAGGCTGTTAGCAAAAGCATCCAATCACTACCTGTCCCTATTTACTCTTGAACACAGACAGAACTTCTTGGAGTTGCCCTGTGTAGCAGGCACAAGACATTGTTATTTAAAAGCCTCTAACACACAGGTCAGATCAATCCAATTCTTCTCCAGTGGTGTCACAATTGTAATTCATGGCATATTTTCTAGACAAACTCTATTTTGGAAGCAATTTGACAGGCAACTTAAAACGTCATTCTGTATGGGGTCCAAATTTTTGGGAATCTTTAAAAAAGGTACAGTGTGTAACCTCTATTTGGCTGTGAAAACAGGCAACACCAGCTAGAATGGCTTTAGAGGATGGGGTACATAGGAATCTACACATCAGAAGGGCTTTCACTATGTGGAAAAATTATTGGGTGTAGTGCAACTACAACTCACTTAGGCTGTGTGCAAAGTAATTGAAAGAATGGACCCCAGAAGGTTCTTTGCGCTGAAAACATAAACCAACTTGTTTATTGTCCAATACAATTAGTGCACAGGGTTATTGCAAATACTCACACAGAGGAGATAGTTGTTTAACACTCCGAGGATAGAGAGAGAGGATGTCCACCGGTTTATCCCACCTCTAATGAGTCTGGGCAGGGTAAAGACACCTGACAGCATGGCACCACTATGGAGGGTAGTCTTGACAGATACCTCATGTCCTCAGGATGTATACATTAGCTGTTAAGGATTCCAAACAGCCGACTATGGATCAGGGATTAGAACTAACCTAAATCCTGCATCTTAACCGTGGCCCTATGCTAAGGCAACAATGCCTGTAAGAAAGGGTACTTCCCAGCTAACCTACTGTTTGGAGCCAGAAACTGCTCTTTCTACACTTTCCTAGAAAGTGCTCTTAGGATGTCTACGATCTAGCTATTCATCGTTCACAGGGTCCATGTTCCCTGACTTTCTCTAGAGTAGGATGTTTCTCTAGGGTAAAATGGCTTACTGGTGCCCTGTTGATCCCAGGCTCAGTGAAACTTCCACGTGAGTCAACAGATGCAGCCAAAGAGAAAGATTCACCCTTTAGCTAAACACTATATTAGAGTGCAAAGGGAGTGGTCTACTTATGAATCAATAAGGCACGGAATACAAATAGTAAACTAGATACATGGGTCTTTGCCCAGTAACAGGATAAAGAAGGAAATGGTAGGGTTTAAAGCCATAGGGGCATATTAACCCTATGGGTCCCTACAAATGCTTTCCTCTTCTGGGGGCCCTTGCTGATTTGTGATTCCTTGGTGGAATCATTACCAGCCCCAAGGGCAGACTCAAGCATTCCCCTTTGTGCCATACTTTGCCTGTGTCAGGAGTGGATGGGGAGCCAATGAAGATGAGGAACTTCTCCTACACCTCCCGCACAAGATGCAGCACCTGTCAATGAGAACAGGCCTGGCTCAGAGGAGGAGTGGCAGGAGCACATACAGGTCCTTCTCAAAAAATTAGCATATTGTGATAAAGTTCATTATTTTCTGTAATGTACTGATAAACATTAGACTTTGATATATTTTAGATTCATTACACACAACTGAAGTAGTTCAAGCCTTTTATTGTTTTAATATTGATGATTGTGGCATACAGCTCATGAAAATCTCAAAAAATTAGCATATCATGAAAAGGTTCTCTAAACGAGCTATTAACCTAATAATCTGAATCAACCAATTAACTCTAAACACCTGCAAAAGATTCCTGAGGCTTTTAAAAACTCCCAGCCTGGTTCATTACTCAAAACCGCAATCATGGGTAAGACTGCCGACCTGACTGCTGTCCAGAAGGCCATCACTGACACCCTCAAGCAAGAGGGTAAGACACAGAAAGAAATTTCTGAACGAATAGGCTGTTCCCAGAGTGCTGTATCAAGGCACCTCAGTGGGAAGTCTGTGGGAAGGAAAAAGTGTGGCAGAAAACGCTGCACAACGAGAAGAGGTGACCGGACCCTGAGGAAGATTGTGGAGAAGGACCGATTCCAGACCTTGGGGGACCTGCGGAAGCAGTGGACTGAGTCTGGAGTAGAAACATCCAGAGCCACCGTGTACAGGCGTGTGCAGAAAATGGGCTACAGGTGCCGCATTCCCCAGGTCAAGCCACTTTTGAACAGAAACAGCGGCAGAAGCGCCTGACCTGGGCTACAGAGAAGCAGCACTGGACTGTTGCTCAGTGGTCCAAAGTACTTTTTTCGGATGAAAGCAAATTTTTCATGTCATTCGGAAATCAAGGTGCCAGAGTCTGGAGGAAGACTGGGGAGAGGGAAATGCCAAAATGCCTGAAGTCCAGTGTCAAGTACCCACAGTCAGTGATGGTCTGCGGTGCCATGTCAGCTGCTGGTGTTGGTCCACTGTGTTTTATCAAGGGCAGGGTTAATGCAGCTAGCTATCAGGAGATTTTGGAGCACTTCATGCTTCCATCTGCTGAAAAGCTTTATGGAGATGAAGATTTCATTTTTCAGCACAACCTGGCACCTGCTCACAGTGCCAAAACCACTGGTAAATGGTTTACTGACCGTGGTATTACTGTGCTCAATTGGCCTGCCAACTCTCCTGACCTGAACCCCATAGAGAATCTGTGGGATATTGTGAAGAGAAAGTTGAGAGACACAAGACCCAACACTCTGGATGAGCTTAAGGCCACTATTGAAGCATCCTGGGCCTCCATAACACCTGAGCAGTGCCACAGGCTGATTGCCTCCATGCCACGCCGCATTGAAGCAGTCATTTCTGCAAAAGGATTCCCGACCAAGTATTGAGTGCATAACTGAACATAATTATTTGAAGGTTGACTTTTTTTGTATTAAAAACACTTTTCTTTTATTGGTCGGATGAAATATGCTAATTTTTTGAGATAGGAATTTTGGGTTTTCATGAGCTGTATGCCACAATCATCAATATTAAAACAATAAAAGGCTTGAACTACTTCAGTTGTGTGTAATGAATCTAAAATATATGAAGGTCTAATGTTTATCAGTACAGTACAGAAAATAATGAACTTTATCACAATATGCTAATTTTTTGAGAAGGACCTGTATATGGTGATGGCTTCTGCGGAGTTGTATAGTTCAAGAGAGGTACCAAATCGAAAGGCAAAGTCATTAACCAGTCCAGGCAATATAAGTCCAATAGGCAGGCAGCAAGTAGCAAGGTAAATAGGGAAAGCACTGGTCAGCAACAGGTAATCAAGTAACAAAATGCTTAATAACACAGCCAGGAAAAGCTCAGATCAATTAACAACATTTTAGGTAAATTTGGCGTCTTTAGCCAAAGCCGTGTGTAAACTAAGACATGCAGCGTTTCGAAACGTACATACGCGATGCGTCCAACTGAACGCCACAACATACGTGCGCTGATGACTTTTGTTGTCTGTGGGAGGTGATCCTGGTGGGGGTCTGTTTTGGGAGTTTGTTGGCATTTGGAAACAGTTTTTAAGGGGGTCCCTAACCTGTGCTATCCACAGGGGAGGAGGATGCATATAGATAAGGGCAGTGATCCCCAACCACTGGCTCAGGGGCAACATGTTGCTCCCCAACCCCTTGGATGTTGCTCTCAGTGCCCCCAAACCAGGGAGTTATTTTTGAATTCCTGACTTGGGGGCAAGTTTTGGTTGAATAAAAACAAGATTTCCTACCAAATAAAGCCCCCTGTAAGCTGATTGGGTGCATAGAGGCACCTAATAGCCAATCACAGTCCTTATTTGGCTCCTCCATGAACTTTTATGGTGCTTGTGTTGCTCCCCAAGTCTTTTTACATTTGACTGTGGCTCACAAGTAAGAAAGGTTGGGGAGCCCTGGATAAGGGTATGCCTTAATATTAATGAATAAACCTTTTTTCACATATGAGTGAAAAAAAGCCTGCTGGGTGCAAGAGAGATGAGAACAGAGAGAGACTAACAGAATTTTACCCACTCTTACCAAATTACATATATTAGGACTCAATAAAAGCCACAGTGGAAATCAATTTAATGCTGCCTGGAACATCTGAATTCACCACTAATTGTAATTGGTACTAGAAAAGGGGCTGTTTAATAAGAGATAAATATATAACCATGGATGTTCAGGCTGAAGTGCATGACATAGGACTTCCTCATTTAGGACACCCTGTTGCACTCCAGATACAAGGTGTAAAAAATACCCTAAAAACTCATCCCCGCTCTATTCATTCCTATTGGATTTTAATAAGTTTATTACATCACATTTTCCTAAAGCAAATAGCAGCTTTCACCCGGTGGCCATTTTTCCTCTAATACATAATCAGATACATTTAAATCTGCAAACAGCATATACACACACAGACCCTTATTCACCATACATTTCATCAAGAATACAGGCTCACACAGGTAGAACGGTCTCTGATAAAAGTTCTGCTTTGTTTGAGCACTGTAATGGTAAAGCTGAGCTCAGGAGAAAAAAATTGAAGCAGACAGCTAGAGCTGAGTTTCTATGGGAACCAGCAATGCCATCGCTTCACTGGCTGCTAGACTGGGGGACATGTTTAGTAATCTGAGCTGAGAACAACTGAGCATGCCCACAAGCCAACAGCCAAAGCAAATTCCTGAGGGAGGGGGCCGAGTGGGTTCCAGGAGGAGTAGGAAATGTAAGTGATTAAGGAGATGTTGCAGCCTTACAATTAACCCCTGGACAACCAGTGTGGCAGGTATTGAAAGAGGCTGTTCACTGATTAAATTTGTGTGTGTGGGGTTTACATGTCCTTTAAGATTCATGACTATGCACTCTGGTTACTTTATCTTTTTGAAAAAGTTGAGGCAAAAAGCATAAAGTCTTTAACAAGGAAGGCAACTTTGAGCGACTTCAGAAACTGAAGTGTTGCGAAGGGCTTTCCACCGACGACTACAGTTGTTGCTGGTGTAAACCATTTTCAGAGTGGGTACTCCCCCCGCAACAGCTGCGATCTATCGTGGGCGAGTAAGTCACTTCATGGGTGCTTACCCTTAAAAGCTCCATTTGATAAAGATTTTTAAAGAGGCATAGGGAAATGGATACATCAAATTCCCTGCACCTCAAATCACAATTATTTTTCAATTCAAGTCACTTTCATGTTATGTTTTTGAACATATTACACAGGAGTTATTTTTCTCCTGAACTACGGAAAAAAGTGGGTTGGTCTCACTCATTTGTTTAAAATGTCATGCCCCAATAGCAGACATTTATCATGTGGTCTTGTCCGTCAGTTAAACAATTCTGGGAAGCAATCATTTTGTATTGTAATTCTATGTTACATATTCAGATACATCCTTTATGAGCAATTTTTGTGGACACAACAAAGATCCCAAAAGCAGATAAGAAACTAGCAAATATTATTTCTACAGTTAGTAAAAAAGCCATATTGCATTGTTGGTTATTTGTTCTTCCCCCCATCACTTGAAATGATGTTTATTAAACTAGATTTTGCTTATTGCATGGATTGGCTGGAAACCATTTTACACAGAGAACGTCAGGTTACGGACCTGTCTTTATAACATGGACAAAATAATGTGCAGACATTAGTGCCCATACAACAACAAGAAATCTTATATGTATTTCGATTTACCACCTGGTGATTATAAGTAATAACATGGGGAACGATCCCACAATCACAGAGCCCCGTGCTATCACATCTGAGTACACCCCCGGTCCAGGCGTGGCTTACTGTAGAAAAATATATATATGCAGACGGAGCACTTCAGGACATCTTTTCAATGAAAAATATATATTCTTTATTCAAATATCCATTAAAAACATATTGATGAACTACACCTCCAGCTTAACGCGTTTCATGGCTTCTCGCCACTTCATCAGAAGCTACCACATGGTATATGTCTGAGGAGCTAGAGGGAAGACATGATCAGTCTATATTTGAGATAAATCAGGGAAGAAAGTACAAGTTTCTAAATGTTTAGGGTAATCAGATGTTTGATAACTCAATTATTACTAATGGGGTGGGTCAAAGAATGTGTGTAGACCCACTCCAAGTAACATTTCCAACACAATTTATGATTGTAATGGCATGTCTTCCTGTTTGATGTATTTATTATTGGTGCAAATAACAGGGACAGACAATTTATCATATTTTGAGGTTGAGGACAACCTCGAACCTAAGCGCTATAAAGAAACACAACAAAATGGATGCAACTCTTTTCCTTAAGTTGTATTTTCTTTAAGCACTAGCTCATTTAAGAAAAAATGTGAATAGAATATTTGCATCCAAGCAAAAAATCACAATGTTTTATTAAATTGCAAAGAGACTGAACATTGTGAATATTTTATTAAACTGAAAAATAATATTGTTTGAGGCATTTCCTGCCCATTCCTTGCACTAATGTTAAAAAAGTAGTATATTGTCCTTTCAGCTGTATTAACATGACATCCAGGTGACCCACCCGTAAAGGAGAAAAAAAGGTAAAACCACTTGGGGGTGGCAAAATGTTAGGCACCCCCCGGTGATTGTAACCGTTCACCTTATACCTTGGGCTGGTGCTTCTGTTAGGAGAAAATCACACTAGCCTGGGGTAGCTGCGAGAGAGCGATCCTCTTTCTTTTTTGTCTTCCTGCTGCTTGTGCAGGGCCAAAACAAGGGGTAGCCCATCTAGGGCGCAATAATGCGTGGGCAATGACCCCGAGCCCACGTGCAAACGCATGTGGAGGGGGGTGAAGGGAGGTTGCAGGGGTGAGGTGGGTGACTGGGTTTCATAGGGCGCCCCTGCACTTGTGCATTTCCACTAGTGTGAAAAGCCGAACTTTAAAGGAAAAGGAAAGGTAAAAACTAAGTAAGCTTTATTAGAAAGGTCTATGTAAATTTAGCCACTCACAGAAACACAGGATTTCTTGTCTCCTTTTTTGTAAACATGTTTTTCGGTATCATACTTCCTCCCCTTTAGGGCTCCTTTAAAGTTCGGCTAACATTTTAGCACCCCAGTGATTTTACCTTTCCTTCTTCTTTAAGTTCTTTGTGACCTAAATAGTATCCTTAATCACTAAAAATTACTCATAGAGTACAGCTGCCAAATGTGCAATAATGTTACTTATTGTTTTTTGATATTGGAGGGCTGGTTTTGACTTATAATCAAGATTCGAACTTTTCTTTGCGAGTAAATATCAAATATTAGGGAAAACAAATTTAGTCAAATTAAAAAAAAAAATAGAAATTATGGAGTTTTAGTAAATCTGGCCTTAAAATAAAAAAGTTTAAAAATGTTAGAGTTTTAGTAAATCTGCGCCTAAATCACGAGTTTGAATCCCGAATGGAAAAAATTCGGATTGGATACGATAATTTCTGAAGATCGCAAATATCATGAATATGCCTACGAAAAAAAACTTATTAGTCATGATAATATCGTGACATATTAGCGATCTGAAATTTTCCTACCAAACGATTGTAAACAGCGGGAAAACCTTTCCGACTTTAATCCTTCTGTGCATGATGTTGAAAGCCTCCTATAGGAATCAATGGCAATCTGCAGCTCCAACTTGGCCCAAGGAAAGTCACGTAATGAAGCTTGAATGAATCCGAAACTTTGTACTCAGCGTTAAAATACAATTTTGTCACACAAATTTTGTTGCAAAGTACGAAAAAGTAGCGCAAGGTATGAAAAAGTTGCAAATATATGCTTGGAGCATTCGTGTATTAATAACTGTCCCCCTTAGTGTTATAAAATGTATTTGTAAACTCCTTTTTAAAGGAGTTTACAGGTATTGTTTTATCCTTAGATGAAAAAGCAAGGTTAGAAACATAGCAGAATTTTCCTTGTTGACAGGTTTTTATAACATTAAGGAATATGTGGCCAAATAGCAATGATACAGTGACAGCAAATGAAATTAAAATGTTGACCTCACTTACTAAGAAGATACATGCAAAAAGAATTAGGGCCTTTTGCCATGCTCATCTGCCACAGTGCAACTTTTTACCCTGGAATTCCAGTGTATTCGCCCCACAACAATTCAAAAGCAAAATTCCATTTAAGTCATATTGTAATACAAGCACACCCATTCATAAATGGTATGCTAGTTGTGTCTACATCATAATGTGCATCCTGTGAGCATGGACATTTTCTTACATCTTTAGAATTCTTATCCTGGATTCGCCCTGAGGCAGTTTCTGCAATGCCACCCCCCAGCGCTTATCTTTCCTACAATGGGGGGGGGGGGGGGGGGGCTGCATCGCTAAAGTAGAGAGCACAATTGCTGTAAATACATCTCTTAAAGTTACCAATAGAGGCTTTTTGCAACCCCTGGTAAGTTGGGGGTTAAAGATACATTCTATTTAAAGATACATTCTGATAGTTGCCATTGGTTACTGGAACTGCTGCCAACTTTTTTACCTTAGTACAGGTATGAAATCCTTTATTCAGAAACCTGGTACTCAGAATGTTTTAGAATATGGGAAAGCCATCTCTCTTAGAGTTAATTTCAAGCAAATAATTCTATTTGTTATAAATGATTTCCTTTCTCTATGTAATAATAAAACAGTACCTTGTACTTAATTACATAGTTAGAGTCCATCAAGTTCAACCCTTCCAAGTAAACCCAGCACACACAAACCTATATTGACCTATCTAAGCACTCACATACATAAACTATATATACCAACATCAATACTAACTGTAGATTTTAGTATCACAATATCCTTGGATACAATGCTTGTTCAAGAACTCATCCAGGCCCCTCTTAAAGACATTAACAGAATCTGCCATTACAACATCACTAGGAAGGGCATTCCACAACCTCACTGCCCTCACCGTGAAAAACCACTTACGCTGCTTCAAATGAAAGCTCCATTCCTCCATTCTAAAGGGGTGGCCTCTGGTGCACTGGTCGTTTTTAAAAGGAACAGTATACCACATTGCTCAACATGAGTTCAAATTATCAGACTAAACAAACACATTGCCTATTGCTTTTCTTGCACAAAACAACAGAAGAATCAAGCTGGTTCCTACTGTATCTTCTAATTTGTGGAAGGGGTAAATAGTGACAATGTACAATTAAACCCCCCATGTTTGGCTTCTGCTTATTTGTAACTTAAAACAAACAACAAAAGGGGAAGGAAGGCAGTTTTTTCAACAGACCTCATTATCTTTATCTCATTATATTAGGATGTGGCATGTAGTAAGTGTAAATACGATCCATTGTAAAAATTAAATGAAAATAATAGGCAGAGTATATTTTCAGTATCTTGATTAAAATTATCCATGTTAATTATAACATTACGTGTTTCTTTTCTAGCAAAAAAACAAGTATGATATCCATACAATTCATTATAATATAATTGTACCTTTATTTGTAAGGAGTTATTGATCTGTCTGCAAAGTGCAATACAATGCCCCAAATCTGGGGTAAAGTTTCAAAGTGTCCACAATCAATTTAAGTTCAAAGATAAGGCTGTATAATTTTAGAATTAATAAGCAACCTGCAACATCTAGACTACATTATTAAAACACTTTGATATAGTTAAGAAGTGGAAGCAATTATACAGTGGAACAATGCCAAAAATCTATATAATGTATCAACTAGTGCAGTAAAAAAAATAATTCTTTTTTTACACATGAATAACAACCAATAGACCTTGACATTATACCATGTATAACAAATGTATTGGTTTGTGCTGTAAGATTACACAGGTGAAAATATTCCTGTGGGAAGTTATGATTTTGTGTGACATGGTATAACCTGCAACGGTCACAGTAATACTATGGCAACTGCATGCATAGCACATATTTGAAACACATACGTGTGTAAATATGTATATATATTGTGACATGCTGAATGCCTGTACACGCAATTTTGGGGGAATTAGCAATGGTAGGCAGGCAGGCATGCAGAGGATCTGGAGCATAGAGACAGGGACACCAAGTCTTCAGGCAAAACTCCATTCTTCCCAACAGAGACATAAAGACAGTTCAGTAAACAGTTCAGGGTTTTGAGATGTCCCTTCTTCAGGTTTCTCACCTTCCAGGGTTATTTCCACGCTCTGGAACACTCAGGCTTCACACTAAGCCTTGCCGAGCCCTCTCAGCACTCATCCGTTGGGTCAGCACTCCCTCTGCTTCCTGGCAGTGGCAGGTGGCACCCCCAGCTCCTCTGGGAGTTCCTCACACAGGCAGCCCTCCTGCTCTGTGCCCTGCTCTGAGAGTGACCTTCACATAGTCACGGTTCAATTCCAACTTCCAAAATCACACAACCCCTTTTATTGGCTGCTCACCTGCAGCCTAATCAGGCAGCTCCCTACAGCTGGCCAAATCAAAGCCTTAAAGGGAGATTTACTCCAAAACAGCATTACCTGCTGTAAAACCAGGTATTTTACCTTGGGCCATTTGTATCACACCTTAAACACTGGTAGAAATACACCAAATAATTTCCCATTGCATCTCTCACAATATATATATGCATATATATCTGCTGTGTAGCCATGGGGTAGTTATTCAGTCAAGAAAAGGAGAAAAAAATGGTTACATAGCACATAGAAGATAAGCTCTGTAGAATAGAATGGGTTTATATTCCTGGGAAATAATTAAAGGATAACTATACCCCCAGAATGAATGGTACTTTATATTATGTTAAGTGACCTATTAAAGAATATTGCTAAACTGGAAGATATATATATCAGTAGATATTGCCCTTTTACATCCTTTCTCTTAAGCCACAATCTAGTTATGATCTGTGTGCTCCCTCAGAGATCACATGACCAGAAAAATTGCAGCTTTAACTATAACAGGAAGAATTATGGAAGCAAAAGACAGAACTCTGTCCATTATTTGGCTGATGTGGCCTAGCATGTATGCATGCCTTGGCTTGTTGGTAACTTGCTTGGTAACTCCTGCAATTATGCCCCCTTGACCCACAGTGCTTAGCTTTTCTGCACAGGAGGGGGTCCAGAGGGGGCACATCACTAGTGCAGAGAGTGCTATTATAATCTCTGTAGTAGCAGAGACACATTTCTTTTAATGACCATAAAATTCCAGCAGGGCACTGTGATCAAGGAATTTGTTTCTCCCTATCCTCTGAGTACTCCAGTTTCCTCCCACACACTAAAAACATACAGGCAGTTTAACTGATTATTATTTTAATTATATTAATTATTACATTTACTTTACTCATGTATAATCTTAATAAAGTGTTGCATAGATAAGTCAAGGTGCTATATAAAAAAACATTATTATAATAATAATAGACATGCACCTTGAACTTCCATATAGTTGCACTTGGCATCAATACATTTCCTTCTCTGTTCAATCTAGCGCAAGTGAGATTATGGATGCTGTGGAACCCTGGAGCTACCACCACTTTGAACATGGTGGTAATTCCAGTGTTCCCTTAGCATGCTGTATCAAAGAATCACGCTCTAACCCATTCAAATACCAAGTGCTGGACGTGACCTCTTTTCCACCATGAACAGTTTAATAACAACTTGAACCTGATTTAAACATCAGTGCACAAGCACAGTTGCATTTGTTTTCATGCACTGAATGCAACTCTCTATATGGCTGCAATGATGCTGGAATTGTGGTGACAGCAAAACTGCATTAAAATATGAAAGTCAAATAAAAATTATTTATTATAATGAAAGTACAACTATTTTAAATAAGGAAACAACAATACAGAAACAAAATCCGTTTTTAAAACAAAAAATGGTAATTGCAAACTATAATACAGGGCTATATTCTCCAACAATGACACTTCACTGCCACCCACATTTACTTATACAACATTCATTTTTTCTTACACCATTCCATAATGCAGAAATATTTACTCTATTTAGATTCAGGTAGACACAATTAATTTGGACATCTTTCAGAGAAGCAAGCACCCAGTGCAAAAGCAACACAAAAATATTATGACATTAAACTATGCATACAAGTTGAAAAAATGATTTAAAAACTGCTATATAGCTGTACATATTTGAAATAAGAAAAAGAAATTATATGGATTTGGTTTGTATAAATCTGTTTGCTAAGGTTTCTGCAACGGTACCGCTGAAAATTGAGATATGAAACATGATAACTATTTTAAAGTTATTATTCACCAAATGTTTTGACTTGGGCAAAGGTATGGTGACAAAAAAAAACAGTTTAATTTTTTAGTTATTACGCAGCAGAGTGATGGATTATAATTTAATTTTCCTTACACCAATGCAGTGATGTCTATGGGCAATCTATGGGCCAGATGTGGTCCTCCAAGATGTTTTTTGTAGCACCCAATGTAATATTTGCCCCTTATATAAAAGTAGTTAGAAAAAAATACTGCATTTATAAATGCATCTTAGAAATAGTCATTCTGAGTAACACAGATTCTGCATGGGTTTAATGTAGTGTTATACAGACTTAAAGCAGGATGAACTATGAACTGTATGTAACTGTTGTTTCTTCATGCAATACCCCAAAATACCCCAATGACCCTGGATTGATTATGTGAGATTTAAAATGGTGAACAGTGTTGCTGGAATTAATTAGCAGTACACTATACTACTGACAAATACAAGATAAATCATTCCCTTTGATAGTACAATGCATATGAATGGTCAGCTTTGTGTGTCAAAGGGGAAATAAAGCTTAACTTACTGTATATACTCGAGTATAAGCCTAGTTTTTCAGCACCCAAAATGTGCTGAAAAAGTCACCCTCGGCTTATACTCGAGTCAGGTGCCATGGGTCCCTCTAGACTAGCACCCTCTGTCCTTTGTGTGCAAATTAGGCCCCCCGCAACCAGACCCTCCAGTGCCCTGGCCCACCCCCAAATTCATCTTCATCTACCATCCTCACCTGTCCCATTCTACACTAGACATTGCACTTTATATTCGATATAAACTATATATAGTTTTGAAGGATTTTAACTCTTTGTGTTTTAGCTTGGTTGCTGATTGAGCTAAGGGGGTAGTACTCTTAAGGTATCATCATTGATACCATATTGTTTTTGTTGACCCTCTTCTCCACTAGAGCTAGTTTACTGTTTAAATAAATATTTAAAAACACATGCCCCACTCATTTAATGTAATTTTATTGGTATTTATTTTGATTATTGAAACATAGCAGTAGCTGCTGCATTTCCCACCCTAGGCTTATACTCGAGTCATTGCGTTTTTCCAGTTTTCTTAGGTAAAATTAGGTACCTCGGCTTATATTCGGATCGGCTTATACTCGAGTATATACGGTAATTGCTGTACATTATGTTTAGGAGTCCTGAGTTCTCTGTGCCCAGAGTGTACTGAGCATGTGCAGTGACACTTAAGAAAGTCCAAGGGAGCTCTGTGAACAACTTTGTAGGCCTGGATCATTACTGTTATAGAGATACTGTGCTTTTAGGCTGGTACAGTAAGTTTAATATATAAAATACAGCATTTATAGCCATATTCAATTAAGGTTTTGTTCTCCTTTAACACCACAGTTATACAATGCACATGAACAGGTGACTAACTGAAGTATTAGAGAAAATAATAATGTATAAATGGCATTCAAGTGAATATGGCAATCAATATTAATCAATAGGTGCTATTTCTTAAAATAAGATGCTGATCCTTTCATCTAATGGTAAATGTACACACTCTCCATACCTCTCCAAAAAGGGGTAAGGTAAAATGAATAAATAATACCCACACTATGCACCAGGATTGAGACACTTATGTAAGGTTCTGTCAACCTTCTACCTACCCTGTGCACTTGGAGATCACTCCTGCTCAGATGCGCACATAGTCTTACAGGGGTTGTTCACCTTTGAGTCTACTTTTACTATGTTGTAGAGCATTAATTAATTAATTGAGTGAACCACCCCTTTAACAGGAAATAGGTCTTTATTTTTTAACAGCTTTGTGTTTTCAAATTAATACTTTGATAGTACAGGTATAAGGCCTGTTATCCAGAATGCTGGGGTTTTCAAGATAAGGGATCTTTCCTTAATTTGTATCTCCATACCTTAAGACAACAGAAAATCATTAAACGCAATAGGATTGTTTTGCTTCCAATAAGGATTTATTATACCCTAGTTGGGATAGTACAAGGTCCTGTTTTAATATTACAGAGAAAAAGAAAACATGGACTCTATGGGAGATGGCCTTGTAATTCAGAACAAACTGGATAAGGGATTGCCGGATAAGTGGATCCCATACCTGTACCTTGTAGTTGATGTTAACTAAGCCAGCATAAGTCTATATTCATACCAAAACTCCAGTGAACATTCTTAAGTGTTTATGTTTTAGCAGCTTAAAGGCATTGTGATCTAAAGTACTGGAAAACAAAAGGTCCCAAGCATTCCAGATAACAGATCCTGTACTTATAAGCAAAACTTTCATACAAAGAAAAAAAGCAAAGGATACTTTTTGATTTATTCCTGCAATCAATGCCATTATTGATCATTTACTTTCAAATCCATTACCTTCCATGAGAAACAATGTAATACCCATTGTATTGTGCATTTAGCTTTTATATTGCATTTTGGTTATTGACTGGAGGATTCACATGCAATCAATAAACTTCCAAGATTGTAAATCATGAATCTATGTGCAATTTAGTAAATAACCAAAGCAAAATGTAATTGTTATTGTTGCCATAAAACATTAAATAATACATTATTTCAGGTTCTTGTCTCTCAGTCCTGTACTGTAGGTAATGCATTGTACATTACACCTGAACATGTGTTAGGAATATAAAACATGTAAATATTAATCTTGAGAAAATAGCAAGAATGGGTTGCTCTTGTATATATTTGTTCATGTTGATCATATTTCTTCTCATGGTGTTTAAAAAAAACCTTCTTTGAAGCCTTACCTTGTAAATTAAACATATACCACCTTAATACATTTGATAGTCCTTTCTTTGAACAAGAGCAATAGGAATGCAATGTTTTAGCATTTTTATACAGCCCCAATAAGTGGTTTTAAATAAATAATGCATGCTTTAAAACAAAAAGGGAACCATTTTATTACAGCCATCTAATAAAAGAAACTAAGGGGTTAATTCAATAAGAAGTGCATATTTGATGTACCATTAACTACACAAGTTGTTTTACCTTGTCTTATGGCAGCAGCAATATGATTTGTTCAGATTTTTTGTACTAATAAAATACTACGAGTAACTCCATGTGATATTTCTTTATTACTGGGTCTTGTGACTCACAGCAACTAATCAGCAGGTAGTGATTACTGTTAAGCTGTGTAAAAGATCACATCTGAAAGGTTGCTATTGGTTAGAAAACATTCCTTCCTTTTTATTATATTAAGCTTCTAAAGGGCTACTTGTTCCCATCTACCGTATATACTCGAGTATAAGCCGATCCGAATATAAGCCGAGGTACCTAATTTTACCTAAGAAAACTGGAAAAACGCAATGACTCGAGTATAAGCCTAGGGTGGGAAATGCAGCAGCTACTGCTATGTTTCAATAATCAAAATAAATACCAATAAAATTACATTAAATGAGTGGGGCATGTGTTTTTAAATATTTATTTAAACAGTAAACTAGCTCTAGTGGAGAAGAGGGTCAACAAAAACAATATGGTATCAATGATGATACCTTAAGAGTACTACCCCCTTAGCTCAATCAGCAACCAAGCTAAAACACAAAGAGTTAAAATCCTTCAAAACTATATATAGTTTATATCGAATATAAAGTGCAATGTCTAGTGTAGAATGGGACAGGTGAGGATGGTAGATGAAGATGAATTTGGGGGTGGGCCAGGGCACTGGAGGGTCTGGTTGCGGGGGGCCTAATTTGCACACAAAGGACAGAGGGTGCTAGTCTAGAGGGACCCATGGCACCTGACTCGAGTATAAGCCGAGGGTGACTTTTTCAGCACATTTTGGGTGCTGAAAAACTAGGCTTATACTCGAGTATATACAGTACATGCATTCAAGGTGGTTTCTACTCCAGATGACCATATGAATAGTAATAAATGATAACCTTCCCTCTGTGAGGGTTTTGAGTGTCTTTTCCAGTGAACTGTGTCTTCTCATATTTAAGTTTATAAGTATAGACGTTTCAGCCTTATTTGTGCTTTAAGGGCAAGGTCACAAATGCTTCAGTCAAAGATATGTCTGATTAGTCCATGAAGTGCTTGTGTTCACAGTTATATGGTGAGCAGGCTCTGTTTGCCACCTAAGGGGTAATTGTATGCTTCGGCCTAAGTGCAGATGCGCAGAGCTGCTATTGGTGCAAAAGTGCAAGCTTTTGTGGATTTGTGCTGATATCCAATCTGTGTAGCTACACTCAGGCTGAAAACTGTGCCTGACAGTGGAATTACACATAGGTGCAGATCCACTTCTCTCTCCACCTGTGTATAGGATGGAACACGCAAGGCAATACACTCTGTGTGCCCTTAGCTTAAAGCTATTGAAAAATGTTACGGTAATTAAGCTATATCTGAAGGTTGCTTACAATCTGTGTTTGGGTGGAGGTCAACTTTAAAAATTTCCTACAGTAAAATTACTTGGGCATGGGCCACATGGGTGACTTGCTCAGTGTAACTCTATTTGATCTACTTATCTCCACATGGTGCTTGTAACCAAAGGCAGAGTATGCACAGAGTTGAGAGACTGCAAGTAATAAATTGCACAGCCATGTATATTGTTGCAGCCTACCACTAATTTATCTAGGTACGAGAGCTGGAAAATTTCATGATTCAGCTTGGCATTAAGTAAATGCGTGTCTAGCTTCCTAATCAATTCTTTTTGGGAATTCTTTAGAAGTTGTTTGGAATTCACCTATTCACAGACATTTGCACAGAACACAAGGTTTATTTAGAATACAAGGCATTAGTCATATTAATTAAATAACAATGCTGCTCATTGCATCACTGTTCTATTCTAACACATGAACACTTGCTCTCTTCACTGAAGACAAATATCTTACAATAGGAAAGCTTAGGTATATTTTATAAAGAAAATGTCAACTTAACAAAGGGTTGAGACTTTCTTCTAAAAATACAGTATGATACAGATCCCAAGAAATTAGACTTGTTAAGTTGTTAGATGACCTCGGTATTGTTAAAATAAAATTGAAAAAGAATTTGGAACAAGAAAAGATTTTGAACATTTATGTGTATTCTGTATTCTCACTGTTATCTTATCTTTCTAGTTCAAAACAACTAATGAAAAATATAGCAAACTCTATTTAGCTACCTGATGCTTGTTGGGTTGTAGCATTTGGGTTGTGACATTGTTAAACTGTTCACTTACAAAAAGAATATTTTACAAAGGTGCTGTACTGCAGGCCCTTCCTGCATAGCCTGGGAAAATGGCATTAAACCAGGAAGACAGAAGCCTATCAGAATTGGTAGCATCTTTTGACATAGAAAGGCATTTTAATTATAGTAACTAAAACATAGCAGGCATTGCCCTTAAGATTCCCTTACAATAACATAGAATAAAACATGATCTGGAATCAGTCCAGGTGTCATCAGTTGAAAATGGCTGAAAATGGAAGTATAGAGACATGGCTTTAGCAGGAACTAATGTTAAGGTCACACAGGAAAAACATTTTTTTAGTACCTCTAATGTCTCACTGAAGAGACTAATGATTAAACATTGAACATACCTTACATTCCATCTCTACTCCCTCGCCTATTCCTGACAATATGGCTTAAGAGGGACTGATGTATAATCTCTGCAAAGTACTGTGTACATGTATATAAATGCATAATCTGCAACTTCTTGTAGTCACTACTATAGTTTATATAATTAAGCTTCTATGTAGCCATGGGGACAGCCATTCAAGCTGGAAAAAAGGAGAAAAGGCACAGGTTACGTAGTCTTTTCTCCTTTGAATGGCTGCCCTGGTGGCTACACAGTAGCATTCTTTATATAAACTACTGTATATTCGTTTTTCTGAGGCAAACACATCAGTTTTACCAGTGCAGGGCAGCAGTACATTATATTGGAATACGTTTATACACTTTCATTTTTTGGTGTTACTGTTCCTTCAATGTATTCATTTTTATACCTGCACCAACAGACTGTTTAATTGTTCAGTGTTATGAACATTTTATCCTAGATTTCCTATCATTTGCTGCCATTACCATGAACAAAGTATGATGCACTACTTTCCAAGTCCTACATCCTCAGAAGTCATGTTCAAGTATCTTGCACTAATGAGATTAAAACAGACTGTCTGCAAGTTTGGATATACAGGTCCATACCTGTTATCCAGAATTCTCAGGACCTGGGGTTTTCCAGATAAGGGATCTTTCTATAATTTGGATCTCAATAACTTAAGTCTGCTAAAAATTATTTAAATATTGAATAAACCCAATAGGCTTGTTTTGCCCCCAATAAGGATTAATTATATCTTAGCCAGGATGAAGTACAAGGTTCTGTTTTATTATTATAGAGAAAAATGAAATCAATTTTAAAAATTAGAATTATTTGCTTATAATGGAGTCTATGGGAGATGGCCTCTCCGTAATTTGGAGCTTTCTGGATAAAGGGTTTCCGAATAATGGATCCCATACCTGTACTGTATGGCTCAGAAATATAAGGCTGTATCTGTGGTATTAAACCAGCAGTTATGGGTACATAGTTGGCATTAAGGAGTGATTTGCAGGTCTCATCTCATGGTTGCTTAAGTTAAAGAAATACTGTCATGGGAAAACATGTTTTTTTACAAAATACATCAGTTAATCTTTTACCCTAACCAATAAATAAAAACATTTTTTCACCAATGACGAAAGTTTTTATTACAGTTACAATCAAAAGAAAGCAAAATAAGGATTGAGTTGTTCTCATTATCATATGATCATAGTTATAATTACTTTAGCTTGCCAGTTTTATTAGAAAAATACCAGATTTGAACTGCTTTCTTTTCACAGTGCCCATCTGCTGTCACAGAAGCATATCACATGTGCAAACCTGGCAGGAATGGTTGACTACAGATAACTCTTGCTTGTTGTGCAAATGGATTAATTGGATTATAAGAAAGCTGATACTAAACATATTTCAAAGGTAAATATTCTAACAATTACAGAAATAACCTTCACTGCTCTTTCTAACTCCCACTATTACATACAACAGTAGTTTTTTCCCGATGGCATATTATAACATTCAAGACATGTATGGGGAGACATGATGCAGTGTCCCCCAGTTATTTCTGTTTTAATAATCCAGTACATGGATTATTCACTCAGCAAAAAAGTCAGTCATAAAATAAGTGGGCTTGAAGGGCAGGTGCGGGTTTAATTGGAGTTTTGTATAATTGGGGAGTGACCTGGGCAGATCGTGAGTGTGGCAATTTTTTACTGGGGACAATTTTACTTGTTGGCAGGGCCCACCAACCAGGGGGCCTAGGTAAGCAGGGGGATTAATATTTAAGATTTATTTAACCTATATTTAAAAATGGCAAAGTGTGAGACATGAGATAAAAAATGAAATGCTAGATACAGAGAATGTGTGCAACAAATCCTCGCTTGAAGCTGGAAAATACTTTTAGATCTGTTCCCAGGGGTACTAAAGATGGGAAACCAAGGTGGTTGTTGGATGTCCTTAGAAAAGTAAATTAGGTAACAGGGTATTACGGTCACCTGTTTACCTCATTTTCTTGATGTAACTACTCTATCCATATACATGATATTGTTTATTATTTGGGTTGTCTGAAAATTTTCTGAAAAATATGCACTGTAAATTAAATTGACTGTACAGGATGTGTTTTCTCGCATCTTAAACTCTTTATGTTTCTTGTACAGAAGAAGAAAGGTGCTGTTTTCCAGTTAGAAAGCATTGGCTTTTAAATTATACCCTAGGAATTTAATGCATGTCGAATAATGGCATGCCAGTTTTTGAAAATATATATTTTACATCCAATTACTTCAGTAATCAGATGCATGCTGTTCTTATTTGTGTCCTCGGAAAGTTCTAACCCTTTTGTACCTCACAGTAAATGACAATAAATTATAGCATTATGTTTTTTAAAGTGAAAATATATATTGCCAGAACTATACACTAAATGATGAAAAATGTAATTAATTATATTAGGATGCTTCAACTGAGATGATGGTGCAATGTGTGTATAACATTGGGAAAAAAATATAGCTGCACAAAATAATATGTATTACTTCTACTACTTCTTTTTACATTAATCCAACTGGTTCAGTGCTGTATTTAGAGTGTGTAGAGCTATTCTGATCCATTTTTAAAGCACAGCACAGGCAGTATAGGGCTGGCAGAGTATGTCACACATAGACAGTACAGGGCAGGCACTGTACGGCACAGGTCAAGCAGAGTATGGCACAAACAGGCAACATAGGACAGACAGAATATGGCACACACAGGCAGCATAAGCCAGGCAGAGTATGGCACATACAGGACACACAGGGCTGGCAGAGTATGGCACATACAGGATGCACAGGGCTGGCAGAATATGGTACACACAGGCAAGGCAATATAGGTAAGGCAGAGTATGGCAGACAAATGTAACACAGGGCAGGCAGTGTAGGACACACAGGCAGCATAGGGCAAGCAGAGTATGGCACACAATGGCAGACACAGGCAGCATAGGGCAAGCAGTATAGGTTACGCAGGCAGCATAGGGCAAGCAGAGTATGGCACACACAGAGTATGACACAGGGAAACCTATGTAAGTAATTGATTATGACAGTTTAGTACAGTTTGTAGCAATGCTGGCACTGCTCCTACAGTCTTTCTGAGGTGTGAACCAGGTGAACAATGCAGGCACCTACAGTCTGAGTCTAAGGTCTTACAGGTGTGAACAATGTAGAGGCTTACAGCCTGAATCTGGGACGTGAATAATACAGAGGCCAGTTAACCACAGTACAGATACCATTCAAAGCTTAAACAATGGTAAGCAGGCACAGAAGCCAGATACAGTAGATGGGAGACCACACGGGGGGTGGGGTGGTGGTGTTACACAGGCCACCGGTTGGACAGTGGTAACTTAAATCATTCTTTCATCTAAGTTGTCACCAGCCACTTATTCTTTTTTTCAGGAACATGACATTTAATTTACATTAAGCCGGTGTTTTTGATGACAGCTTTCTACAGTTTTTTTTTCTTGTTCATTATTCGACTTTTGTTCATTGTCTGTAGATTTTTTATATTGATGATCTTATCTAGCATTATAATAATTTAGATCTCCTCTTACTAATTTCACAAAGGACAATAAGTCTGCACATTATATCAGTATATGGAATTCATTACTGAAAAACATGCTGATTTAGGTAGCAACAAATACAATCCATTGTCTTTTTACATTGGAACATTGGAATGAAAATATTAAGATTATGTATTTAAACAATGCACTGTGGGGAACTGCCTCAAATTCACTTTGGATAAACTTTCTTTACTAGTTAGGCTATCTGTGCAAATTTTAGAGACTGTGCAAACCTGTGTTTTTTTAACCATCCAGAGCCATGATTAAGCACTGCTTTATTTACCATCCAGAATAAGGGAACTGCCATTTGCATCCACACAGGCTGTCACCAGAGACCTCCCCTAATGCAATAGGGGCCATTTACTTGATAATATAATGAACAATGTACCATTCAATATTTATTCTTAGATAAATTAGAAAGTGTCAAACAATATTATTGCTCATAACAGGTGACAGTGGTACAGGTCTCTCAATGCACATGTTGTGTAGCAGTTTTGCATTCCGACGTGCTGCCCTGCATGAGGTCTGATACGTGAATCTGCCAGCTCTATACCAATGCTTTTTTGTTGGAATCCCAATCCAACTTCCACAGGGTCAAAATAAGTTATAAGAGATATTGCACACTCTCCTTTGTTTAAACCAGCTCTGCTGTATGACTTTGGTGTGCTCTCTCTCTCCTTTCTAAAATAAACAATATTTCACACCTCGTTGCTTGGAGTACATTGTGTGTATGTACATCATGAATTTGCATTCCACCATGGGACACAGCGCACTGAATGTCGTGTCTCAGTTCCAAGCTGGAAGGGAAGGTGCAAATAAAGATGAGATGGTTTAAATGTACAAGGTGTACACTTTTCAAAAATAAAGATTCAAAAACAAAGATGTGCTACCTTTTACTGTTGATAGTGACCAATACTAATGCTATGGTAAAATACTTTCCAAGTCCAGTATTCCAGTTCAGCTACCTCATTCAAGCAGGCTATCACTCCTGTGCTCCTGTTGTAGCACTAATTGCATGTAGACATCATATAAGGTAATGGAGGACACCTGACACTGCAGGGCTTTGCTGCAAATTAGTGTTTAATAGTGTGTTACACTACATGTTTTGGGCAAAGCCCTTTTTCAAGTGAACAACACTTGAAAAAGGGCTTTGCCCGAAACATGTAGTGTAACACACTATTAAACACTAATTTGCAGCAAAGCCCTGCAGTGTCAGGTGTCCTCCATTACCTTATATGATGGCTATGGTAAAATAGTATTTGTTTGTAATAATGTATTAATGAACATTATTTGATACATACAGTTGAACTATACCTCCAAATCTATATTCTGTAATAGAGAGAAAAATGCCCTTTACTTTACCATGTGGTGCAAGCGCAAGCCCCTAAGGCCAAAGGCACAGGATGTAGATGATCTACTTTCCGCTACATGTGTATTGTACACAGTCAGATGAAAGCGGATCTGCTCTAAACTTACCTCTTTGTGTAGCTGCACTCACAGACACAATATCTTGTGTGCGGCTACACTGAATGGATTTACACATACTTTCTCATTTTTGGGCCAAATCCACTCAGTGTAGCTCAACACAGGTTGATGCTGTGCCTGTCAGTGGAGTGAATGTCAATGGATCTGAAAGCAGATCATTGTCATCGTGTGCCCTTGGCCTTAGTGCTTACTTAAGAAACACTTGCCCCCTGGGGTAATCTATGCTCTTCTCAATGTGCAAGATTAAAAATCTGGAAAGAAGCAGAACGCAGCATTAAGAAGCACAGCTAGCCCTGTCCTTACCACCTGCCTTACCAGGGCTTTAACCTTTAGTTTAGAACTTTCTGCTTAACAGTTCTTCATGCAGACTTTCTTTCTCCATTGCAGCAACCTTTTGCAACAAAGCTACATTTGCTTTTGTCATCTCTCATTTCAAGCATTATATATTTAGTATTATACACTATATACTTGGTTAAAAAACATACAAATGTTAATATGGAAAAAAATATGTAAATTCAAATGGATAGCAGCAATGATAAAGCATTACTGACAATTACTATTAAAGGGAATTAAACTTGTTGACATAGACAAAATAGATATAATTTTTGTCTCCTCAACCAGGATTTAGGGTAACCCCAAAGGGCAGGGCCAGTCCTATAAACTGCGTTGCCCAATTTGGGATTATTTAGGTGGGGCCCCCTGCACATGGTGTTGCCAGCTGACTGATGTTGTAACCCTGCCTTTTAACCTCTCTTTCTCTTGTTCCATTGGCCCCCAACATTTCATGGGACAATGTGGCCCCCAAGCACAGACACACCAAGCATACTATATACAGGGTGAGACAGTGATCAATGGCACCTCAAGCACACCATACACAGTGAAAGACAGTGCATACCCTTGGGTAGCAGTATGAATGCAGTGCCCACTGTTTAATGTCCCAAAAAACATAGCAGCATTATCAGGAAAACGTTATTGTGGGTATGCTAGATAGCTTTATGTGGTTATTCCCCTGGTGCAGGGCCCCATGAGTACAGGGCCCAATAGATCCAATTGGCCTACGGCCAGCCCTACCAAATGGACCCTCACCACCCCTGCCATATCACCCCTGTTCCCCCCATCTTTCGCTGAAAAAATACATACAGCTTATATTTGCTTTATCGTCTACTTTTCACTTATTTCACCAATTATTATTCCAATCTAATGGTATGATACAAATTACAAAGCTTGCTGACCAACAGTTTTGGTAACAGGTTCGTCAATCTAAAAATATTTGTAATAAGAAATATTATCGTCAAACCTTTTATCCAAAAAACTCCAAAATACGGGACCTTGCACTGATTTTTGGCTAAGCTAGCACATATCCTTTTTATATTTAGATTAAAAGAAAATTCTTAGCAGACTTAAGGTATGGTGATCCAAATAATGGAAATATGCCTTGTCTGGAAAATGACAGCTCCAAGGTGTTTCTGTTAATACATCTCATACCTGTATAAATAAAATTACACGTACACTGTTTTTGTCACTTCCCGTGTGAGGCCTGTTTGTGTCATCAATACAATACAAAATACTATGCAAATATGTGTATTAGTATTATAAAACACAGATATGTTTATTTAAGCTTTATTGAGGTTTAAACCGATTAACAACAGAAGCAAAAGATGAAAAGTAGGTTTGATTTTACATCATCTCCATCTTATTGATGTAGCAATATTTTTACATGTTTGCTATGAGTGGAGCTTTTCTTTCTGTTTTCAAATAAACGTCTCTAGACTTCAATGCATTTAGCAAATTTTTGATGGTTTGCAAATTTTTCGGTAAAGTGGACAGATTCACCCATCACTATTCTCTATTATGCGGCCATCTTCAGGGATGAAGCAATATTTTTCTGTGTTTGCCATGAGTTGAACTTTTCACTCTGTGCTTTGTGCAGTTTGTCAAACTCAGCTTTCTCCTTTGCCAGTGATTCCTGTAATTCCACTGTATCCTGGTAAAGTTTCTCTAAAGCATTCAAGGTTTTCTGATCTTGGTGCAGGCGTCTTATCATTTTTTCACTAGGTGTCAAAGCACCAGCTTTTGTATTAGGAGCAAGCATTTTATGAAGTCCCAACATTAGCAAAAGTGCTATAAACATACAAAATAAGACTTTGCATGTTGTGCTATTGAAAAAATTGCACATTCTGGAATCCTGAGAACCCGAATCAGAAGGATGAAGTTGATGCTCTTCAATTTTTCTAGGAAGATGTACAATCTTGTAATCTGCACACGATTTAGATAAAATTGCAGCTGTTTCCTGCTTTTGCTTTTCACTGTAGGTTTTTATACATTCACTTTTACATAGATTCTGTGAATTGTCTTGATCCATCTTAGAAAAAGGATTGAGAAAAAATTAATAAATTAAATTGGTGATTGCGTAGAAAATCAGCTAGAAAATATCTTGCTGCTTTCCTCTGCAAAAAGGTTTGCCAAATGACAAGCCCTTCAGGTAAACAACAAAGACTATCCAGATCACATTACAGGCATTGTGACATAATCAACAGTCAGGCTGCATTACAGGCATTGTGACATCATCAACAGCCAGGCTGCATTACAGGCATTGTGAAATCCTCAACAGCCAGGCTGCATCAAGGATTAGACCAAGGTTGATCCCTAGAACAAAACAATGACACTTGTTTATGTGAAACCTTATAGAACTAGAAATAATTACGAAGTAGAGCATAACTAAATCATATGCTTCTATGTAATGGCTAATAGGTAGAATCAATTACAAATAAATAAATAAATGGCAAGAAAACAGTTATGAAGGGTTATGTAATAATAGGCCCAAAATTTGCCCAAGAGCAGTAACCCATAGCATTCAACCAGCAGATAGCATTTACTGGTCATCTGTTTAAATGCAAACATATTATTGGTTGCTATAGGTTACTATTACTGAGTAAATTTAGTGCCTTTAATAGTGTTCTAATTTATATTATTTGGTAACAGTGGGTAATATGTGTAACCCTTGGCACATTCACTTAATATTGGGCTGTATTTACAGGAGATGTGTGTTCTCAGAGTAATATTGATACTGGGAACTGCGCAGTGCCTCCACCTAGTGGACACTGAGGAACACACCTACGGGATTTCCACTAGGAAATAATCACACACGTTTTGCAGCAATATCAAACTTTATATAACTTTTGAAATAGAAAGTAGAACAGCTTTAGGGATGACTGATAATCCTGTCCTGAGGAACTTGTGTAGGCTATCCACGGCTGGCACAGTGTCTGTACTTGCCCAGCCCCAACTTGGATCCGGATAGACCCCCAACCCTTTAAATAAGTTCAGTCCCTTCCCCAAGAGCTCTTAAGTCCCCCCAGGTATGCTACCTGCCCTAGAGTACCTTCCCCGTTGAAAAGGGTGGCTGCTCCCACGTAGCAGGCAAACGGGCAATACTTGTTCACTCCAGGGGACACACACACACAGAGTTCCACAGAGGACTTTATACACCCTGGCAGCCCAGCAGACTTTTATTCCTTTTAGTTTGAACTCACAACAGTTTGTACTGGCTGCTCACTCTGGGTCTCTCTCTCTGCACTGGCAAACAACAGCAGGGGCTCCCTTTATAAACTGCTGGGCCCGCCCCTAGATTTTTGGCTCCAAAGCTTAGGCACACCTCTCCCAGACGTGCACTGGGGCATCCAGCTAATCGGACCCCTCCCCAGGCTTTAGCTAGGCTGGATGAGATCACAGACTTAAAAACAGGGACAGGGTGCTCTGATCCCCTACATATGGTTTCTGTTAGTCTCTCTCTACTGCATATTTAGAGCCTCTTCTACTAAATGGAAAAAGTGCAAAAATCGGACTAATCACATTGTTACAGTTTCTAATAAAAACAGTTACCAGAACATTATTTAGCAAATATTAATGGTTTGCAGTTTCACCTATAATATACAGTATAGGGTAACATGTAGGCAGTCAATGGGAGTGTATGTATATATACACACACAGAGGAACAAAATAGGTTACTATGGATGTCGATAATGGTTGGTTAAAACACAGTGAAGTGGGTCTTGATGTAGCAAACTTTTATATCTCCACAAGGGGTATAATGTGTAATTATGCAGGCTAGCGAATGGCCAATTCCCATTACCCATTAAAGTGCATCTTCCAGCACCTATGGACATCCACAAAATGTTCACTGGGAGTGCCAGTAAAGTTTACTAAGGATGAGGAAAAAAGAGAAAAAATGCCCATTGATTCCAATGCAATTAAATTGCCCTTTTCCATATATGCTTAAGGGTAGTAATTCCCAGCACAAATGCTGGGATTTAAAATATTTGTTGAAATACACAAACTTATTGCTAAATATGTTATTTGATGTTGTGCCAATACATTAACACTACTTTGCATATTTAAATAAGTTTCGTCAATACCTACCATTACACAGTATTCTGTTGATATTACATTTGACATAATAATTTGACATAATTCTCTCTGCACACCTGTTACAAAGATGAAGATTTCACAAATGATTTTTATCTCAGTGATGATGGATTATTTAATATATAAAATACCCCTAGAAAATAGACAATGCTGCACATCTACTTTCATTAACTGGGCAGAACCATAGCATGGCACATCAGTATTATAATTAAGAAGACGTTCAGTAGTGGATTGGATTGATTTTGACATTTTAATCTTGAAAATGAAATTAATACATTAATAAGTGCAACCATTGTATATTAGGTGTATTATACATGAATATAAAGCTGCAAGTCTCTTTTACTTCACAAGAAGGGTAATCAGTTGTACAGGTATGGGACCCATTATCCAGAATGCTCGGGACCTGGAGTTTTCCGGATAAAGGGTCTTTCTGTAATTCGGATCTCCTACCTAAAATCTGCTAAAAACATTTTTTAAACAGTAATTAAATAGGATTAAATAGGATTGTTTTGCCTCCAATAAAGATTAATTATATCTTAGTTGGGATCAAGTACAAGGTACTGTTTTATTATTACAGAGGAAAAAGGAAATAATTTTGAAAAAAATGTGAATTATTTGATTAAAATCAAGTCTATGGGAGATGGCTTTTCCATTATTTGGATCTTTATGGATATTGGGTTTCCAGATAAGGGGTCCGATAACTGTACTAAATGTATTTCCCATTACTCTGGGTGTGGTTAGGGGCTACCTAGGGAATTTTGAGTAGACAGGGATTTTATTGAGGGCTGGGCCCGAGTTCAGTTTATTTTTCCAGTACCTAATATTATCCAAATGGCATGTACTGATTGCCTGCTTGACTGCCCTCATGGGAGTGCCATTAAAGGGAGAATATCATCAAAATTAAAAGCGCGTCTTTGCTTTATTTATTCAACAAAGTGTATTTTCTTGATTTTTAAAAATGTATTCAAACATATATATACATTTCAGAAGGAGCCAGCACTACACATTAGAACTGCTTTCATGTAACCTATTGTTTCTCCTACTCCTGAAACTGGAGGAGTCCCAAGCTGGACTTTGATTTCTTACTATTGAGTGCTATTCTGATATCTACTGGCAGCTGCTATCTTTCTACCTTCCCATTGTTCTGCTGATCAGCTGTTGGGAGGGGGGGATATCACTCCAGCTTGCAGCTCAGCAGTAAAGTGTGGAGTTTATCAGAGCACAAGTTACATGGCCATACCTCCCAACTGTCCTGATTTCTGCTGGACAGTCAACTCCTTCTATAGTGTTGGATTCTTACTGAAACGTCCCTCATTTCTCTTGGATCTCCTGCACTGAAAGCTAAAAAAATACAAAGTTTCTCAAATGTAATTAAATAATATGCTTTTGGCAGAGAGCCCAGAAAACTTAACAAGCTACACCTGCTGAAAGAGCAATTTCACCTTTTTTTTAGCAAAACTGTAATAACATGTAAAATAAGACCCCATTATTCAATATATTCCCTTTTATATACACTTATTGGTGTAGATTATTTGTTTGCTTCTCAAAAAAATTGTGTCCCTAGTAAGAGGAGTGAATAATAGTATTATTAATATTATATTAAATCTTGTATAGTCGCATTTAAAATGCTCATAATTCACTGCATGTCGCTTCCCCTAGACATTAAAGTGAATTGCTGTAAGCAGCATTTCATTTATGATTGTGACATAAAAATGCACCATAGTGGTAGTAAGAAATAATCATTGGTTTGTATTGCCTTCTTGGGCTTCCTCTTAAGCTTAAGAAGAAAACGGCAACCAGTGAGTTTTTTACTGCTGTTAAAACTTTAAGTGTGTCATTAACCTTAGCAGAAGCCAGCTGTATGCCTAGAGCAGTGATCCCCAACCAGTGGCTCGGGGGCAACATGTTGCTCACCAACCCCTTGCATGTTGCTCTCAGTGCCCCCAAACCAGGTAGTTATTTTTGAATTCCTGACTTGGGGCAAGTTTTGGTTGAATAAGAACAAGATTTACTACCAAATAAAGCCCCCTGTAAGCTGACAGTGTGCATAGAGGCTGCCTAATAGCCAATCCTAGCCCTTATTTGGCACCTCCATGAACTTTTATGATGCTTGTGTTGCTTCCCAAGTCTTTTTACATTTGACTGTGGCTCAGGAGTAAAAAAGGTTGGGGATCCCTGGCCTAGAGTCCAGTGAAAAAATTGCTTTGCCTGTTGATGCAATTAGCTTTTACTCAACACACAGAGAAATGACAGAAATGTGTCATTAGAAGATTTCTAGATTTCTATTTCCATGTAAAGTATATTACTTTTAATATTAAACCCTCATGTCCACTTTTGACATATACTTGAGTTTATAACCCATAAGAGGTCATTTAAGAGGTAATTTACCAAGACCCTAGGCAGAAGTGTAAGAGTACTGAGGGGCACAAAAGTGGTCATGCAGACAACACTTCCTGGGCTATGGATGTGCTTTGTGTCCTTGTTGACAAAAAAAAAAATACAGTGTGAGGTGCAAAGTGCAGTGTGGTGGGTGCAGTCATGTGGTAAATACAGGGCAGCATTATGGCCTGAGTTCACCACCACTTGTGTTTCCAACCCCTCATTATGTTGGGTTGAAAACCCCAACATACTGTTCTTCGACTTTGGCTTATTCTTCCGCTTCTTCTTATTCTTAGCACCCCCTATTTTCTAAACGCTACTCCTCCTACAGTTTTAGGGGTACAACACCCAAACTCGCCACACTTCTTCATCCTATAGCGGAGCAGGTTGCTTGTGCTTTTCTAAGCGATCCCGCCCCCCGTCTTTTTGTGGCGCCGCTCCGAACCCCCCCAATTTTTCCATTTTGTAGCTTCAAAGCTGCACTTACAGCTTTGAAGCTACACTCAACAAACTACATTTGTTGGATGACCCCAAAGTGGGAGGGGCCAACAACAGCCAAGCGAATCTCACCCATTGGGGAAATTGAAACTGCTGCCAATCTTACAGCTTTGAGGCTACACTCCCCAAACTTGAATCACGCAGTCATGGGGTCAGCCTGAATGAAAATATGATGATTGTTGGATGCCCAAAAGTGGGCGGAGCTGTGAACAGCCAATCAGATTTTACCTATTGATTTGGTGGAAATTCAACCTGCTGCCAGTCTCACAGTATTAATCCCAGGGTCCCCAAACTTTGTCATTAGGGGACTGCAGCTTTATTTTTGAAAAGTGGGCGGAGCCACAAACAGCCAATCAAATTTCACCTATTGATTTTTATTGGTTTGATGCCAGAGTTCCCAAACTTTTCCCAGTCACTGGGTGACTACGCATTCAAGTTTTTTTCTTTAAAAACACAAAGTGGGAGGGGCCAACAACAGCCAATCAAATTTACTTTTATAGGGAAATTTAAACTGCGGCCAATCTTACAGCTTTGAGGCTACACTCCCCAAACTTGAATCACATACACATGGGGTCAGCCTGAATGAAAATATGATGATTGTTGGATGCCCAAAAGTGGGCGGAGCTGTAAACAGTCAATCAGATTTTACCTATTGACTTGGTGGAAATCCAACCTGCTGCCATTCTCACAGTAATAACACCGGGGTCCCCAAACTTTGCAGGGTTAGGCACCAGGTAACTGTGGTTCAAGTT
This sequence comes from Xenopus tropicalis, assembly GCF_000004195.4. Classification (NCBI taxonomy): domain Eukaryota; kingdom Metazoa; phylum Chordata; class Amphibia; order Anura; family Pipidae; genus Xenopus; species Xenopus tropicalis. Next base: position 68,500,768 of record NC_030681.2, read on the forward strand.
AAGAAAAAGTGGGCGGAGCCACCAATGGCCAATCAGAGTTTACCTATTGACTTTCAATGGGGAAATTCAACCTGCTGACATTCTCACAGAATTAACACCAGGGTCCCCAAACTTTTCACAGTTGGTCACTAGGGGACTGCAGTTTTAGTTTAGAAAAGTGGGTGGAGCCACCAACAACCAATCAGATTCACCTATTGATTTTTATTGGTTTGTTGCCAGAGTTCCCAAACTTTGCATAGTCAGTCACTGCGTGACTTCGTACTCAAGGTTAGAATAAGTGGGGGGGGCCGCTAAAAGTCAATCACATTTCTTTAATTGTTTTTAGTGGGGAAATTTTAACTGCCGCCATTCTCACATGTTTAATGTCAGGGTCCCCAAACTTTGCACAGTTTGTCACTGGGTGACTATGTCCTAAGTTTAGAAAAGTGGGCGGGACCAACAACAGCCAATCAGATTTCACCTATAGACTTCATATGTTTAAATTTAAGCTGCTGCCATTCTTTAAATATTAATAATAAGGTCTCCAAACTTTGCAGAGCTCACCAGGTAACTGCGGTTCAGTTAGAAAAAGTGGGTGGAGCCACCAACAGCCAATCAGATTTTAACTATTGATTTTCAATGGGGAAATTCAACCTGCTGCCATTTTCACAGTATTAACACCAGGGTCACTAGGAGACTGCATTTTTAGCTTTTAAAAAGTGGGTGGAGCCACCAACAGCCGACCACCTATTTTTCTGTTTTAAATTTATAATGCTGCCTTTCTCACACTATTTATGTCAGGGTTCCCAAACTTTGCACAGTCAGTCACTGGATGACTACATATTCAGGGTTAGAACAAGTGGGTGGAGCCACCAATAGCCAATCCATTTCCACCCATTAGATTTCATTGGTTTATATTTAAACTGATGCCATTATTTAAATATTAATTCCAGGGTTGTTAAAGTTTTTGCAAAATTTGCAAAGTTGGTCACTGGGGGACTGCAGTTCAAAAATAGGAAAAGTTTTATTGGTTTAAATTTAAAATGCTGCTATTCTCACACTATTTATGCCAGGGTGCTCATTGATTGTCACTGGGTGACTTTGACTAAACTTTAGAAAAAGTGGGCACACCCACCAACCACCAATCACAATTCACCTATTGACTTTTATTGGTTTAAATTTAAACTGCTGCCATTCTGTAACTATTAATCCTAGGGTCCCTAAACTTTGCAGAGTTAGTCACTGGGTAACTGCAGTTCCAGGTTAGAAAAAGGGGGTGGAGCTCCCAACCGCCAATCTGATGTCACTCAGTTGACTCAGTGGGGGAATTTAAGTTGCTGCCATTCAGACACCAGGGTCCCCAAACTTTGCACATTGGTTTTTACTCTATAACTGTGGTCCAAGGTTAGAAAAAGTGACATATTTTTCAACCCAACATGAAGTTTGTTCTCAAACTTCTCTTTCTAGTTTCTACAGTGCTGTGAAAATGGAGTGCAGAGGAAAAAATCGCTTGCCAAAAATAGCGCCATACGCCTCCTACCTGTGCCTGCACCCAGGTAGGAGGCGTATGGCACAGGTAGGAGGCGTATGGCGCTGTTTTCAGCAAACTGTTTTTGGCTTGCCGAAAATATACTCCAAACACCACATCTGGCATTAGGCTGATGCCACACTGAGCGTATGGCGGATATTTTCGGCAAGCCAAAAATTGTTTGCCAAAAATACTGCAATATGCTCCTACCTGCGCCGGCACCCGAATGAATTAAATACGCTCAGGTGCAGGTACATGTAGCCGATATCCGCCGAAGATACGAAGTCTTGTTTTTTGGAGGATAACGGCTACATGCGCCTGCACCCGAGCGGATTTTATTTATTCAGATGCAGACACAAGGTAGGGTAAAAGTAGAGTAGTGGGGCGTATTCTCGACAAACATTTTTCGGCTTGCCCAGAATACGGCCGTGTGGCATCAGCCTTATATACCCACTGCTGGTACTGCTTAATTTAAACACCTGTAGATTATCCCTATGCTGCTACAATTAGTCCCTTTACCCAGCAGCTGAGGTGTCCTTCCAAACTTCTACAGTATACCTACCACTGCTCCATGCAGCCCTTTTGTTGTTATGGCCAACTGGACCTATACATTCCCTGCTGCATTTTTCATGTACTTCAGAAATGATATATTTCTAGTAAAACAAACGTAAAGCTGAAATTTTTACACTTAGTATTCAAAACCTTTTCCTGCCACAGTCAGGGTCATAACAACTGGGCTTTTTTAAGACAACCTTTCACAACTTATGCTCTCTGTTAGATCAGTATATATAATTCATAGATAAGTTACTTGCAGCAGAACACATCTTTAGTCAGAATATGTTCTTTGTATAATAATTCTCTGCTCTGTAACTCCGATTTCTGTAGTATACTGTGTAGAGAGGTGTGGACTGAACTCCCAGTTTAAAAACCTAATTTCCTGGTCTGCTATCCTAGGGGGCATATTTTCTAAAGTGTGAATTTTCTCCTCATCTCACCTCACTTCTCCAGTTTTGCCTCAATTCTTTATGCACATTTTCATAACTTTTTTCATAACATAACTTTTTCATAACTCCCACTTACTTTTACAACTCATATTTACTTAAAATCAAAAGTAGGTTGTTAATAGGAATGTGGCAGACTTTCTTCTGGGGTAAATTCTCTGTGAAAATGTTTCTGAAATTTTCCCCACACAATAGTAGTGGCGAAAATTTGTTAGATAATTTATGCTACAAAGAAATGACATATGTGGAAATTAGGATGGAGAAGGTGAGGAGATAATGAGATGCAAAAGTGACTGCTCTGTCTTTATAAAAGTTTTCCAGCCTTAACCTGGAGTTATGCTTTTGGTAAATTAGTGAATATTACTGGACAAATTTCACCTAGTGAAAAGATGCAAATTTACACCAATGCGAAGAGAATTTTCACCAATGCAAATAAATTCACCAACCAAGTTAATTTTCCAAAACTTCTTATAGCCATTTTAAATTAGAAAAATTGACAGTTTAGTAAATATGGCCCCTAGTGCTGAAAGTGCTTTCTATACCAAGCTAACTCCAGAGAAGTTGCAGTGGAAACTAGAAAGGGAAGTTTGAGAACAAACTTCATGTTGGGTTGAAAAACATGAAGTCACTGAATGGGCTCTGCCCACTTTCTCTAACCTTGGACCACAGTTATATAGTAAAAACCACTGTGCAAAGTTTGGGGACCCTGGTTTTAATAGTGTCTGAATGGCAGCAACTTGAATTTTCCCACTGAAAGTCAACGAGTGACATCTGATTGGCGGTTGGTGGCCCCACCCCCTTTTTCTAACCTGGAACTGCAGTTACCCAGTGTCTAACTCTGCAAAGTTTAGGGACCCTAGGATTAATAGTTAAAGAACAACAGCAGCTAAAATTTAAACCAATAAAAGTCAATAGGTGAATTGTGATTGGAGGGTGTGCCCACTTTTTTTAACCTTGAGTCGAAGTCACTCAGTGACAAACAGTGGGCACCCTGGCATAAATAGTGTGAGAATGACAGCATTTTAAATTTAAACCAATAAAATTCAATGGATGAAATCTGATTGGCTGTTAGTGGCCCAACCCACTTTTCCTATTTTTGAACTGCAGTCCCCTAGTGACCAACTTTGCAAATTTCGGGGGGCATAACAATTGTGAGACTGAAAGCATTTTACACTTCACCATTGAAAGTAAATAGGTGAAATGTTATCGACTGTTGGTGGCTCCACCTACTTTTTTCTAACTTTAAATGCCAAATACTCAGTGACTAACTCTGGAAACTTTAACAACCCTGGAATTAATATTTAAATAATGGCATCAGTTTAAATATAAACCAATGAAATCTAATGGGTGGAAATGGATTGGCTGTTGGTGGCTCCTCCCACTTGATCTAACCCTGAATACGTACTCATCCAGTGACTGACTGTGCAAAGTTTGGGAACCCTGACATAAATAGTGTGAGAAAGGCAGCATTTTAAATTTAAACCAAAACAATTCAACAGGTGAACTCTGATTGGCTGTTGGTAGCTTCACCCACTTTTTAAAACCTAAAAATGCGGTCCCCTAGTTTAAATTTAAACATATGAAGTCTATAGGTGAAATCTGATTGGTTGTTGTTGGCCCCGCCCACTTTTCTAAACTTGGAACATAGTCACCCAGTGACAAACTGTGCAAAGTTTGGGGACCCTGACATTAAACATGTGAGAATGTCAGCAGTTAAAATTTACCCACTGAAAATAATTAAAGAAATGTGATTGGCTTTTGGCTTATGGCTTTTGGCAGAAGTCACGCAGTCCCCTAGTGACCAAGTGTAAAAAGTTTGGGGACCCCGGTGTTATTACTGTGAGAATGGCAGCAGGTTGAATTTCCACCAAATCAATAGGTAAAATCTGATTGGCTGTTCACAGCTCCGCCCACTTTTGGGCATCCAGCAATCATCATATTTTCATTCAGGCTGAGCCCATGACTCTGTGATTCAAGTTTGGTGAGTGAAGCCTCAAAGATGAAAGATTGGCAGCAGTTTCAATTTCCCCAATTAAAGTCAATGGGTGAAATTTGATTGGCTGTTGTTGGCCCCTCCCACTTTAAGGTCATCCAACTAATGTTGCTGTTTCATTCGGGGTGACCCCATTATTATGTTATTCAAGTTTGGGGGCTGTAGCTTTAAAGCTGTAAGTGTGGCAGCAGTTTGAATATCTTCTTTGTCAAAGTCAATGGAAAAATTGGGGAGTTCGGAGTGGCGCCACAAAAAGACAGGGGGCGGGAACGCTTAGAAAAGCACAAGCAACCTGCTCCGCTATAGGGCGAAGAAGTGTGGGGAGTTTGGTTGTTGTACCCCTAAAACTGTAGGAGGAGTAGCGTTTAGAAAATGGGGGGTGCTAAGAATAATAAGAAGGGGAAGAATAAGCCAAAGTCGAAGAACAGTATGTTGGGGTTTTCAACCCAACACATTAATAGGTGGGAAGTCTTATAAGAATCCCCTGCATCTTATCCGTTTTAACAGAAGTCTACATGTTTTTCTTGAGTTGTTACCCTTTTTAAATTCAGTAATGGCATTTATTATCTGGATTCCTTGGGACTGGCTAAGGGTTTTTTCATTTGGATCACCATAACTTAAGGCTACTAAAAATAAAGTACAAAGTACTGTTTTATTATTGCAGAGAAAAAAGGAAATAGAAAAGCAGAATTATTTGTTCAAAATGGTCTTTTACAGGCAAAAAGAAACCTTTTACACATTTCGATGGGAAAACAGGCTTCCCTGTCTGTATGAATCTTTGAAAGATTTTAAGTAGTCGCCCTATAACCTGCAGAAGCCCTCCAAAAACGCCACGCACACATATATGACATACTGAAAAGGTCATTTGATTTATTAATTTATAGTATGAACATCCCAGTTATTTTTCAATTCAGCATGCGCTTTCTTTGAAATGGAACCAAGAAATCAAACTACAGGTGAGCTTATAATGGTGACTTACAAAAAGACAAAATTCTATCTTTTACCCTTGAAGTTAATGGGGATAATTTATTACAGGAGGCACAAAAAAGTAAATACAGTGTTTAAAGGAAATCCAGTTTTGTCATTCATACTTGTAAAGTGCAGACCTTCCTTGTACTTAAGCATGTTCAGTTACAGTAAGAAGTACAATGGGGAAAAGCAAACTGCACGGACCTCATGTATGGGTTTTTAGTGCATGCATGTATGAGCACATAATGCCACTTAGAACATGAATTCTTATAGTAAATAAGCCCCAAGGAGTGCTTGCTATTATTTCTATATATTTAGAAAATGGAAATATAATTTCCTATAATGAGACACAACCACAATATAGAGACATGCTACAGAGCAGATATGGCATGTGTATAGATAGATATAACAATACCTAGTTTTGAAAAAAATAATACATATAGTGTAATATAGTGTAATGTTTAAAATACTATAGTTTATAAGCATTAATTTGGGTACATTTTGCACAGTTTTCATGTGCCTGGCTGTCAGAATAATTGCTTCAAAGGCCCCCAGCACACACAGTGAATACAATTCAGCCCTTTAAACTCTGAATCACACTAGCCTGGCTGCTATTTTCTGTGTAGCTATCATTTGTTTAGTTCATTGGATTATGTCCCAGATAAGCATTAATGTGTTTTCAGGGCACATTCGGTTACAGGTTTCATGTCGGTTAAATCTGTATATTCCGCATTTGTTCAGAAAATGTAATTAAAATGGCAGATTGGTCTTATGCTTGCCTTTCATATGTTTTATAGAAAAGTAGCTTTGTGCAAATCTGCCACCTGTTTTTTTCTCCAGGTCATAACCGACAGATTTCATTTTTAAATTCCTCTTGGATTGTTATGATGGTAAGGGAGGGTACATTGCCTTCTGTTGCTAAAGGATGCCTGGATTTTCTTTTTCACATAAAACAGCCAGCTATTTTAAAGGGCAAGTTGAACTCTTATTGTACAGCTGTTCAGACCTACCACTTTATACTGCTGTATTACAGTTCTTCAAGCAAAACAGTGCCATGTTTCTGTAAATCATAATTCATATCAAGCTTGTAACATCTTTTCCACTGATCAACGATCAATAGCTTTTATTTAAGTGCAGTAATATTAATCTGCATTTGAAAATATACTATACTCCTGGTGATACCAGATAAATACTTTTTGGTGCATTGCTACAGTAAATTGCTCCATTAACTCATTTTTATCTGACATTATCCATGCAAGGTATCTTATACAGATCTGTACATTAAAGGGAATTACTTTTTATGTGTCATTTGTTTTTTTACCATATGAATGTTTTTATCTAATAGGTAGACAGACTTATGGCATTTTACCTTCTACACAGAAGTTGATTAACCCTGAGTCTGAGGGTGTAAAAGGAACATTTTAATAAGAATGCTGTTGTTAAATGCATGGATTCCAGCTTTATTCATATCTTTAATGGAACCTACTAACCTAATATGATGTAGACATTAATATTCTGAGAAAATTTACATAGTTACATAGTAAGTTGGGTTGAAAAAAGAGGTACGTCCATCACATTCAGCCATAATGCCTATATATAACCTGCCTAACTTCTAGTTGATCCAGAGGAAGGCAAAAAAACCCATCTGAAGCCTCACTAATTTGCCGCAGAGGGAAAAAAAATTCATTCCTGACTCCAAGATGGCAATCGGACCAGTCCCTGGATCAACTTGTACTAAGAGCTATCTCCCATAACCCTGTATTCCCTCACTTGCTAAGAAACCAAGTTTGCAATTGGTCCTCTTATTTTTAATGGTTTTTCAGTTATTTAGCTTTTTGTTCAGCAGCTCTCCATTTGGTATTTCAGCAGCTATGTGGTTGCTGAGGTCGTATTTACCCTAGCAACCAGGTAGTGGTTTAAACAAGAGATGGAAATATGAATAGTTAAGGGGCCTGAATGGAAAAATAAGTAATACAAAATTACAATTATAATAAAATTGTAGCCTCGGAAAGCAATACTTTTTGGCTGCCGGTGTCAGTAACCCCCATTTGAAAGCTGGAAAGAGGCAGAAGAGAAAGGCAAATTATTCAACTATAAAAAAATTAATTAGGAAGACCAATTGCAAAGTTGCTAGGAATAGGCCATTCTATAACTTACTAAAAGTTAACTTAAAAGTGAACCACCCCTTTAGATGTGTTTAAGTTAGTTAGTACGTCAGTCGTACTCACTATATATAGTGAGATGCAGTCTATATTTACGAAACCATCACATTACATACCGTGAGAGGCAGTGGGTACTGATGGCAGATATTCAGGCCCTGGCACTATAACACTGGTACTGATACGCAACATTGGCCCCACTGTAACTATTTAGAAATGAACAAAACAATGACAAAAGTAAAAAAAAAAAATAGTAAGTGCAAAAAACAACAACAACAAATGTATAAAAGCACGATGAGCTTTTTCAGGGGGAAAGAGTTAACTTACCATCCATCTGTTAGGGTAGGTGATATTATAGATGTCAGGTCAGGCAAAAAACTATTTAATTTCAACTAGTGATTCAACTTTTAGAACTGTATAGCACCTGTGTATAGTACCTGTGGGAGTGGGATGAAATCTGCAGCAAAATTTTGTGAGGTTCTCAGGTAAAGATACAGCCTTCAGATTCTTCTTTTCAGTCTTCATTTCTGCACTGCCTTCAATATTTCCCCGATCCCTGTCTGTACCTGTGCCTTGATTGGTCAATTTTACTGTCTGTCAAGAAAGCTGTGCTCTGATTGGAGAATCCACAAGAAGAAAGATCCAATTAGAGCACAGCTGATTACAGCAGAAACGGAGCTTGCAGGAACAGGAGAAGATTTGCAGGACAGTGCAGAAATGGAGTGAAGTTTTTTTGTTTTGTTTTTAAGGTGCCAAGCAGGTTTAGGAAGGCTTAGCCTCCCCTAGCCTTATTGAAAACCCGCCTATGTATGTAGGGTGACAGCACTTCCTTTTTCTGTCTTATCTCTTTGCTCTGGTTACGGATTGGTATTTGTGAAGTTCTTCCAGTTGGAAAGACGAGCGTGTACAATGCTGGTGGTTCTGCTTCTCCTGGAAAACCCTCAGGATATTGGGGCCTTTTGAGTAACTAGAAAAGGAATGGTAAAGGGAAATACACATGATTTAAATATGAAATCGGAAATTATCTGGCACAGTGCATTAGAAGCAGGTAGAATGGCGAAAAGCGCAAATTCGCCGCAAATCCATGCCTGCCGAATTATTTTTCCCATCACTACTAAATATATTTACTTGATTTAAAATTTTATTTATCTTGTTATTTGACAGCAAGCTACCGGTTCATACAGACTCTCTGGCTCTTGAATAGTACAGCTACCCCCATGTGTTATGTAAGCATTCTTATGAAATAAATATGCAAAAAATACAAATGCTAAATTGTTAAAATATATTTAAGCAGACATAAACACTGCTAAGCATAAGAGTAACGTTGATGGAAAAAATACACATTAAAAGTGTGGTTCACATGTAAGATAACTTTTAGTATGTTAGAGAATGTACAATTTCTATCAAATTGCAATAGGGCGTCATTATTTATTTGTTTTAGTTTTCTCTCTAACAGCTGGGAGACCAGTTTCTCTAGTGGTGGTGGGGAGGAGAGCAGAGCTAGGCCTAAACAGATGGTGGTTATAGGGGATTCAATTATTAGGAAAGTGGACAGGGTAATCTGTCAAGCGGATCACTTCAACCGAACAGTTTACTGTCTTCCTGGTGCCAGGGTTCGGCATGTGGTTGATCGGGTTGACAAATTATTGGGAGGGGCTGGGCATGACCCGGCTGTCTTGGTACATATCGGTACTAATGACAAAATGAATGGTAGGTGGAGGACCTTAAACAGTGAGTTCAGGGATCTAGGCTCTTAGATTAAGCAAAGGTCCTCCAGTGTCGTTTTTTTCTGAAATTTTGCCGGTGCCACGTGCAAGTTTAGGGAGACAGTGGGAGCTTAGGAGTTAAATGCGTGGCTAAAGTCTTGGTGTAGGAAGGAAGGGTTAGGGTTCCTAGAGAACTGGGCTGACTTTTCTTTGGGGTTTAATCTATATAGACGTGACGGATTGCACCTCAATGAAAGGGGGTCCGCTGTGCTAGGGGAGAGAATGGTTAAGAGGCTGGAGGAGTGTTTAAACTAGACGAGGGGGGTGAGATACAGTTTTACGGGAAAGCTAGTGTAGACAGAGCAGTGGGACTAGCAAAGGGTTGTGGGGGAGGAGTTAGGGGGCATATAGTTTATCAGATAAGAAACTTCCATTGTTACAAGGGAAACAGACTAATTTTCACCTTAGCTCTAACTCTCCGTTAGCTAATGTAAACATCAGAGGGAGAAGTAATAATCTCAGCTGCATGCTGGCTAATGCGCAAAGCTTGTTGGGTAAATTAGGGGAGCTGCAGGCTATTGCGTGTATTGCAAGTTATGATTTAATTGGTATCACTGACCATCAATTTAAATGGCTATACATTTTTTAGGAGGGACAGAGCGATTAAAAAGGGTGGAGGGGTTTGTCTTTATGTAAAGTCAGATTTAAAGCCATGTAATAAAGACATTACCAATGAAAATGTCGAATCTCTTTGGGTAGAAATTTCAGTAGGGCTGATGGTCACAAAGAAAATGATCATTGGTGTATGCTATAAACCACCCCGTATAGATGAGGTGGAGGAGTCCCAGCTACTGTTGCAAATGGAGGAGGCTTCACAACTGGGTCAAGTTGTTATTATGGGGGACTTTAATAATCCGGACATTGACTGGAGTAATGGGGTGGCTAAGTCAGAAAAAGCTAGTAGGTTGGTAAATATGCTAAATGACAACTTTTTATTTCAGGCGGTTCAAGAACCTACTAGGAATGACTCTATTTTGGACCTGGTGATATCTAATAATACTGAACACATCTCTAACATTTGTGTGGGTGAGCATTTGGGGAACAGTGATCACAACATGGTCTCCTTTGAGATAATGCTGCAGAGACAGCTCTATAAGGGATTAACTAAAACACTTGATTTTAGACGTGCAGACTTTGCCAGTATAAGGGCATCTCTTCAATGTGTCAACTGGGAAAGGCTTTTCATAGGGTTAGACACAGAAGGAAAATGGAACATCTTTGACCCTTTCACTGCCAGCCGTTTTGGACAAAGCGGAACTTCTGCTGCCAGTTTTTGAACATTTTGCACTGTTTCACTTTAGGGGCCTTTCCTCGGGGGGACTTTTAGTTTACCCAGGAAAACAATATATCATTTTTTCAAGACACACTAAGCTTTTAAAATTTGTAGAATTTTGGTGTAATTCCAATTCTGTAACAAGATATAGGCTTCTAAATGTCTACAAAATAAAAAAAAAATCATATTTTCCATAATATAAACACACATACCAAAAACAAAAATAATTTTATGCACAAAAATACAACTGATTTGGAAAGTCCCATGTCTCCTGAATGCACCAGTACCAAATATACTGTATATAGTTTTATAGAGATTTCTCACTTGTATAGGTCAAAAACTCCCAACAGTACACTACCAAATTTCCAAAGCACTGCTTCAGAAAGCTGCATACTTTAGATTTCAAGGCCAAACATTCCACTAACAGAAGGTTTATCCCAGAAAATTACACATTTCTGGGAAGAACAGATTCTGGGGAATCCAGAGTAGGCACAACTGACTGTCTACTCCAAACTTTCAAGTCACAATGCTTTCCTAAAATTATAGGTTTTTATCAAAATTTGAGAAGTTTTTAAAAAATTGCTTCAAAGCTTCCAGTCTATAGTATCTTATCTCCTACAGGTCATGAAGTAACCAAATAAAACACCCTAAATATGAATGCCAGGGGTCCACTGAACAGTTTGATGCCAAATATGTTTAGGTTTACCTAAGTATGCGGCATGTAGGGGCCCCAATGTGAACATACCCCCATATGATCAATCATTTCTGTAATTTCAGCTCCTGCAAAATCAACACATTTACATTATTATATGTGGGATAAAGCTAGTAAAAAGTACATTCACCCCAGAAAGTCATATATTTTTGGAAAGTACACATTCCCCTGAATTCAAAATGGGTACCCATGTCTATCTACTCCAAAGTACCAAACCACAAAGCTTTCCTAAAGCTGGCAATTTTGATGACATTTCCAAAAATCCCCACAAAGCTTCCACTTTGCAGCATCTTATCTCCCACATAGCATTAGGTACCAAAATAAAACACCCTAAATATGAACGTCAGGGGTCCACTGAACAGTTCGATGCCCAATATGCATAGGTTTAGCTAAGTATGTGGCATGTAGGGGCCCCAATGTGAACATACCCCCATATGAGCTATCATTTCTGTCATTTCAGATTCTGCAAAATCAACACATTTACATCATTATATGTGGGATAAATCTAGTAAAAAGTATACTCACCCCAGAAAGTCATATATTTTTGGAAAGTACACATTCCCCCAAATCTTAAATGGTACCCATGTCTTTCTACTCCAAAGTACCAAGCCGCAAAGCATTTCTAATGTTAGCAATTTTGATGACATTTCCAAAAATCCGCTCAAAGCTTCCGCTTTGCAGCATCTTATCTCCCACATAGCATTAGGTACCAAGATAAAACACCATGAATTTGCCAGGGGTCCACTCAACAGTTTGATGCCCAATATGTATAGATTTACCTAAATATGTGGCATGTAGGGGCCCCAATGGGAACATACCCCCATATGATGTGTCAGAAAATTAACACATTGTGCATTAGCCGGGTTTTTTTTGATGAGAGACCCTACAGGTGTTAATACTGGAACTGGCACTGTAAATTAATAAGGAATGGGATTAATACAGTTCCAGTCATAGACTTGATTTCTGAAATGTTTTAAACAGCATTTATAAATGGAGATAAAACCAATATGTATTCCTTTCTTGGGCTTCCTATGTATTTCGGTGTCACTATGTGTGCTTGCCTCTGGACCTAGCTGTGGGGGGACAAATTTCCTCACAAGAGCTTAAGGACAAGTCAGAACACTTTCATATGCAGTAGGAAATTAATTAGGCTGTGTATAAGGTATAAGGTATAAGGTATATTTGTATAACCACTAATTACTTTCTTTTGTTTTGATTTTTTACAAATGTACAGTACAGGTATGGGATCTCTTATCCGGAAACCCAGTATCCAGAAAGTTTAAAAAATTAAAGTTAATAAAGTTAATAAATCCTTATTGGAGGCAAAACAATCCTGTTGGGTTAATTCAATATTTAAATGATTTTTATCGTACTTAAGTTATGGAGATGTAAATTACGGAAAGTTCACTTATCTGGAAAACCCCAGGTCCCAAGCATTCTGGATAACAGAACACATTTACATGTAGTAATTATAAAAATCATAGTAATTATAAAAAATTTGTGTAATATTTATAAAGCGATCCAATAGAAAACAGCAAAACAAACATAATTTGAAGCCAGATGAAAAAAAAAATCTTAGTCTTACTGCCCAAATTCAATTTTTGTTCTTACAGTTTTTTCCATTTTTAAAATGATTATGCATGCTTACAACTATAGGCCATTTATACGTACATATGTGTAGGATGTGATGGGTCAGATCCATGAAAAATCAATACAATATGTAGTTTCCTACAACTATATTGAAGATGTTCCTGAAAAACTTTAAATACATGATTTTTTCAACCTTTTCTTTGTATTTGAGATGGTAGAATAATGTGGTTCTGTGCAGTAAAATGGATGAAAGGTTATTATTACTCTGATGACACAGACAAAAAGATATTATCAGTCAGATGATGTCAATGAAAGGGTATTATTACTTTTTGTGCAGTGATCATTCACTGAAGAAGTATATTATTATATGTTTTTCACATATATGTGTTTGAGCCCACCATTGGTGAATTTAATTTTGTGTAAAATTATTGTATCAAGATACTTTATAATTGCTTATTTATTAAATAAATTATAATAAAATGCACAGAATTTTCCTTGAAATAAAGGTTTATGCTGTGTTGGTCCGGCATCCTTGAGATTACTGAATAAAGCACATTTTTCAAGTTAAGCATAAAAGATAAAATTTAAAATAATATCTGTGTTTTATGTATATATATATATATATAGAAAGTAGATAGATAGAAAGCACTCACGGCATATAGAGATAAAACAAAAGTTTTTGTTTTATTAGCTCATCGCATCAACGCGTTTCGATCTCAATAGGATCGTCATCCTGATGACGATCCTATTGAGATCGAAACGCGTTGATGCGATGAGCTAATAAAACAAAAACTTTTGTTTTATCTCTATATGCCGTGAGTGCTTTCTATCTATCTACTTTCTATATTTTTTGGTTAGCACCCGGCTAGTGCTCATGTAAAGGTGAGTGCCGATTTTCTTTGGATTATATATATATATATATATATATAAAAGCTGATAGAGAGCAGGCACTCACGTATTAGATTGACGTTTTTTCCCAATAAATGTATTCTTTATTTTTCCACTAAGTCCTGTGAGTGCGGCATTTGTTCTAACTTTACTATGTATATATACAGTAGATATATATAGAGAGAGAAAGAGAAAGAGAGAGACAAGTATATGGCAGCACGCTCTTCCACAATTCTAATAACAGTGGTGCATAGCCTCACAGGGGAAAATTCCATTCCCCGAGTACACAAAAATTTATAGACAAGAATAGGCGGCAGTTGACAATTCAACCAGCAAAAAAGTGTATTCAGTCCATAATAAAGTGCAATACATGTAAACTTACATACAGTAGCATCAAATGTCTAGCACAGTGCTGTCCAACTGGAGGCCCACGACCCCCCTCTGTGTGGCCCCCCACCTGTCTGGCTGCTTTGATGGCTTACCTTTGTGTAAACCTTAAATAGTATCAGTACTGAGATTAACTGGCCCCCTGCATTGCTCACACCTCAGATTCAGGCTGTAATCCTCCTGTATTGTTTAAACATGTAATCCCCTGTGCTGTTCACACCTTTTAGTTTCTGCATTGTTCACCCCCTGCAGTGTTCACACCTCAGGCTCAGGCTGTAATCACCCACATTGTTCCCCTGTTCACACCTCAGACATTGTATGTAGTGCCTGGGCTATGCTGCCTGTGTGTATGGCACACACAGACAGCATAGGGTAGGCAAAGTATGGCACATAGGCAGTATAGGGCAGGGAGGGTGTGGTACACACAGACAGCATAGGGTAGGCAAAGTATGGCACATAGGCAGTATAGGGCAGGGAGGGTATGGAACACACAGGCAGCATAGGGTAGGCATAGTATGGCACACACAGGTAGAGCAGGCAGAGTAAGGCACACACAGACAGCATAAGGGAGGCAGAGTGCTTCCTGTGTATGCCATACTCTGCTTGCCCTATGGGTGTGGTTTGAAGTGGGTGTGGTTTAAAAAAGGGAGTGGCCAAAACTGGCTTCCATTAGCGGCCCTCCACCATGTATGCTAGAGAAATTCAGGCCCTCTGTACCACAGAAGTTGGACAGCACTGGTCTAGCAGTATCCATCAGGCACCGTTCCCTTTTCCAAACTCTGCAATAAGATCAAATGCTATTGGTCTATTCCTAAGGTTTAAAAAGACTCGATACAGGAAGTGCATGTATTATGCACACAATACTGAAAAATACATATAAATCGTGGCAGCATATTTTACATCAAGCACTGTTTCAGGTGTGCTACGTGCCCTTTATCAAGCTTACAGAAAACACTTTACACTGAAGGTCAATTAAAAAGTGGAAAAAATAACAGGAATGACATCACTA
Source organism: Xenopus tropicalis (assembly GCF_000004195.4). Classification (NCBI taxonomy): domain Eukaryota; kingdom Metazoa; phylum Chordata; class Amphibia; order Anura; family Pipidae; genus Xenopus; species Xenopus tropicalis. The sequence goes on from NC_030681.2 coordinate 68,516,022, forward strand.
CAATTTCCTAGAAACAGAAATACAGGTATAGGATCTGTTATCCAGAATGCTCGGGATCTGGGGTTTTCCAGATAAGGGATCTTTTCATAATGTGGCTCTCCATACCTTAAGACTACAAAAAACAGTGAATTAAAATGTGAATTATTTCATGGAGTCTATAGGAGATGGCCTTCCCGTAATTCGGAACTTCTGGATAAGGGGTGTTGGCATAAGGGATCCCATCCCTGTAGAGATATAGAGAACATTCTATTTCATCATCATATAATTATGTATCATATTATAGTACATCCATAATCTCAAATACAAACAGATTAAAATAATAAAAGTCTTTCTTTACTTACAAAAATAAATACAAGCAACTTTCTAGCATCAATGAATTAATGTGATTTTCTAAAATGAGAAAACATTTTAGTGATTTTTAAATGTAATTGTTATTTAAAGCAGATAGAAACCAGAGACCAATGTATGTTCACTGCTTATTGTGACTCACATAACATTAAAAACTGTGTTGGCAGTCAAATATCCTCCGGTTGCCACAATACCTTAAATGTTCTGAGATTAACACACTTGAAAAAGATGCAGAAAAAGGGAACTGTGCCATATATTGTGGGAACGTAATGTTGGGGCAGGAGATGATTTGTGTAACATGGTTTCTATACTCAGGCAAGCAGTAAATGGTATAATCAATGGATAGACAGATGCTACTTTCAGTAGCAATTACATTTATAAATAACTTTAATAGAATAGAAAAGGATTATTTATGTTGGCAAGTGATTTAGAATTATGTTTTTTTTAACAATACATTAATAAGGACTGCATTTTGGAAGGGAAGTAATAGATTTAAATCATACCAACAAATGTTGATGATTTTTTTGTAAAATTACCTACTTATTAATTCATTTTCTATCAAATTCGTGCAATATTCTTAGAAGTATAGGAATGACAACAATATTAAAACAAAATATGTTCAATTGATTTATACCATGTCCGTGGCTTTGGCATGTGTCATGAAATGGTGGAAAACATTAAAACATTTTCAGGGCCAACTAGTTTATAAAAGCAGCCTGCAGCAAATATAAAGCACAATATCTTACTTTTCACTGCATACTCACAAGCATTAGGTCCACTGGAATTATGTGTTTTCCCACATTGCAAGCAGGGTGGATATTTTAAGTGACAGCAAAGTAAAGACTTTAATTACTGTATAAATAATCATGATGCACAAAACTAACATATGTCATATCCAACTTTTCCATCCAAAGAAATTTCCCAAGTGGAACAGTCAAAAATTTCTTTCAGCCATGAACAAAACTTTAAACTAAACTGGGACTAAAATAAACTTGTTTATTAAGTCTTCGCCGGGGAATCTACACATAGGGAGACAAAAATGGTAAAACAATAACAAAGCTAAAAGGGACTTAAATTATTCAAACAATGCCTTGAGAAATGAAATTATGTATTAAGTTTCAAAAATGATAACACCAACACATATAGTAACCTAGAAATCGAAAACAGTCTTATGGAAACAACAAACCTCAACTCCCTCCTTCACCTACTTCCAAACGAACTAACAACCAATCAAAAAAACAACCCACTATTTATCCACACATACAAAGCCTGGCACACAACTCGACATCAACATAAAATCACCCAAAATCTATCTCTATATCTACCCTGGACAGGAAATAAGAATTTCCCTAGTGGCCTAATGACTAATATTTTTGTAAAATGGAAACAAGAGGGACTTCACTGCATCAGAGACATACTTAACAGAAAACTCTCCCCTATGACATTCTCAGAAGCAACCGTTAAATTCCCTTTTCTCCGAACCCAACACTTCAATTTCACACAAGCTACCCACTATGCGAGAGAAATTTTGCGGCAACTAACAGAGAAAGATCTCTCCAGCCCCCTAAATCATATATGGAAAGGAGTCAATACCCACCACTCCACAGCATCTATCCATAGACTCATCAGACTAGATCTAGACCATTCACATAAAAACACGCTTTTGAGGAAATGGACAGACATTATCCCAAACACTGACGGACAGCATATCCTCAAACTTCACTCATATGCCATGAGACTCACTCCCTCTAGTCAATACCAAATCATGACCCTACAATTACTACACCAATCCTACCTCACCCCTACACGAAGATTCAAAATGGGGCTACTTGAGGACTCTAAATGCCTGAGGTGCAAAAAAGATGAAGGCACCCTATCCCACTGTATTTGGCAATGTCCAATCATTCAACCCCTATGGACACAGGTATATGACTATTGGCATCAACTGACAAAACAAAATTTTACACCAGACATCGAATGGGCCGTTTTTAGCAAAATAAAAGGGGGACAACAGGTAACCAAAACTAATAGCAGGAAAACTAGCGGCAGCAACCAGAAAAGCCATACTCCAAGAATGGATATCAACCACACCGCCATCCATGAACCTTATCAAAAGCAAAATGCATTTTCTTTTTCACATGGATTGGCTTGAGGCCTCAACTAACAAAACCACCCAAGCACACAGATTCTTTGACACATGGTCAACCTATATCCTGAACCTCCCCCTAGACATCAGACAACTAACAGTGGACACATTTAAACACACAACTTGGTACGACCAAGAGAACCTCAGAGGTACCAATCCCCTACTGCAAGCCACAAAGCCTCCAAAAAGAAACTAACCACTGCTGCCTCCCAGGATCCACATTGCAACAGAAAACAGGTACTTTAAATAACCAAACCCAGAGCCGGTGAACTGAAATGTAAATAGTTCTCTTCTTTTCTTTTCTTTCTATTTACTGGTTTTATTGGAAAACTTCGTATTACATATCTTCATTTGTTCTAACTTAAGTGTAAATCGGAACTTCATCATAACACATTCATGGTAGTCTGGCACACCTAAGTGTGAGACAGCCGACTACCCGGTTGTTTAAATTATGTGTCTGCATCTATGTACGCCATGTTTTTTCTGTGAAGGACACTACCTTGTACGTATGAAACCCGACTGTTATATAAAAAAAAAAAATAAAAAATAAAAACAATTTAAAAAAAAAAAAAAAAATGAGTCTTTTTCCAAAACATGCAGTTGAAACTTAGACATAAAATCATGGCTCTGTACTGTTCTTCATTACATTCAAATTTCCATTAATAACAGAAAAAAAAATGTTGTAGAGATTAAATGAAGTCTCTGCTGAAAGAAGATATACATATTTTTGAAAGAAGATCTTATAATTGCATACTATCATGTTTTATGAAGTATGTTGAAAAGTTGGAGGAGAGTCCCTAAAGCTAGCCATTATAAGGTCTCATATGATTTTTGATACGTTTATGGTGGCACTCCTATTCTGAGAAATATTTACATACTATGAATATAGGTTGGTCCGCCAATCAAACAGGTTTGAAAATGTAATCTGTCAATACACAGCCCCTGTTCACTTCCTGCTGTTAAACTTATCGGGAATGAACACAATAAGAGAAAGGTGACCATTCATTGCACCCTCACAAAATAAATTATAATTGTTTAGTAGGGTGTACACTGCTATAAAATGCTATAATTTATACTGGAGTATTGGCCAGCTCCCCATTTTAAGGCCAGCTCCCTGTTCTAGTGTTATGGAAATCATTTGGAAGTTTTTAACACAGAAAGCTTGTTGCAGGTAAAGTTTAGTCTCTATAGAAATGCTTTGGTCTTTTAATTAATTAAACCTGAAATCATGATTTGGTTTAGAGATTTAACTTTCTTGTGTTTTTCTATTTCTCTTGGGTGCTGTGTCTTGTCTTTTTGACAGTACTGGAGGCATGCATATTTGATGATAGCTTTACACTTCCATAAGTATCAAGCTTATGCTACTAAAGTGAAGCAAAAGACTAATAACATAGCAAGAAAATGTTCCATTACTCTTTGTAAGCTATCCTTCATCCATCCTATTCAAGTACAATTGTTATGATCCAGGTCAATATTCCTTATTATAATCAGTAACCTTCTGTGTGGTACTGTATGAAATGCTTTAGCAAAGACTAAGTAGATCACATCCACTGCCACCCAATGTCTAGGTTTCTGCTTCCCTTTTTATAAATAGCAATTATAATTGTCTGGTTAAACCATGCTGGCACAAACTAATAATGTAGTGTATTTGGGTATGTTATCCCTTATTACCCCCTCCAAAAGCTCATCTACCACCAATGTCAAACTAAAAGGTCTATAGTTTGCAGTCTGCATCATATTAGAAATTTGGCAATCTCTTTGGCACCATGTTAGACATCAAAAAAACCTGGAAAATTGAATAAAAGGTTTAAGAATCACAATGCTAAGTTCTTTTAGTACCCTGGGATGAACTCCATTTGGCCGTGGACCTTAGTTTAATTTTTCATGTTTCTTTTAAAATTACTCAACCATCCATCAATAGTTATATTAGAACTGGTTCTATCAGTTGGTTTCTCAAAAAAAAAAACAGTTGAAAATCTATGCTTTTTCCCTGCTCTCATTACTACCTCTCTCTAATACTAAGGGTCCCATCCTTAGTTCTTCATAGCAGTAACCATTTTATTCCCTATTTTAGCTTGTGTGCATGCTTTTTTGTCATCTTTTAACCTAATAAAAGTGTCAGCTGTTCCAGCTAACTTTAATGCCTTAAATGCACTTTTGTTTGTTCTATAAGTTAATAAAAGTTAGAAAATATACGAAATTGTCTCTAAATTGTTTCGTAAATGGGCCCCTTGGTGTTAGGCATGCTAGCTAAACTAGTCAGTGGGAGCCTTCTGTGGAGAGTAGCTGGTAAGCAATTTTTTATCCCTAGGGACCTGATCCCAAACAACAGACGTACTGTGGTCCCTACACTAAGGCAGCAGAGCCTGTTAAGGAGAACACTCCCAGCTATCTCTCCTGGTTGGAGCCAGAAAGCAGGTCTTGCTGACTAAAGCTGACTATCTCACTTTCCTGGAATGTGCTATTACTGTAAATTCTGCACGCTGCCTTGGGGTTATCTTTGACCAGTCACTCTCCTTCTCTAACCATATTAATAACACTGCCAAAACATGTCGTTTTTTTCCTACGCAATATTGCCAAGATACGCCCCTTTCTTTCACAATTAACAGCTAAAACACTAATCCATGCCCTTATCCTTTCCCGCTTAGATTACTGCAATCTCCTACTAACCGGCCTCCCAGACTCCCACCTCTCTCCCCTGCAATCAATTTTAAACTCTGCTGCCAGGATCCTCCTGCTCTCTCCTAAGAGGGAACCTGTTCAGCCTCAATTAAGCTCTCTTGCATGGCTGCATGTTAAGCAAAGGATAGCTTACAAAATCCTTCTGCTAACTTTCAAAGCCCTTCACTCCTCTGCTCCTCACTACATTTCTTCACTGGTCTCCCTGCATGTTCCTGGTCATCTCCTCCGCTCCTCTCAGAGCCTCCGTCTTTTTACACCATCCACACCCACTGCGCTCTCTCGTCTTAAACCTTTCTATCTCGCTGCTCCTTACCTCTGGAACTCTATCCCTGAATCCCTCTGTAGGGAACACTCACCCACTCTCTTTAAGAAAAAGCTCAGCTGTTACCTTCTGGAGCACTAAAACATTATTTTGCCCAGTCCTGCACTTAAGGGCTAATGCCCATACCTGATGCACTCGAGGGTCGAGGTTGGTAATAAAAAACGTGCTTTTAAAGCATTCAAGTTAGCTGGGACAGCGGAAACTTTCATCAGGTACAAGGAAGCAAATAAAGCATGCAAAAAAGCTATCAGGCAAGCTAAAATAGAGATGGAAAGGGATATTGCAGCTAGGAGTAAAAAGAATCCAAAATTATTTTTTAATTATGTGAATAGTAAAAAAATGAAGCAAGAAGGGGTGGGAACTTTATTATCACGGGGGGGTACGTTGGTTGATGAGAACGGGGAAAAAGCAGAAATTTTGAACTCTTATTTTTCATCTGTCTATACATCTGAGGAGCCACCTAATGAAGGCTTCCCTTTTAATATACCCAGTTCTAGTAATTTAGCTACTGACGCGTGGGTCACTCAGGAGGAAATTCAAAAGAGACCTGAACATGTAAAGGTAAACAAAGGTCCAGGACCGGATGGGATTCATCCCAGGGTATTAAATTAGCTAAGCGCTGTGATTGCCAAGCCTCTTCACTTAATTTTTCAGGATTCATTGAGGTTTGGCATGGTGCCGAGAGACTGGCGAATTGCTAATGTGGTGCCAGTATTTAAAAAGGGATCTCGTTCTCAGCCTGAAAACTATAGGCCTGTTAGTCTGACATCAGTAGTAGGAAAGCTTCTGGAAGGGGTAATAAGGGATAGGATAGTTGAATACATTGCAGTTCACAATACTATTAGTTTGTGCCAGCATGGTTTTATGCGTAACAGATCTTGCCAGACTAATTTAGTTGCCTTTTATGAGGAGGTGAGTAGGAACCTCGATGCTGGAATGGCAGTTGATGTCATCTACTTAGATTTGGCAAAAGCATTTGATACAGTACCTCACAGAAGGTTAATGATCAAATTGAGGAATATTGGCCTAGATTAGAACATAATATTTGTAATTGGATAGAGAACTGGCTGAAGGATAAAGTACAAAGAGTGGTAGTAATTGGGCCAGTGTGGTTAGTGGAGTACCGCAGGGGTCAGTCCTTGGTCCTTTGCTTTTTAACTTGTTTATTAATGACCTGGAGGTGGGCATAGAGAGTACTGTTTCTATTTTTGCTGATGACACTAAATTGTGCAAAACTATAAGTTCCATGCAGGATGCTGCCGCTTTGCAGAGCGATTTGACAAAATTGGAAAACTGGGCAGCAAACTGGAAAATGAGGTTCAATGTTGACAAGTGCAAAGTTATGCACTTTGGTAGAAATAATATAAACGCGAACTATCTACTGAATGGTAGTGTGTTGGGGGCATCCTTAATGGAGAAGGATCTAGGGGTTTTTGTAGATCACAAGTTGTCTAATTCCAGGCAGTGTCATTCTGTGGCTACTAAAGCAAATAAAGTGCTGTCTTGTATAAAAAAGGGCATTGACTCAAGGGATGAGAACATATTTTTGCCTCTTTATAGGTCCCTGGTAAGGCCTCACCTTGAGTATGCAGTGCAGTTTTGTGCTCCAGTCCTTAAGAAGGATATTAATGAGCTGGAGAGAGTGCAGAGACGTGCAACTAAACTGGTAAAGGGGATGGAGGATTTAAGCTATGAGGTTAGACTGTCGAGGTTGGGGTTGTTTTCTCTGGAAAAGAGGCGCTTGCGAGGGGACATGATTACTCTGTACAAGTACATTAGAGGGGATTATAGGCAGTTGGGGGATGTTCTTTTTTCCCATAAAAACAATCAGCGCACCAGAGGTCACCCCTATAGATTAGAGGAACAGAGCTTCCATTTGAAGCAGCGTAGGTGGTTTTTCACAGTGAGGGCAGTGAGGCTGTGGAATGCCCTTCCTAGTGATGTGGTAATGGCAGACTCTGTTAATGCCTATAAGAGGGGCCTGGATGAGTTTTTGAACAAGCAGAATATCCAAGGCTATTGTGATACTAATATCTACAGTTAGTATTACTGGTTGTATATATAGTTTATGTATGTAAGTGTATAGATTGGTTAGTATAGGTTGTGTGCTGGGTTTACTCGGATGGGTTGAACTTGATGGACAATGGTCTTTTTTAAACCCTATGTAACTATGTAACTATGTAACTATGTAACTCTTACCTTCCAATTTGTGCCTGTATGTTACCCAACCACTTAGATTGTAAGCTCTATGGGGCAGGGACCTCCTTCTCACTGTGTCTCATACCACATGGCACTTATAAATAAAGTTATACATACATACATACATTACACAAATATCCTGCCCCTACTAGATCCATGTTCACGGGGTCAGCTTCACTAAAGGTAAAGGTCCTTCTAGGGCAGAACACTTCTAGGCCTAGGGTTTCAAATAAAAAAAAATATCAGTTTATATACAATCTAACCCCCATATGCAATAAAAGGCACTAAGTTTGCCCAGTAGCAGTAACCCAAAGCAACCAATAAGATGTTGTTTGCTTTTAAACAGGTGACCAGCATATTCTACCTGCTGATTGTTTGCTTTGGGTTACTGCTCCTGGGCAAACATAGGGCCTTTTATTATATAACCCCCTAAATTCCTAGATCCCTGAACTGACTCTTTAAGGTGCCCTGATCTACCATTAATTTTGTGATTAATTCCAATATCTACTATCCATAGAATAATTCAGTATCTGCAAATAAAATATTCCTTATTGCAACATTCTTATTTTAAGAAAGGTTTTTATTCTGTTCAGTAGGTGTGTAGGGAGCCATGAATGACATTTGACTCTTACTTTACAGCCTGAGTTATCTGAACCAAATGTATTCAACACAAGGCCATTTCTGGTGCTATAGGCTTTTTGACCCTTTTAACTATCATAAGACTCATAGCCAGAACTGAAATCTAAGCTGATACGTGCATCTGCAGGTAAAATAGTAAAGTTTGTGCTTCTTGTTTAATGTGTATATGTTACTATGTCTGCCTAGAGTGCACACTTTGTTTATAGTTGTACTGTGTATGTGTATGGATTTTTTTATTTTAATAATGGTATTTAGCTTTTAACACAATAAATGCACCATCATATTATAAACTTTTCTCACTAGATTAAGTGGGCAACTCTGTTGTGAGAAGGATTCTGTTTTTCTGTTTTGCAATAATTGTCCCCTGCCTACTTATTAAAACCCATGCATAGTTACATAGTTACATAGGGTTGAAAAAAGACCATTGTTCATCAAGTTCAACCCATCCGAGTAAACCCAGCACACAACCTATACTAACCAATCTATACACTCACATACATAAACTATATATATACAACCAGTAATACTAACTGTAGATATTAGTCACAATAGCCTTGGATATTCTGCTTGTTCAAAAACTCATCCAGGCCCCTCTTAAAGGCATTAACAGAGTCTTCCATTACCACATCACTAGGAAGGGCATTCCACAGCCTCACTGCCCTCACTGTGAAAAACCACCTACGCTGCTTCAAATGGAAGCTCCGTTCCTCTAATCTATAGGGGTGACCTCTGGTGCGCTGATTGTTTTTATGGGAAAAAAGAACATCCCCCAACTGCCTATAATCCCCTCTAATGTACTTGTACAGAGTAATCATGTCCCCTCGCAAGCGCCTCTTTTCCAGAGAAAACAACCCCAACCTCGACAGTCTAACCTCATAGCTTAAATCTTCCATCCCCTTTACCAGTTTAGTTGCACGTCTCTGCACTCTCTCCAGCTCATTAATATCCTTCTTAAGGACTGGAGCCCAAAACTGCACTGAAACTGCACATGCAAATCAATGACAATGAAACTGGGTGTTTAAAATTGCCTTACCACGATGTACATCTCTTTCTCTGGCTCCTTATACACCCATATATGAGCAGGTGATCAAATATTCTCCAAATAATTAGTGCAAAAATGTCCCACAAAATATGAACTAACCTAACTAGGATATTTTTTTAAGAAAATAAATTCATGTAAATTTTACTTTAAATAATGGTGCCTAATCTTGTTTCATGGAAATCTGACCATTTCACAGCAGCAGAATTTCTGTACAATGCAGACAAATAAGCAAGCAACACAACATGTAATGTAACACAGCAAGATCAAAACCTATTAGACAAAAATAGAAAGTTAATGCCTTAGTACCATTTTACTGATGCAATTGCATTATAAAATGACTCAACTCTAAAATGAAATAAAAAAAAAAAACAAATTCTAGGCAGTGAATATGGTAGGATATGCTTTACAGTGAATTTTTAAACAAAATAAGAACATGTATTGTTGCACATTATTCAAACAAAAGAAATTCACTTTAATAGTTGGAATATTCTTAGTGAAATATATGACAATAATTTAGGTCTCCTTTGAAAATCTAGAAAGGAATTTAACTGATTTTAGAAATATGATCTTTTGCTAAAGACAAAATCATAAATTCATCTTATAATAAAGAGATAGGCCTTGTTTAATGGGACTTATCGCTTTTTTAAGTAATACAAATGTTATCCTTCATGTATTTCTTATTCACAATCTCCAGTCATACTAATAGATGTCCATGGAGTCATGCTACTCCAAACTAAAATTTACAAACCAAGAATTCACTGGAAAATAAATGAATGAATGGTGGTGTGTCATGCCCCAGAGGGTAAAATTCTTAAAAACCACATATATAAAACAATAACCTTTCCAAACAAATTAATATTAAAAGCCAACTTCAAATTTTAAAGCTTGCTCCAGCGTGCAGTAAATGTAATAAAACTTAATGAAAAATGTATTTTTGCTCAAAAAATTACGCCATCTTCAGGCATGTCTTCACAATGAACAATTCAAATTCACAATGCAATAAAAGTCTAATCAAAAATGTTACATTACAAAATGCAGATTTATTTTTTGTATTTGTGCAGTTTTTTTCCATTTACAAATTTTGCTCCATTCCCCCCGTAGTTTTAAATTATGTGTTTTTTCATTAGGATTGTTGGTTTTGTCTGTCTCTACTCATTTTTTCTAATTGTGAATAGTGATGAGCTAATAAGGAACAAAAATTTGCAGGGAAAAAAATTCACTGTGCGATAATTAAAAGTGGTACAGATATTGGACCCCTTATTCGGAAACCCATTATCCAGAAAGTTCTGAATTACGGAAAGGACATCTCTCATAGACTCCATTTTATTCAAATAATTCACATTTTTAAAAATGGTTTCCTTTTTCTCTGTAATAATAAAACAGTACCTTGTACTTAATCTCAACTAAGATATAATTAATCCTTATTGGAACCAAAACAATCCTAGTTGGTTTAATTACTGTTTAAATATTTTTTTTTTTAGCAAACTTAAGGTAGGAGATCCGAGTTACGGAAAGACCCATTTTCCGGAACACCCCAGGTCCCGAGCATTGTGAATAACGGGTCCCATACCTGTACGCAGAATTTTTTTTTCGCTTTTTATGAGGCACGTCATTTTAAACATTTTCCACATCCGGGAACCTAAATGGGACTGATTTGCTCATCCCAAATTGTGAAGCTAAGGGGTCCACACTCACCATTACAGTGTTCTAAAGCTGTAATATCCCTTATTATTCTAATGTCATCAGCTTACAGTAATTTAGCAACTACTTTTTTGTATTTTTATGGTTAGTATGAATTGTATAGTTGTTTTGCATTTAAGATTAAGCTTAGCACAACTATGGACACATGTTCACTTACTCTTCCTGATTAGTGCTGAGTAAACACACCCATGTGAAAATGTGCGCTCATTGTAGTCGGACACAACCAAAATGTCTGCAAGTAACCTGGCTGCCAGTCTTTAATAATTATGCCCCAAATGTTAAATCAACAAATTCAAAGGCAATCAACAAAAATATGGCGAATAAACGACTGAAAATCTTGGGTCTTTTTTTGAAATTTTAAGTGGGTATTTTATTTTGACTATTTAAGTGGGTATACCTAGAAGGTATTGGTATTTGCTATCCCCTATTTACTCTTAGAATACAACCCAATTACAATATTTTAAAAGTACATTACTATAAGTACATTTTAAGTTACTCTAATAATAGTATTATTATTATTATTTTTTTTAGATAAAGAAAATAATTTGGTTTAGAGGATTTATTGTGGTTAAGAGTTAACTCTTAATAGGATATTTCTGCATTGTCCTATAAAACCTCTGATATGGACATACAACAAAAATTTATAAAATGCATTACTGCCTTTAACTACAGAAATACAAATTAATTTCTTATTGCTTTTCATGGCTTAACCGGTAGCACTTTCTGTAGCAGGCCAATTTAAATATTTTTAAATCTACAATGTCTGGAACTGCAGAAATTAAAGGACAACAAAAGTTAAAATACAAATCTTGTTCAGTGTATTGGCCAGTATGTCAATATCTGCTTTCCTCTGCTTACCATTAGCTTTCCATTAGTTTTCCTCCAACTGACTGTCCCTTTAATATTATTTTAAAATCAAATTCCAATATTGGCAAGTAGATTAAAATAATATAGCATCCTTCTCTTAACAAAAGTTTGCACCTGTGGGCTTGCGCATGTGCACAATAATTTCACCTATGCTCTGGGCATGCACAATGAAATCTAATTCTATCCCTGTGCAGTGATGATGTTCAGATCATATGACAAGTCTGAACATTTTTGCCGACCCATACTGCTACTCCTGCATAGTGCTCGGCACCAATAAAAGCGATCATGTTGGGTTTCTATAGCAAAGTTATATGCAATCCTCATTTCTTCACTGCCCTGAGTTGCAATTACACAAAGCAGGATTAATCAGAGCATTTCAGAAGTCACAGGGGGAAGTAACCTGAAAAAAAAAGAAAATGGTGCCAGCTAACTCAGAATTGGTGCAAATGTTTAGGACCTCATGCGGAATAGAGAGATTGGTTTTTTAATGTGGTGATACAGGAGAGGGGTTGAAGAGCATTTTTATTAAAGTTTTGTTTGAAAAGGTTTTGTTTTCCTATAAGTCATTCTTACATCTCTCTGTAGTCTTTTCTGTTGTACTGGGAGAAAAAAATCATATTTCCAAAACTAGCAATCATAATCATCCCCAATAAGAAAAAGTAATTCTGTAGACTTACTAGTTTTAAAGCATAGCAAACTTTCTCTTGAAGACCTCGAAGGTATCAGCCAAAACTACAATCTCAGCATTGAATTAATAACCTTAATAGCTTAAAAAAATTGTATTTTACCTACAAATATCAGTTTATTTCTTTCAGTTTCAAAATATGTCCTTGAGTTTCCCTTCCAAGCACTAAATTGCAGCAGTCCCCTGAGAAATCCTTGGTTTGACCTTGTATGTACAGTAACTGTTTACAGATATTCTGTTCCCTTACAGATAACATCTTTTTGTTTGGAAAAAAAAGATTATATATATATATACTGTATATATGTGTGTGTGTAAATATATATAAATATATGTGTGTGTTTTCCAGTAGGTAATGGTGTTAATGTTTGTATGGTTTTTTTTTATTAGTTATATACCCAAGAATTAAATTTGTTCTTGGTAGTTTGGTCAAGGAGTCAACCAAGCTCCTGAATTGTTCCTGTGCACCAGCCCATAGTATAACAGGTCATCAATGAACTTAGTCTGTAGATAAGTTTGGACATAAATAGATTTGCAAAGGATAGAGCAACATGCTGGTGCCATAGATTATAGTTCGATAATAGGTAAGTGTGATTTTTAAACAGTTAGGGGCCCATTTACTTACTCACGAATGGGCCGAATGCGTCCGATTGCGGTTTTTTCGTAATGATCGGTATTTTGCGATTTTTTCGGAAAATTATCGCGACTTTTTCGTTACCAATACAATTTTTGCGGAAAAACGCAAGTTTTTCGTAGCCATTCCGAAAGTTGCGATTTTTTCGTAGCGTTAAAACTTGCGCGAAAAGTTGCGCTTTTTTCGTAGCGTTAAAACTTAAAAGGCGCAACGTTTTGCGCAAGTTTTAACACTACGAAAAAATCGCAACTTTTTGCGCAAGTTTTAACGCTACGAAAAAATCGCAACTTTCGGAATGGCTACGAAAAACTCGCGTTTTTTCGCGCAAATCGTATTGGTAACGAAAAAGTCGCGATAATTTCCGAAAAGTCGTAAAGGCGCCGAAAAAATCGCAAAAAATACGAAAAAGTCGCAAAATTTTCGTTTTCCAATCGGAATTTTTCCAATTGGAATTCGTGGGTTAGTAAATCAGCCCCTTACTGTAGGCACATAACCAGTAGTTCTGTAAAAATTCAATCTTGAAGGATCTGGGTTTGCAATTAGGTGTTTTTGTACTGTGTCTATCACTAAACTTGTTGGCATGACTGTGTATAATGAGGATACATCCATAGTTACTACTTTGGTGTTGAGAGTTAGTGGAACAATGTCACTGGGTTTAGTCAAAAAGTCACCTGTATATTAAGTATGTATGTCAAGGAGTATTTCTTTTGAAAGAGGGGTTGTAAGTAGTTATCAACATAGATGGCTGATGGTTGTAAGATGGAACCCTTTTCACTGACTATTGGATGGACTGGAGGGTTTACAGTTTATGAAATTTTGGAAAGTGTACAAAATAGGACATAAAAGATGTTGCTGTATTAAATGTTTTTCAGCAGTCTCACTTATATAGTCTCACTTCAGTAGTCTCACTATCAAAAGGTTACGTAAATTTGTGTTTCATAGTAGGTACAAAGTACAGGCCCTTCAAAAGTACACACATTTCTGCTGTACTAAGTTAAGTTTGTGTTTACATAGATTAAAGACTACTTCCTTACAGAGCAGGATTCTTGTGATGTGTGGGTCTTTGTGCCCACCACTTTGTGTGGACATCCCTGCCTCAGGAGCATGTGACGGAACCTAAAAAAATGACTGTAGGTGTAAGAGATGCACTGGAAAGATTGCAGTATGCAGTTTAATAACAATACCCTTGCCATACTTGGGCTCCAAGTAATACACAGGGTGTTTACCCTCTCTAATACCAGTCCCCTACTGGGTTTCATGGCTGAACACAACAAAAAAGTCCTTTTCTTTAGGAAAGCAGCACTAGACACTGTTCTCAGGGTCATTGTAAAGGCCAGCAGGCCCTGGGCAAAATTTCTTTGGCAAGCCCTCTACTGCCCCAAGAAATTTAAGATAGAATAATGCATAAACGTATAAAATTCAACATAGTAAGGCAGGCAGTAAAGAAATGGCCTGTACTTACTGAAGTAGACATGATCCCCAGGTATGCTGCCCTGGATCAACAGCCCTGGGAGCAGAAAAATTAGCAAATGTTGATGCCACAAGGAAAAATGCAAAAATATTAAAATAACCATACTGTATAGCTCTTCAAGTTGGTTAAAAAGAGGGGTCTGCAATATCTGCAGGATGCTTCTGCCAAATGGTATCCCAGATGAAAGGTGTGTTAGTGGGCAAATGCCAATTTTGCCCTGACCCTTCCACACAGGTCCTTTCCTTTCTCAGCTTTTAGTTCTCACTTTGGCAACCCACTCTCTCTGGGCTGCTAGCAAATCTAACCTGCTTATTATTCCCCTAGCTTAGGCTTTTTGGGCAATTAACCCACTCAGGATTACTGTATATGAGTAAGTAGGAGACTAAGGAAAATCTCCTTTCAAACTCCAGTTACCAGTTTACAAAGAAATAAAGTAACTGAGCAAACAAACTACAGTAGATATGTACATATGTACAGAAATATGATGTCCTTCTATGACACTGAATGCCAAATTCTGTTAATGTTTTATATGAGTTTATAAGTAGTGATTAGCTAATTTTTTCACTATGTACAACTATGTACTAAATATTATGGCACCAGAAAAAATAAAAAAGTGCAACTAATGGCAATGACAAAATATAATAAGGATAAAAAGAGAATTATGTGTCAGAAATAATGTACTCAATTCACATCAGTAAGACAGAATGGTCATGTATTTTTATGCACACATGGTAAGAAAAAGATGACTAAAGGCCAGGTCTTGTTTTACATATTAAAATCGGCTTTAATGGGAAATCATCTGAACTACTGTAGAAGTCAAAAACCGATAAACTTAACAATGGATAAAGCTTAATGATACTTAAATCTCATTGACTTGTTCAATTTGATAGTAACTATATAGAATATATAATGTGTTCAGTAACTCCTGCATTGTTGGTTAATATTAGACAAACAATATTGAAGTAAATGCCAAGCCTATTTCACAATAACTTATTTAACTCAGGGGGTCTTGATTTATTAGTGTTTCCTTACTTCAAATGTTATGGTCCTTCTTTTATATATTATTTTAAGAAGTCAAGCGGCAGAGTGTTAATATTTTGTTATCGTCTTACAGTGGTTAAAAAGATATTTAACGTGTCGTAGCAGATGAATCAGTACCTGCTTTGGCCATACATAAAGGTGTACAGTGAGGTATGGATTTCATGGCTGAGTGGAAAGAGGCAATTAATCTCAGGTGACATATAAAGCATATCAACTCCTAGGCAAGCAGTAAAGATAAATCCAACCCTTGGTGCATACAGTTTGTGTACTGTTTATCTACCAGCTGAAGGTTTTTTCATTCCTTGCTTTCCTCTGAAAAACAACAGGATTTGTGTTAAAGTGACATACTGTATAACTGCAAACCTAAAGCAAAATGTTTGTCCTAAATTACACAACATCCTCACAAAAATCACAATGTATATATAAAATATATACATATTGGATATAAAAATATGGCACAAGCAAGACTCCATGAGGTAACACTATTGCAGATTATTGCGGATTATTGCAGATTGATAATTTTGTTCTGTTGTTTCTTATCTTTGATTTATTATCTTTAATTTCTAATAAAAAACTTATTCTCACCCTTTTTCAAATTATATTTCTCTTTTTATTTTTATATAAAGTGTGCATACTGGTCCTATATGAGGGCCAGAGGAAGAGAAAGAAAGGGTTGATGGGGTTGTGGAGCTAGTTGTGGACATGCAGCCCTTGAACCATCCAGCCAAATGATTTGCCCACTTGTAGGATTGTGCCAGATTATTTTGCTTTCACAAGTGGGCGACCCATACCCCCACAGCAGGCAAAGGCAATAGTGGACTTGTTGACCTAGGACACTTTTGCTGCTACTGCCTGCAGTAAGCAGGTTCATGGATGGGTCATCAGTGCCACTTCTGCCTTTGCTTTCCCTACTGCCACCTCAATGCTGGAGGACTTCATGGAGTCAGTGCTACTTTTGGAGCCAGAAACCCAGGATCATTTTGAGGTGCAGACAGGTATGAGGGCATTACTGTCTGAGGAGGAGGAGTATATGGCATGTCAAAGCAGCAGAAGGTGATGTCTGTGAGGGTCCCTTAATGGGACTGCAGCAGGCTATTGGCCTAAAGATGCAGGGCAACATGCTGGGTGTGGGTGTATGGTCAAGGGTCTGATATGTAAACAACAGCTCCTTCAGATGAAAACTGGAATAAGCTTCCAGGCTGATGTCCAGTGGTGGCTTATTCCCTGACAGCTCCAAGTAGGTTATGTGGCCTGTGACAATGGATGCAACCTGCCGACCACCCTCCATCAAGGCTGTCTAACACATGTGCATTGCTTCACATATATGTTCAACCTTGTGGTACTCAACTCCTTTGAGCAGACCATGTTTTTTTTTAGCAGGGTCATTATATGAATGACATCATCCCCCTGGTTTCCCTGCTCAAGCGTACATTGGCATGGCATGCTTCCTGCTCAAACATACATTGCATGGACAGGTTGCACGAGGCGGAGGATCAGGTTAAGGCCCAGCAGAATTTGCTAGCAGAAGGAGGAAAAAGGCAGGTTCAGGAAAGGCTGCCTGATGAAGAGGATAAAGGAGAGCAGAGGAAGCAGAGCCAGGGCAGGCACCACCCACACATCCTAGCTATTGTCCACAGCTGAGACAGCAAAGAAGAGGAGAGGTTGGTCAGGGCATCTGTTCTACATAGTAGGCCATATTTAAAGCTCCCTGAGGAGTGATCCCCAGGTAAGTAATATTAAATATCGGGAAAATTACTGTTTGGTAACCCTGCTGGTAAAATTCCTTAGCCAGAGAGAGAGAGAGAGAGAGAGAGAGAGGAGGGTTGGTCATTTGGAGAGGGTTCTATGCTTAAAACTGGTGGAAATTTTCCCCCTTTTCTGCCACTTTTGCAACAACCACTACAACTACAACATATCCACCAGAGACATGGGCCATGCAGACACACAGATAGATGTCATAATCTGATGGATGTATGGGAAAAAATGTCTGGCTGGTATCAGTAAAAGCCATCTGGCAAACTGGACAAAAGCACAATGGGGTGGGGCCTGTCACTTAATGCAGAAAATGAAGGAACACTTGCTGGGGTGGCTTGCCTCCAACACTCTTAAATCCTGCTGCTTGTTTGGACCCAAAGAGACACCTGCAGCTAGAACCATTACAATTTGCTGCATTAGTTGCAGTTGTTCACAGATATAAATAGCCGGAGCGCATATGTGGAAAACAAAAATATAAATATAAAAATATAAATATATTAGTTGCAGTTGGAATGTAAGCAACTATTGTATCAATTAAAACAGCAACTTTGAAGATTATGCTCAGCAGAGTCACAGATAAGACATGCATTACCTAATAAATTAAATATAACAGTTTACAGAGTTTGTCACCCCCCCCCCCCCCTACACACACACAGAGCTGTTCCAGGGAGACAAAAGATGGTGAATTATTAAAAACTTTAAATGGTCAAAAATAAAAAAAAGGAATGTAACTGGTATTCTATATGTGGTGGTAGGTTCTTGCTCTTTAAAAATTATATGCTTGAAATTGTGTTGATGCTATTAGACTTTTCGGCAAACTTTGCTATAGACAAAAAACAATGGTTCTTATATGAAGAGGCTAATAATTTCATTCTAATCAACTTGAAACAAATTGAATTTTATTTGTGAGTTAAGATAAAGAATTGTTCTAAAACGGAATCGTGCTTAAACCATGGGAACGACAAGTACATATATCTGCAAATGTCACAGGTCATTTTTTCTGGAACTTGTATTTCAGCTATACTTTATACATCATTATCTCTTATTGGCATTAATTAATACTGAAGGGAAAAGACCTTTAATGAATCATGTAAGAATACTGAGTGAGCAATAATATTATATCTTAAGGTAGCTCTAAAGCTAGGAACTTGTATAAGGGTTTCCATACATGTCAATTGTCCTAGCCTTTTTCTCTATTTAAAACTGTGTCCCAGCATAAAATTGTCAGGAGGAGGCTAAAATATATAGTTTTCTAGTTGAACATAAAATCTTAAAAAATAACCTGATTTTCCTGTTGCCAATGCAATCAGTTTACAGTCAATGCAGTTCATCAACTATTCCAGTGATCTGGTAACCTTGTGTTAAAGTGTGCATGGCGTTTAAAACGTAAAAGGGTTGATTCACTAAAGTGCGATAACGCTTATCGCATGCTTTTTTGCGTTAAAATTGACGCAGTATTATCGCATGCATTAAGTAGCATATCACATGTATTAAATTTTCACACATAAATAATACTAACGCATGATTCACAAACACTTAGACGCAATAAATATCGCATTAGTCTTTGCGAAAATTAACACCTACTTGGGGCAGGCGGTATTTATAGAAAAGTACAGTTCATGAGCTTTTGGCAACACAATATGGCCTTTGCAGTGTGATTTATTCAAGTATGTGTTGGCCCTAGAGTGATGTAGCCTCCAGGTTGCAGGGAAATGGTCATTTTCAAAAAAAGTAGTTTTACGAACGTAATGGTGTGTATGGCTAATATGGCATGCACGTGATAAGTAGCACAAGTGCGTTAATTAGCGCGCGCGACAAGTAGCGCGCGTTGCATCAAATACCGCCCGTAAATAGTCTTCGCGACTTAAATAACGCAAACAGCATCACGTCTAAATTAATGCAAATATCCTTTTAGTGAATCGTGCTTTAAGACGCGATAACATTTTTAACGCATGGTATAAATAAGGCTCGTTTTATCTCACTTAGTGAATCAACCCTGAAGTTTTTTTGGAAGACTGATGCCTTGTGTATCCCTCTTTAAATAAGAAGGCAAGGGTTAATCATTGTGGGTACCAAACGTAAGGCACCCACCAGTAATTGTGATCACTTACCAAATACCCCAGGCCAGCGCTCCTGTTAGCAGAAAACTGTACCGGCCCGTGTTACATGCAAGCGAGCGATCCTCTTCCTGCTTCTTTGCAGGGGTGTGCATGCACAGTAGAACTTTAACAAATAAGCCAAGTTTTTCACTCTACTGCACATGTGTTTCCCTATGCTTGGAGAAAAAAAAGACAGAAGAGGAAGAAGACTGCTGCAGATTAGATTCTGCAAAAGTATCCAGGACCAGTGCAGTTTCCGGTATCAGTGCAGTAATCGGTATCGTGTAAATGATTGCAAAAACTAACATTTGGCACACCCCTGGGGATTAACCCTTTCCTTCTCCTTGACATTCAAAAATCTGGAAATCCAGTAGCATTGTCTATAAATGAATATGCACTGGGCAAAGGAGGGCAAACCCTACCTGACCCTCTTCTTGTTTGCTTCTAAATGCCCACTTTTCTACCAGAGAGCCAGCAGACCCTGAGGTCTGGGCCCCCAGGACCCCATGAGGTCTGCTTATGCCACTGGCTTTGATCAGCCTCCTGTATCCTTCAGGTTATTCAGAGTAAGAAATGTAAAAGTAACATGTAAACTTCATGTCAACTTTATCAAGATCAATGTGTATCTTTTCATGGCATTGTGAAAGCATCCCAGTAATACTGCTGATGAACCAAAACGTTCTGTTTTTAGATATACACTATGTGATGAATCTGGCACTCAGTTACACCATCACGTTTCAAGTCAGTATGATGGGTGTAAATACTTCTTCGCTCAATTTGGTACACTTCAAAATCATAGGAGGAGTGGGAATAGAAAAAAATAACTATTGGGGGACATTTGTGTGGGATCTTAAATAAGAAAATGCTATGTTTTAATAGCAAATGCTTTACACTGGCACATTTTAGAAAAAACCTAACAAGCAATCAATATACACATTCTACAGTCAGAGCTTTCTGTTAATTTATCTATTAAAAAAATGTGTCCAAAGGCAAAAATTCTCATCACAATGTAATTACTCAGCTCTTTACAATCTTTCAGTTTTCATGCTGTAACACACACAAAGTAAGGAGACAACAAGAAAAATAACAGATGGTTTTCAGAGCAACTGTGCCAGCAGAAAACTTTCTTGCAAATGCGCTGATAAAGGTTCAGACATTGAATTATTTATAAATCCTGTGTAACCCTATCTTTCCAAAGAAGACCTTAAGTCCAAGAATTCTGACAAGCCATTATAAGATTCTGTTTGCTGGAGGAATACACAGCAATGCATAATTTCCTTAGCACTTGTTAATTTCTGAGCAAAGGAAATGTGTCAGATTTACCCACAAAATGGGTGGGGGAGTGGTGATGGCAAGGATCACATTTATTTTTTGAACTAATGCTTGGAAAAACTAGCAATCTACAAGGTCAATTTGCATAAAAAGTCAATGTTCCAACTAAAATGCAAGTCAGTAAAATTCTATTTAAACAAGATTCACTATAATAGATACAGTCCAACTTAACAGTTACTTTCTGTAAATTGTGGCAATATTTGTTTTTGATAAAAGTAAAGCCTGATCTAAGGTCCTGGTGGGAAAATACTATTTAACATGAGGTTGAAGACTGGAGATTCTTTATGTATATTTTCTCCCTCCTCTCAGCCTTGAGGTGGTAAAGGATCTATTATCCGGAATGCTTGGGAAAGCATTTAAAATAATTATTTGCATTAAATGGGTTTCATGCAATTCAGAGCTTTCTGTATTATGGGTTTCTGAATAAGGGGTCTCATACTTGTAGTACGATGTATTATTATCCCTGAGGATCACTGGGACCACTGCAGAGGGCATAAGTAACAATTTTAACAACTTGCTTTCTGTCTTAATGTGGAACTTATATTTTTACATTGTTTTATTATTGAACCTACTCCTTTAGTGAAAGTAGATTCCTTATGTGGTTGTTGTTGGTCCCTGGTAATGAAGTCAGGCTGCTGTGTCATTGATGCATTGTAAATTGCTGAATTGTGTTGAATTGGAACAGTAAGGCTAGGGGCACAAGGTGGCGGGTGATCTGATTTTCTCTGCCTACATGGCAGTGCCATACATGGCACTCTGCCTACAAATCTGCTCCCATTTGCTCCTTTGGTGCAAAAATGGGAAAATTTGCATTTTCACATGAAATCCACTCAGTGTAGCTGCACAGAGGCTAACGACATGCCTCTCAGTGGAGCTAAACAAAGGAGTACATGGGTGCTATAAGGTTAAGGGTACACAGGGCAGATGATCAACTTTTTTTGGAACTCAAGCAATTATGAGCTGGTGACAAAATGTTTGGCTGAAGGACAGAACTGAAATTTGGTTAGAAACATTAACTTCTTCTATGGCCTTAGAAATCCCTGCACTTTTAATAAGGTAAGGATCATGGCTCTAGGTCAGACAGAGGTTGTAAGGGGGTAGAAAGGGCAAGTAGCAAATGAAAGGAACTATAAAAGATGACAAAGAAGAAAAACATAGTGGAGTGAATAGTTTTAAATATTAAAAAACCAATATAAACAAAATAATTGCCAACTATTTATTTTTATTTGTCAATTATTTGTATTTATATTGATTTGAGTTACATAGTTACATAGTTACATAGGGTTGAAAAGCAGAAAAACAGAGTCCATCAAGTTCAACCCATCCAAGTAAACCCAGCACACACCTATACTTACCAATCTAAACACTCACATATATAAACTATATCTACAACCACTAATACTAACTGTAGATATTAGTATCACAATAGCCTTGGATATTCTGCTTGTTCAAAAACTTATCCAGGCCCCTCTTAAAGGCATTAACAGAATCTGCCATTACCACATCTCTAGGAAGGGCATTCCACAACCTCACTGCCCTCACCATGAAAAACAACCTACGCTGCTTCAAATGGAAGCTCTGTTCCTCTAATCTAAAGGGGTGACCTCTGGTGCGTTGATCGTTTTTATGGGAAAAAAGAACATCCCCCATCTGCCTATAATCCCCTCTAATGTACTTGTACAGAGTAATCATGTCCCCTCTCGCAAGCGCCTCTTTTCCAGAGAAAACAACCCCAACCTCGACAGTCTAACCGCATAGCTTAAACCTTCCATCCCCTTTACCAGTTTAGTTGCACGTCTCTGCACTCTCTCCAGCTCATTAATATCCTTCTTAAGGACTGGAGCCCAAAACACTGCATACTCAAGGTGAGGCCTTACCAGGGACCTATAAAGAGGCAAAATTATGTTCTCATCCTTTGAGTCAATGCCCTTTTTTATACAAGACAGCACTTTATTTGCTTTAGTAGCCACAGAATGACACTGCCTGGAATTAGACAACTTGTTATCTACAAAAACCCCTAGATCCTTCTCCATTAAGGATCCCCCCAACACACTACCATTCAGTAGATAGTTTGCGTTTATATTATTTCTACCAAAGTGCACAACTTTGCACTTGTCAACATTGAACCTCATTTTCCAGTTTGCTGCCCAGTTTTCCAATTTTGTCAAATCGCTCTGCAAAGCGGCAGCATCCTGCATGGAACTTATAGTTTTGCACAGTTTAGTGTCATCAGCAAAAATAGAAACAGTACTGTCTATGCCCACCTCCAGGTCATTAATAAACAAGTTAAAAAGCAAAGGAGCAAGGACTGACCCCTGCGGTACTCCACTATCCACACTGGTCCAATTAGAAAATGTTCCATTTACCACCACTCTTTGTAATCTATCCTTCAGCCAGTTCTCTATCCAATTACAAATATTATGTTCTAGGCCAATATTCCTCAATTTGATCATTAACCTTCTGTGAGGTACTGTATCAAACGCTTTAGCAAAGTCCAAGTAGATGACATCAACTGCAATTCCAGCATTGAGGTTCCTACTCACCTCCTAATAAAAGGCGACTAAATTAGTCAGGCAAGATCTGTTACGCATAAAACCATGCTGGTACAAACTTATAGTATTGCAAACTGCAATGTATTCAAGTAACCTATCCCTTATTACCCCTTCCAAAATCTTTCCTACTACTGATGTCAGACTAACAGGCCTATAGTTTTCAGGATGAGAACAGGATCCCTTTTTAAACAACGGCACCACATTAGCAATTCGCCAGTCTCTCGGCACCATGCAAAACCTCAACGAATCCTGAAAATTATGTGAAGAGGCTTGGCAATCACAGCGCTAAGCTCATTTAATACCCTGGGATGAATCCCATCCGGTCCTGGACCTTTGTTTACCTTTACATGTTCAAGTCTCTTTTGAATTTCCTTCCGAGTGACCCATGCGTCAGTAGCTAAATTACTAGAACTGGGCATATTAAAAGGGAAGCCTTCATTAGCTGCTTTTTCCCTATTCTCATCAACCAACTTACCCCCCCCCCCCGTGATAATAAGGTTCCCACCCCTTCTTGCTTCATTTCTTTACTATTCACATAATTAAAAAATTTTGGATTCTTTTTACTCCTAGCTGCAATACCCCTTTCCATCTCTATTTTAGCTTGCCTGATAGCTTTTTTGCATGCTTTATTTGCTTCCTTGTACCTGATGAAAGTTTCCACTGTCCCAGCTAACTTGAATGCTTTAAAAACATGTTTTTTCTTACCAACCTCGACACTAACACTTTTATTCAGCCATAAAGGTTATGCTTTGCAATGCCTCTCCTTGCTTACAAGGGGAATATACTGTTGTGTATACCTGCAAAGCAATGCTTTAACCCTTTAACTTCCAACGACGTACAGAGTACGTCGTTGCAGGAAAAGGCTTTATCTGCTGACGTACACTGTACGTCTTTTGGCAGATAAAGATTTTAGCAATGACAGCCCCCTGGAAAACAAGCCAGGGGGGGCTGTCATGTCTGCCCTGCGGCGCGTTCGTCGCAGGGCTGCCCCCTCAAGCAGTAGACGCAATCGCGTCTGCTGCTTGCTTCCTGCTTCCTGTTTCCCCCCCAAGAGCCGGCCCACTGACCAGGACCGCAGCAGGACGACCAGCCATGCGATCCTTGCTTCTGGACAGGTAAGTGTGTGTTTTATTTTTTGCATTTACACACTTACACACACTTACATACATTTACATACAGCACACAATTTAGCACTTTTTTTTTTTGTTTTTGTTTTTTCATATACACTTATATACACTCATATACACACTTACATACTGTCGCACTACTTTTACATATGTACAGGTGTATGCACAACCTTTTTTTTGTATTATTTATTTTTTTTTTTTCCGTTTTACCACTCGTTTTTAGTTTATTTTCCCTAAAAACTGTTTATTTTGACAGCGTGACTATTGGATCAGATATTCTGACCACTAATTACACTGTCGTGTGACTTATTTTGTTGTTTCGCTGATTTGCAAAATTTTTGTGGTTTTATTGCATTTTTATCGCTGTACAAGTGTTCCTGATCTGTTTTTAGCATAGCTTTGCCCTGTGTAACTTTACGTATTTTGAATTCATCAGAATGTGTACTTTCCAAAAATATGTATAGTTAGGGGGTGTTACAGCACATAATATGCTGTCAGGGGGCTCTGTATGCAAAAGCTTAGTTGGCAGGCGAGAAATCCATTTGCGCTATTTTCATTTTGGGGTGAGTACATACCGCAGACTTTGGTATATCTATGCATATTGGGCATCAAACTGTTCAGTAGGCCTCTAAAGGTGTTCTCCGTAACACCAGTAATCCCTATGCCCTTTTGATTGAGTGAATTAGTACATATTCTCTCTCTATTTCTCTTTACCAGAAATGGTTAATGGTAAAATACTTATTTTTATATCTTTCTTTTTAAAAGTTTTTCATATTTTCCTTAACCAATGCATTGGTTAGGCTGTAGCAGTTCATAATACACTATAAACTTATGCCTTTTCAAATAATTATTTTAATTAACCAACTCAACATTTAGTATAATAGGTTTATATGTATTCATTAAAGAGCTCTGGCTACATTGCTTCCTATCACAATTATCACTAATGTAAAATGCATTGTGATGCTTATCTTTTTATTACATACAGTAGATAATATGTACAAGTAAGTTGAATTTATGTAGTACACAAAGTTAACTGGGGAAACTGTGATATGCATTTAATTATTTGAATTTACCATACTTTTGTCTTAGATAAGGTTAGAGACATTAGACATTTTTAGCCATAATTACGAAACTTCCATAAATAAATTGCAATCCTTTTGTCTGATATTTTTTTTTAGAGATCTGTGGATTTAAAAAATTTTCTTAAATATGTTGAAGCATGTTTGAAGTTTTAAAATCAACCCATAACTTGTTTAAGTGTCTAACAGTCATACTAATTTTATATATATCTGCTTTTGTTCCTGCCCTGTAACCTTGAGAAATGTACAAACTTTGTAAATGCCTGTTTTTCCAGACAAAATAATGTCATTTTAAAATTTTTTAGCTTTATTTTGAATGAAATGGGTGTCTAAGTACATTTTAAAAAAGGTGAAGTGAGAGAAAGGTACACTGGAATTAAAGGAAAAGTAACACTAAAAATTTTTAAGTAAAAAATCTATTCTACCCTGCTCCAATAATTGCCCTATCCTGCACACCATTTATTATTTTGAATGCTTGACGATCGATTGATCAATCCTAGCCTTGCTTCTGTATAGGAAGGAGTCAGGCTAGGATTGATCAATCGATTGTTGCATAGTGGATTCTGACCTGCATTGCCGTATCGCCTTATTTCAAATGACCGGAAGGCAAGTTTTATCAGGTATTTTCTAATAAAGCATTCAAAATACTAAATGGTGTGCAGGATAGGGCAATTATTGGGGCAGGGTAGAATAGATTTTTTACTTGAAAATTTTTAGTGTTACTTTTCCTTTAAACTTTTCAGTTAGAAGTATAATATAAAATTATGGTAATATGTTTAAACATTGAAAATTTCAAAACTTTGGCCCGTGTTTTAGTTTTTGCTTGCCTTCATAATGCATATTTTGTTACAAACCTTTCATTTAATATCCCACAACATTTGAGCTTCATGGGAAATTCAGAAGGAAGATAGCCTGGTCAGCATCCTTTGTAAAATAATTATTCTTAACATTTTAGCTTCATGTGGAATTTACCTCCATTTATCCTGCCTGCTAAGCCCATGTTCTGACTGATTGATTGATTGATTGTGGACATACATACAACATCAGATTTCTTGGAATAGTGTATTCAATAAGAAAAAAACTGAACCCATGCTACACCTTGTGAATGAGCTTAGTAATACTAAAAAGCAGCTATTATTCAAACAGGGAAGGATAACAAAAGGCTTTTGTGATACTAAAATCTACAGTTAGTATTGATGTTGGTATATATGGTTTATGTATGTGAGTGTATAGATCAGTCAGTATGGGTCTATGTTTGAGTGTATAGATAAGTCAGTATGGGTCTGTATATGAGTGTATAGATAGGTCAGTATGGGTCTGTATGTGAGTGTATATATAGGTCAGTATGGGTCTGTATGTGAGTGTATAGATAAGTCAGTATGGGTCTGTATATGAGTGTATAGATAGGTCAGTATGGGTTTGTTTGTGCATGGTTCACTTGGAAGGGTTGAACTTGATGGATTCTGGTCTTTTTTCAACTGGTCTTTTTTCACCAATGTAACTAATTAATGTTAAAGAGTAAGTAGAACACTTCATATACAATAAATCTGCCAAACCTAGTATATACATCCAAAAAATCCCTCCCTATTAGATATTGCAACTAAATTTCATAAAGTAGTTATAAAAAACACTTCACATTACAATACTTGTTAAACCCAGTCAGAATGAATGTATTCAAAACATACATCCAGAATGTCTCTCATTGATCAAGGGCCCATTCCCTATCACCCCCTATAAGATTGGGGTTAACCTGTTCTGTTACCCAAGCTTTAAGATGATTAACATGTAAACATCAAACTTTCAGAAAAAAAGTGGTGAGCCAATAGTATGGATTATAAAAACATTTAAAAAATGTTTAATTCATTAAAATATTGCGCACCAGTGTAATTTAAAAAAACAAACAAACAAACATATTAGGCAAATAGCCTTTTCCCAGTGTGCAGGTAACAGTCTGTGTAATCAGGTTACATCGCATGTGGACATTAATTAGCATACTTATCAGTGTACATCTTGAGTCCTGCTATTGTAGCCAATATGTGAGTCCTTCTCCTCCACTAAGCACCAGCATTTTTTTTTTAAAAGGCCTAATCATTCACATATGAAATCCACAGGTACACTCCAATCCGTATATATAGTATACACTCCAATAAGTAATAAATTCACCCTTGCCATCTTCAGAAAATATTTGTGTGAAAAATGCATTTCATATACTGAATACCACAGAAACATAAAAGATTTGAAGACAGATGGAATAACAGTTTTAAATCAATGTATGATTTGATATTTGCCAGTATTCTTCCTCATTACCTTGTAATAATACTGAAATTAAAGCTGAACTAATTGTGTTAGCAAAATGTTATTAATTAATTTTTAGTTTAGTTAAATCTATTCTCAATTATTTAGACAAGCAATTTCAGAAAGCTTATTTCTAAAAATGTAACTTTATTATGAAAAAGACATTTAATCCCGTCAACTTTCAACAAAGTTCTAAACATGTCAGAATATAAAGTAGAAAAACTCCTAGAGGATATCAACACAAAATAATTACTGTCAGGACAAGAGAAAGAATTATTCATGGTACAATGAAGTTCATGTTTTAACGTTATCACTGCGTTAGAGTGCATAGATATATCATTGTTTTGCTTTTGTCTAAATTCCCACAGTGCATTATTTGTATTAGATTATTGTCAAACAGTTTATAGTATCATCAACCCAAGGCCTCTTATTGTGTAGTTCATCAATTAAACATCTATAGAGTAAAATTCAATGTATTAGAAGCATTATCTTTCTTTTTATGCACCTGAAACCAAAAATTAACTATTAGCTATTCATTTTTAATTTTACAAAATGTGAAACCCAAAAAACAATCATAAATTTTGTTCAAAATCATATTATGAACATCTGCTAAAGGTTGCCATACACAGTAAGATTCACTGTAAGATCCATGGCAAGATCCGCTCGTTGATATGCCCACCTAAGGGCCAAAATATCGAATTAAACCAGCAGACATAGGCGCTGTCAGACCCAGGACTGTCTGATCGAGATCTGGCCAATTTTATGCCAGATCTCGGCTGCGTAGGGCTGTCAGAGGTGCCCACACACGGGCAGATAAGCTGTCAGGAAGCTAAAATCTGCCCATCAATGGCCACCTTAATATGACACAAGGTGTATGCAGAGTAGATCAATAGCCAGGCCTGGACTGGCAATCTGTGGATTCTATCAACTGCCAGAGGGGCTGCTGTAAGATGCCATAGATAGTAACTATTTAATTGGCTATGGGGGTTGTTTGGGCCTCTGTGTAATTTAACTGCCAAGGCCTATTTTGTATCCCAGCCTGGGCCAGTCACTCTCTCATTTTTACTACAACTCTTTAGATAAGACCTTCCACATAAGGGCAAGGGCACACGGGCGAATTGGCAGCCTGTGGATAAGTGCAGGCTGAGAATCAGCCCCTACGCTTGAAAAAATCTTCTAGTAGCCAAGTCTCACGGATATCAACTGTGTCTGCCTAAAACCAGGTGGATTCAATACTTCCAGGTGCATAACTTGAAGATTTTTTAAGCGTAGGATGGATTGTCAGCATGGGACCTGTTATCTAGAATGGAAAGGGCCTGGGAATTTCTGGATAAGGGGATCTTTCCATAACTTGGATCTCCAAATTTAACGTCTACTAAAAAAATGTAAACATTAAATTAACAAGGATTGTTTTGCCTCCAATAAGGATTATTTATAGCTTAGAAAGGATCAAGTATAAAAGTACTTTTTTATTTTTACAGAGAAAAAGAACATTTTTTTTAAACATTGAATTCTTTAATTAAAATGGAGTCTATGGGAGATGGCCTTTCCATTATAAGGAGCTTACTGGATAATAGGTTTCCGGATAACGGATACCACATGTATACTCCCTTCAAAATGCACTCTTTGCACTTCTGTATAGTTGTGCTTAGCACTGCTTAGCCCTTCCTGCCTTCATTTGTGAATCAAATGCATTGAGAAGCTATGCAACAGCCACATCTGAGGTTTTTGCAGGAGATGGATGAGGAATTTGTGATTTACTTTTCCAGCAAGATGATTTCCATCTAGGATGAAATTAAGACTCCCAAGTCCCAGGATGGTAGGTAACCATTTCTGAGAAACACAGATAACATTCAATAAGCCATCCAATGAGCAAGAAATAGTGAAATCCTAAAAGTACTTTGCCCAACCACTTGTGAGCTTAACCCAGGCCTGCAGTTTGATGACTAGCAAATATGGACCACAACTCATCAACTGGAAACCATTCTAAAATCATCCCTTCCTAGGAAAGGTAATAGAAATAGGTTGAAAGCCAGGCTGGTTTGCATACTGAAGGAGCTGCTGATGGCTAGAGACAAGGGACAGTGTTCCATCATAATCATTATTGATCTCTCTGCTGCATTTGACACTGTAGAGTAGACCAAAACATAGTTGTTTAAAACATTCTGTGTTGCAGAAGGTACAGTGCTCAACTGGTTCCAATCCTTTTTGTCAGGCAGGTCACAAAAGGTCCCTTATTATGGTGAAGACACACCGAGCTACATAGTAGCAGCTACTTGTCACAGCTACTAAATGTCAGAAAATACTCTGCAATAGAAAATACTGAGAATTGCCTCTGCTAAAAAACATGTAGAGACAATTATCAGTAAATTATGAGCATTGTCTATTTTTGTAGCCGTGACAAATAGCTGCTAATATTAGTTCATGTGTCTTCATCTTTACACATATCAACCTTACACTCGTTACCTTATGTGGTTCCACAGGGCTCAATCTTATCACCAATGCTATTTGCCATATATATGCTGCCACTAGGAAATATCATCTTTATCATTGTTATGTAGATGATACCCAACACCTGTCCTTTAAACTGGATAATAGGGATCCAGTTTCCACAAAGTATCCACATCAATTGGTGCTTATCTGATCTGCAAGTGTGGATGAAACTAAACTGGCTAAAACCAAATCTGGACAAGACAGAGATACTCGTAATAGGAGGGCATAGGCTGATAAAATGGCAGGGTGCACAGCCAACAGATTTAAAACTTGGGGGTGTAAATCTAGATTGGTCAGAGTAGGTACACAGCCTGGGTGTGATACTAGGTAGTGATCTCTCCCTCAAACATGGGGTGGCAGCCATCAGATCAGCTTTCTCCATCTCAGTAACATTGCAAGATCTAAATCCAGCTATGCAAAAATTAATCCATGTTTTTGTATTCTCAAGACTGGATTACTGCAATGCACCACATCACCACAACAAATTCTATATTCCCTACACTTGCTTCCAAGTAAATGGAGGATTCTCTTCAATTCTCTTCAAAATCTGCCTTCTTGTCTTTAAATCTCTAAGTAATCAAGTCCCAGTTTATCTGGAAGAAATTCTGATTCCTCATATACTCTCCTGTCCTCTTCGTTCTTCAGAATCAGGAACATTCAAGGAAACATCTTTTCAATCCATAATGTTTTAAGCACTTTGAGTCCCATGGGAGAAAATAGCTATAATAATATAATTTATTATTATTAAGCATAGGGGCCCAATGATGTTGCTGTGGGGCCCAATAACCAGTCATTCCCCTGCTGCAAAGTTCATGTAGAAGATGCTAATATAATTCAGTAAATAAATCCCAATATAAAAAGCTGATGTTACTCTATAATGAGCAGTTTATATAAATAGTTAAAATAAATAATTAATGTGCTAATAAGTCAGTCAGTTCATTGGGGCGGTGGAATTTACCTTGTTTTTTTTTTCATTGGTGGTCAATGGAGTTTGTCCCTGCAAAGCTTCTCTGCAATGTCTTTTGCTTGATACAGACGTTACTTAAGTTTCTAGGCAAGTTATGTAGTTTTCTAAACAGTTTTTGCAGACGTTACAGAAATTGCAACAAGACTGGGCCCCCTTATGGAGGAAGATTTCATGGGGCCTGGGACAGTTGTACCCCCCGTCACCCCCCTCTTTGCCACCAACAGAGGTATGTATGCATGTATGTATATTTAGATTTCCTATAGCACTAGAACACTTTACAGTAAATCAATACATTCATAAAACAAAGAGGGGTCAGTACAATAATGAAATACAGTTGCATTAAAGGTTATGCACTATGTGTTTAAAAGACAAGAGGAAGGATGTCCTGCCCTAAAGATCATATAATACAAGTTGGTGGGTAATTTACAGACTCCAATATATAGAGTATATAAGTACTGCAGTTTTCGGTTTCATTGGCTCTCCTCTAAGGACTATATTTAAATCTGTCTAATCTAGCTTTAAATATCATTATGGAATGGACGCATTTATATGGACTTTGTTACTAAACTGAACAATTTCTGACATTTGGGGACATTTCTTGCTGAATGCAAGCCATTTTCTGTTACCTTTTATTGCTTCAGGAAAGCCTTTTTGAGTTTGAAAAGTAAACATATTATGCTGATGCCTGTCCCATCAGAACTGTTTTTGTAATGCCAGATCAATAAGGAATAAGCCAGCTGTCATGGTGAATCTAATTAAACCCTATGACTTAACATGCATTACAGAAACTTGACTTGAAACAAAGCTGGTTCCATCCTAGAAACAGCAGTGCTAAGAAACTACTACGTTTTTCACTGCTCAAGACAAAATCGTAAAGAAGATGTAGCACCTGTTTTAAATCCTCTATATTGTCCCCTTCCATTCATTTGAATATGTGTAGGTGCACAAATATTTGGAGAAATAAGCTTCAAAACACTCTTCATCTATAGATACTAAGGATGGAAAAGCCTAACTATGGACCTGTGCATCAGTGGCAGTGAGTGTTGAGGTGGGGAAGAGAGGAGTAATGGGGAACAGAAGTGGCAAATGTCAGTGGGAAGAGGAGTGGTTGGAATAGATGGAGAGAGGTAAAGAAGAGTTGTCGGTAGGAGTGGAGGGATGTGCTTTGGGAGCCTATCTGTGTTGGCTGACTCTGTTACAGAAAAAGGATGTGTAGGGACCCCAAAGAATTGGGCCCCTCCAGGATTAGTTCCCCTTTAGACAGGCACCATGAGGGTGGCCTTATGAGATTTGGACACCTAAAGGTGGTCCTGGGTGTTTATGTGTGAAAAGGGAGTTTCCCTGCAAGTTAACAGCAACCACTAGATGTCGCTGTGCTAAAAGTATAAAAAGGGCTGACACCCAGTTTCAGCAGGTCTTCGTCCTGGGACTGCTTCTTGTAAAGAAGCGTATAACAGGCTTGTGTTCTAGTACAGGAGGTACTGTAACAGGTCACTCTAGGAGTGACAGGCAGGCTAGAGAGAACGGGCAGTGATAGCCCCGACAGGAGAGAGAGGGGTTAAGACCCCCCAGCACTCATGGCTGGAGTTCAGGTCCTGTAGTGTGTAGTAAGAGGAGCCAAGTCAGCACCTGGGAGTGTTCCCAGTGAAGGGGCCCTACGCGTGGACCGGGGTGAGTTCCTAGGTGGAAGCATCCGGCGGGAGTACCGGGGGTAGCCCAAAGAGAGAGTGTGTGACTTGAGCCGTCTGTGTGACATCCTCTGAAGTGTTCTGCCTGCATCAATAAACAAGTTCATCTGGTTCACCATTTTAACCAGTGTCTTGGTGGTTCATATACTGAGGATCCTCAACTGCCTGGTAAGCAGCTACCCCAAGGGAGGGGCAAGGTACCGGGAGTTGCTGGGAGTCCGGGTCCAAGGAGGACCTCATAGAGTTTTCCCAGGGAGGAGACATATAGTTCTACCTATACCTGCCCTGGGTGGAGGCACGCCATTCATTTATATTACACCTGTCCCCCATAATAAGCGGGGGCTCAGGGCTCCTGTAGCGCCACACGCAGGTGATTGCGTGTTAAAAGTACAACCGTAGCCAAAATAGGGTTACAGATGTCAGGTCAGATCACCATAAATGCACCAATGGAACCAATGGACCCCAGCTTACTAGATGACTAAAATATTGTCTCTACTTTTGATACTGTTGCAGGTTAAACCTGTTGACTCTCTCTTAAAGTAAAAGGGCTTGGGCTTTGCAATGTAGTGCCTGCCAGTGCACACTGATGTTAGGGGAAGAACAAAGCAGATCGGTATTTGCTGCTTGGCGGGAAAAACTGACTGATCTGACATGGCTCTAAAAGTTATTATTATTACCCTAATAATAGCTCAAGACAAATACAGTAAAGTACAGAATATATTTAACTGAGAATACAATATATAACGAACCTAATAATTTAATTTGATAGATTTTTAGTGACATGTTTCTTTGTATGCTTCTTAATATCTGTCATCCTTAAACCTTCTACCCTACGGTTTTCCTCTTCTCCTAAATCTGTGTTAGCTGGATGAGAATACCTGAAGAAGTAATGGTAAAGGATGACTGGCATTAGGCATAATTACAATCAATATGAACAGAACACAGTTGGTTACCTCATGACTGACCAGGGAATTCTTTTCTGAATAGCAGATAAAGCACATCAGCAACCATCTATTTTTCTCCTGTATAAGCAGCTTTCATTTTCATCTGACTGAATGAACAAGTGTAGTTTTTGTGGCTTTTTGTGGTCAGATGACATTATCTTTCTGTTTATCTCAGCTACCTCAACAGCATCTATCTGTCTGTCTGTCTGTCTATCTATCTATCTATCTGTCTGTCAGCATAAACAGGGGTTAAAGGACATGTAAACCCCACACAGGAAAATGTAATCAGTGAACAGCCTCTTTGAAATCTTTCAATACCTGTCACTCTGGTTGAAAAGAGGTTAATAGTAAGGCTGCAGCATTCCCTTAATCACTTAGATTTCATTCTCCTCCTGTAACCCACTCAGCCCCCTCCCTCAGGAACTTGCTTTGACTTCTGACTTGCGGGCATGCTCAGATGTTCTAAGCTCAGATTACTAAACACACCCTCCAGTCTAGCAGCCAGTGAAGAGATGGCATTGCTGGTTCCCATAGAAACTCAGCTCTAGCTGTCTGCTTCAATTTTTTTCTCCCAACCAACTCTCCTGAGCTCAGCTCAAACAAAGCAGAACTTTTATCAGAGGCAGTTCTGCCTGTGGGAGCCTGTATTCTTGATAAAATGCATGCTGAGTATGGGCTCTGGCACACGGGGGAGATTAGTCGCCCGCGACAAAACTCCCTGTTCGCGGGCGACTAATCTCCCCGAGTTGCCATGACCCGCCATCCCGCCGGCGAACATGTAAGTCACCGGCGGGATGGCACACACGGCGGTGCGATTTCCCGAAATCGCCGAAAAAGCCTTGCGAGTCTTTTGTCACGGGCGACTAATCTCTCCCGTGTGCCAGAGCCCTAAGGGTCTTTGTGTGTGTATGCTGTTTGCAGATTTTAATGTATCTGAATATGTATCAGAGGAAAAATGGTCACCGGGTGAAAATGCTATTTGCTTTAGGAAAATGTCATGGTGCTAGAAAACGGAGGGGATATATGCAGTACCAATAATGCCATTTGGGTGGGGGAGACATGCCCAACTGATATACATTGTAGGCACATGTAGGCATTACATTACTTATTTTCTTTTGGTGGATGATAAAAAGGAGAATTATGCTCCCAATCAAAAGTAATTTTCCTACCTGGAAAAATCTTTGTGGGATTTTTCACTAGGAATGTGTAGGATCATAATAGGATCATGAGTGAAGCTGTAATGTTGGTGTTCTAGAGACTCACCTGGTGGACCTGCTGTTCCACTTTTAAAGAGTTTGGTACCAAGTTTGATTTTTATTCTTATTAAATAAATATTGCAATGATTGGTAGGGCTTAAATCAGTCACAAAAGCTGCATAGCTTGGGCCGAATGGGCAGGACCAGATTTCAGTTTGGGGGTGCCCAATGGCCGCCCCATTCTCCATTCTTTAAATTTATGCAGCCTTGCCACAAATCTGGGCCTGCACATGGGGCTAATACCCTGCATCTGAATACATTAAAAATGTGTTGTTGGTAAAATCAAGAGGTCCATGCCCAGTCTCTGCAAATAAAAATGTAGTTCAGTGTTAGGGTACAGATTTCCTTTTGTAATTTACTATGAAGCTTTTCCTGAAGCATTTTTCTATTGGCTACTAATTTTGTTTACGGCAGTAACATTCTAAGAAGCTAAACTATTGTTGCATGGGTCCCCTCAACTGAAATGAATTAGGATGTGTGTTAATAAAAGCAAGTGACTGAGAAAAGCTATTCTGTGCAAGTAGTTAACCTTTTTTTTGCTGTAGGAGTAACAAATGATAAAGAGCAACACAGTTGGTAGATTTGTAAAATGTACAGTCTTGCCATGAGAAATATAGCGTATTTTCTGATAAAGTTCATTAACATAATGGGAATATATTATACTGTATATGAAACATGAGGATGAGGCTACAGCTTCCTACAGATAAAGCTTTTTTTGGATCTGGAGTGAACTGATTATTAATGTTTTCAGGCTAACATAACATTTGTGATAACTAGTCTGTCCATTCGTTAAATGACTAAAGAACATCAGACTTTATATTCTTTATATTATATTGTAACACCTGTAAAACAGACAATGACCAGCTATCCAGCTACTGGCTATAGAGATACACTTGACTCTAACACACAGGATGGGCCTTTGCTATGTGCAAGGGGGAGGTAGTACAACTATATCTCACTTTGCTGTGTGCAAACTAAGAAATAAAGGATGCTAGAAGTTTCTTGCAGCAAACTCAAACAGAACTGGTTAATTGTCAAATACAATTGATATGCAATAAATACTCAATGATATGCAATAAATAAATACTCACAATACAGATGTAGAGCAAATGGATTGGCAGGTTAAATGCAGAGCAAGCAATATAAAGATGCACCACTGTGGAAAATAGTTGGTATGCACTCTTTATCCTTAGGGTTCCTACATTAGTGGACCAGATCCCAGACAGTAGACATGGTTCAGGGAGAAAACTATGCCTGATACCCTTGTCAGTACTGTTGTCTCTACACTAAGGCAAGCAGAGCCTGTATAGGAGAATACTCACAGCTATCTCTCCTGGTTGGAGCCAGAAAACTGATCTTTCTAACTAAATCTGACTATATCACTTTCCTAGAAAGTGCTATTACATATATCTTTCCTGCACCTACTAATCCTCATTCATGAGGTCCCTACTTCCTGACTTCACTATCGGTACTTGTCCCTCTAGGGCAGCACAGCTTCTGGGGCCTTGTTGATACCAGGCTTAGTGGTACA
This sequence comes from Xenopus tropicalis, assembly GCF_000004195.4. Lineage (NCBI taxonomy): Eukaryota > Metazoa > Chordata > Amphibia > Anura > Pipidae > Xenopus > Xenopus tropicalis. Next base: position 68,552,914 of record NC_030681.2, read on the forward strand.
TCCACCTGGTTAAACAGATACAGGCCAATGATCCACCCCCTGCTAAACACAATATACAGTGTGCAGGAAGTGGTCATAAGCCTTAGGGCCAATAACACATTATATGCTAATAGCAAAATAGATACATGGGCATCAACCCAGTAACAATGGAAATAAGGAAGGTAGGGTTTAAAGCTATAGGGATTGTTAATCCCATAGGTCCCTACGCTATCAAATTTTTACATATTCAGGAATTGTCAGGAATCATTCACGTCATGAACCCTAAGGTTAAAAGTGTGTGTATTCTTTTTTTGATGTTGGTTTTTATATTATGAGACGCCTATTTTATTAAAAAAACAAATCACCACAAGTAATACAGGAATATAATTTTGGTTATAATTTAAGTTGCTAATGTTGAATGTATAATAACAGCCAAGAGTGATAAAGCTATATGAATACCTGGAGAAAATACATTTCTGAAGCCAGTACTTATGATTTAGATGCTCGGTTCATCATGAGGTGTCTTTAAATGACACTGTGATGTTCTGACACCTACATTAATGATTACCTTTCATAGCCATAATTTGCTACTGCAAGCACCACAAAGGGCAGCTGCAATCAATATAGTAGGGATGCTCTTTATCTAGAGATTAGTAAAAGTCACTCTAAGAATAATATGTGTATAGTTCATAATAAAGTTACACTTATGACAATATATAACAGGGAGTTTAATAAGATTTGTGAATTTTGACAGAGCTATATTAAACTATGGTTCCTTATTGATGTTAATAAAGACTATGTTTAATTCAGACAATATTCACAATTTCCTTTTCACTTATATATATGTGTGTGTGTACAGGTATGGGACCTGTTATCCAGAATGCTCGGGACCTGGGGTTTTTCTGATAGGGGATCTTTCCATAATTTGGATTAGTCTACATCTTAAGTATAAGTCTACTAAAAAATGATTTAAACATTAAATAAACCCAATAGAATTGTTGTACCTACAAAAAAGATTACTGCTATCTTAGTTAGGATCATGTACAAGGTTCACACACAAACACACAAAATATCTTGGAAGAAATTTTTTCAGGACCTGTTATGGACTACATGGTGCCCTATGCAAACATTTAAATGTGATGTCACCCACCTCCCCAAAAACGATTGCATCACAGTCACCACTGCAATAATTATATGGCTTTGTGAACCTCAAGATAACTGGAACAATTAATGTACAGAACAACCTTGTTAGATGCAATTAAGAAAGTGAGCAGCAGGAGGCAAAAAAGTTTCAGCAGTTTGGACACTGCTGCACAAAGTATCAATAAGCAGATTTTAGGCTCTTCTGTTAAACTTGCACACCTTGCAAACATAGAGCAACGGTTACTTGTCTGAATTTTATCCTGATAGTTTAAAGGGAAGTTAGCCTATAAACTTTTAATATGCCATAGACAGACATACAGTATTTTTAGCAACTCAACAACTGATCTTCTTATTGTATTTTTTTTATGTATTTTTATTTCCTATCCTTGATCTTACTAGTCTGCTACTAATAATGTTTGTTTGGAAAACATGATCTGTGAGGATTTATTTTTATTGCTAATCTTATTTTTCTTGCTTACATTTTAAGCAAGTGGCAGCAGCCGCAGGGATGCCGCTGTACTTAATCTTAATGAACAGGTAATTTATATTATATTAAGTGACCTTTTAAAGAAACTTACTATATTGGCATATACGTCAGTAAAAATTGCCCTTTTTAAAAAGACATTCTTTGGACCTTACTTTCTGGAGGGGGTGTTCGGTGTTAGAACCTGAGATGGAGGTAGGCATCATTAGATTTAGAAAGATTCTTTTATTGAGATCAAAAGGCTTATTGCCCCACCAGCATAGGGATTGAAGCTGTCAGGTTCAGGGATAGAGCATCTTGCTAGCTCTTGGACACAGTCCACCAACAAATGAGTACAGCCTCTGATGTTCTACTATCTTTCACTTTATTGCAACGCATACTGTCCTGGGAGTTGGTAGAAGTTTCGACTTCTCTGGCCAAGTTTGAGGTTTGCTATTTGCAGGTAAAACAGGGTAAAGCAGGCTATATTCTAAAAGCTTGGGTTCATGATGTCTCTTCTTATCACACTCAAACAGTGAAAGACACAAGCTGATTAGCTGAGGCTCAGCTGCAAATCAGGATGGCTTAAAGGCAAAGACACATTGGGCTATTAGTAACCACATCTTTTTAAAAAGTAGTGGCGACTAATCCACACAATGAATTTTCAGCACTATTAGTGACAGCAAGGTTTATAATACTCTATGGCAGAAAGGTTAGTTGATTAGTCGCCATAACCGGCTTTTTAAAAAGTCATGGTGATTAATTGCCACGTGTCTTGATCAGTCACTATATGTGAGAGGCGCCTGTTAAAGGAATACTGTGATGGGAAAACATGTTTTTTAAAAAAAAAAAAAAAAAACGCATCAGAGCTTCTTCAGCAGAATCCTGCATTGAAATCCATTTTTTAAAAGCACAAACAGATTTTTTTTATTTAATTTTGAAATTTCACATAGGGCTAGACATGTTCTTTTATTGCCCAGGGTACCACAGCCACATGACTTCGATAAACTGCAGTCACTCTTTACTGCTACGCTGCAAGTTGAAGTGATGTCACCCCACTCCCTTCACCCAAGCAGCCAATCAGCAGAACAATGGAAAGGTAGCAAGATAGCAGCCCCTGGCTTGGGACCCCTCCAGTTACATGGGAGTAGAAGAAACTATAGGTTACCTGAAACTCTAATGAGTAGTGCTGGCTCCTTCTGAAAGCTCAGACTCAGGCACAATGCACTGAGTAAACTAGATTCAATGTAAACTAGTTTACTTCTATGTAAATCCTGCCATAAACTGACCTAAAAACCAAAGTTTGTGAAGTTATTTGAACCTGGTTGCCCCATTGCTAATACAGTTGATTGCTATGGAGCAATGCAGGTGCCATGTTCTTGACTGTTTGTATATAGTGCACGGTAAAAGGAATAATGGAGGATAAAAGTCTCCATAAGGGCTTTCCTTACTTCTGCTTGTGCTAAGCCAATTACTAGCAACATTTCTCTTTCCATACAATTCTTCTTTAAAAGTACATTCTGACTCCCGAGATCAACTGTAGTATTTAATATGCCAGCATGGGACTCAGTGTGCTCTTTTTTATTTCTAAGGCTATTAGCTACCTGGTCATTACCTTGGACAGGCTAAGCAAAACAGTTCAGAAAGTTAAAAGTGTCCAAAAGCAGCAAAACTCATCTGCCTGTTAAATTTGTATTTAAAATTCTAATTTTAAATGTCAATCACACATATCATTCTTACTGATGCAGATACTAGCGGTCCAGTCTTGCCTTGAAAAATTATGCAAAATGCAAAGACCATTCTGTTTTTTAGGAAAGTAAATCATTTTTATAGGAAATGGTTTGAATATGTATGTCTGTTGCAAAAGGTAGATAATTACAATACTGATTGTTAGCTTATTATCTGGGACTGATATGGCCAGCTGCCACTGACTATTTTTAAACTGACATAAATATGTTCTTATACAAAGAATGCTTTCTAACATTCACGCTAACAGCAAGGATGGGCAAAATAGCCGCTCCAACACATATGTTAAGAATAAAGGCCCCCATACACGGGCTGACTATAGCTGCCGATATCGGTCCCTTGGACCGATTCGGCAGCTAATCGGCCCGTGTATGGGCAGAACAGAGCGGCCTGGCCGACCGATATCTGGCCAGATCTCGATCGGCCAGGTTAGAAAATCCAGTCGGATTGCCCCATAACTGCCAACTGCCCCATAACCTCAAATGTAATCCGATCGTTTGGCCCCATCGCCAAGCGAGCGGATCTTATAGTGTATGGGCACCTTAACATGTGAGTAACAGCCAAGTCCTCTTCCATGCACACAATAATTGAAATTATATACTGTAAAGTAAGTTTAGTAAATAAATAAAAGTTACTGTGCACTGGAAGAATTACTTGTTTCACAGCCACTTTTAAAGAACCACATTCCCTTACTGGTGAATTATAAAGCATTGTATCACAAATGATACTGAAAAGGTTGTGTGTGGACAAATATTTTCAAACCTGATGTAATTGCAGGCTCCATGTCTAGGCTATAAGCAAAGTATGGGTTTGCTTTAGCTATTCCTGTTAAGTTTTATTTTCTTCTATTTTGAGCTGGCCGAATTCTTTTTGCGTTAATGGTAAGTGCCACTGCAGCTACCCTTTGCTGCACGTCCCTTTGCATGTTCTGACCCTGCCCAACTCAAAGTGATAAAAAAAACCTGTGTAAGCCCCTCCATTTACTTGCAAATCCTCAATAGGATTGGCTAATTGGCTAGCATTATTCAGTTAATCATATCACTAACATGCAAATTAAAGGGGACATGTAAAAAAGAGCTACATCAACAATATTACTTTTTGTCATCCTGTGGGCAGGTTGGGTCAACAACCCCCCCCTAGTTTGAGGAAATCAGAGAAACCTTAGTCCTGGTAAAGAACAGCTGACAACACAGCTTGAAAACACAGCTTTAAGAACCAAGATCAATTAGAAAAAAATGTTTTGACAAATTGTTATACAGTAGTTTACAGCCTCTAAACCTACAGTCAAAAATGTCTTAAAATTCCTCTTACCCATCTAGGGTACCCAAACTAAGAAAGCATAACCTTGAGTTTCTGATCGAGGTGGATGGTGAGAAGAATTAACACTTCTAAGGAACCTGGAATTCCAGTAAACTTAAGAGAGAAGTGACTATAAAAATATACAGAGCAGTAGGCAAAAGGCAGACGACATAAGTCGACATGTAAATCCGTGAGCCTTTACAGGCATATGTGTGGAAACACTCACAGATGTGCACATGTGCAAACAATGAGTAGAACTATATAAGTATCCAAACACATATTTAGCCAAAAATATCCAGACAATCTGTTTAGTTGAAACAGTTATTGTTGAGTTCTAAACTGTCTCCAGAAAAAAACATCAGTACAAGAAATACTGTATTGCATTACTGTACTCTGTCCCCTGGAGTGACAAATGGCATTTCATCATCTTGTAATCTGATGAAAAAGTCTGGTTTCGACTGATGCCAGGAGAACATTACCTGGCTGAATGAAAGTCTTGACTGTTTTCCATTGTTTGACCTTGTTCCATTAAGAGCTAACCATAAGTCTACTTTGTACAATGACATAATGTGGCAACAGTCTACGGAAGTGTCATATCTATTAATAGCCCCTTGTTTGCATGTAGATTGATGCCCAAGCTTTAGATATCATTTTTAGATCATTTATTTTCATTAAATACATAAGGGCTCTGACACATGGGGAGATTAGTCGCCCGCGACAAATCTCCCTTGTCACAGGCAACTAATCTCCCCGAACTACCATGTAAGTCGCCGTTGGGATGGCACACGCTGCGCAGGCTTTTTCGGCAAATCGCCGTAGTTGCCTCACGAGGCATTTTCGGCGATTTGCTTAAATTCGCGCCGCCGCGTGTGCCATCCCACCGGTGACTTACATTTTCGCCGGTGGGATGGCAACTGATGGCAACTTGGGGAGATTAGTCGCCCGCGAACAGGGAGATTTGTTGCGGGCGACTAATCTCCCCGTGTGCCAGAGCCCTAAAACACTCTCTTTTTCTCCCTTCTTTAGCCCCCCACCCAGATAGTCCCGCAGAGCTCATTCTCCTCAGATCCAGGCTCTAATCCCCTGTACTGTTCACACCTTTTAATGCCTTCATTGTTTTCCCTCTGCATTTTTCACACCTCAGGCTCAGGCTGTAATCACCCACATTGTTCACCTGTTCACACCTCAGACATTCCCTCTGACACATCCAGCATTGTGTCTCTGTATGCTGTGTGTGCCATAGGGCAGGCATAGTGTGGCACACATAGGCAGGGGAAGGCAGGAATAGTATTTCACACATAGGCAGGGGAGGGCAGGCATAGTATGGCACACATAGGCAGGGGAGGGCAAGCATAGTATGGCACACATAGGCGAGGGGGCTGGCATAGTATAGCACACATAGGCAGGGGAGGGCAGGCAGAGTATGGCACACACAGGCAGGGTAGGGCAAGCAGTACTCTGCCTGCTCTATGCCTCCCCTATGTTGCCTGTGTGTGCCATACTCTGCCTTCCCTATGCTGCCCGTGTGTGCCATACTCTGCCTTTTCGTATGTTGCCTGTGTGTGCCATACTCTGCCTGCCCTATGCTGCCTGTGTGAGCCATACTCTGCCTTTCCTATGCTGCCTGTGTGTGCAATACTCTGCCTGCCCTATGCTGCCTGTGTGTGCCATACTCTGCCTTTCCTATGCTGCCTGTGTGTGCCATACTCTGCCTGCTCTATGCTGCCCGTGTGTGCCATACTCTGCCTTTTCTTATGTTGCCTGTGTGTGCCTTACTCTACCTGCCCTATGCTGCCTGTGGGAGGTGAACCTGGCAGGGGTTTGTTCTGGGAGTTTGCATTTGGAAATAGTCATTAAATGGTCCCTAAGGTGTGTAATTATATACCGGGGGTTGCTGTGCTATCCACAGAAGAGGAGGAGGCATATGGATTTAAGTGTGTGTCTTAATATGACATTATATAATTCTTTCACATATGAATGAAGGGGGATATCCCTTCAGTGAGCACCAACCATTGGGCTTTTGCTGTGTTGCCACCATTAATGTGGGGATGGTCTTAAAAGCTCTTGTGATAACGTGGGTGTAGTTTAAAGTGGGTCAAAACTGGCTTCCATTATCGGCCCTCCACCATGTAGGCCAGAAAAATTCCGGCCCTCGGCACCACAGAAGTTGGACAGCACTGCCCTACAGAATGTTAATTGAACCCCTGCTGGGATGGTTCGTCTTCTCTTCTAGTTTAAGAATGTTTGAGGAGCCTAATGTTAATGTTAAAATGTTAATGGACTACAATGGATTAGTCAACGAAATGAATGAGCAGAGCGCTTTTACAGTTTCTCCTTCTTTTCTTATCTTTTTCTTCTTATTTTTTTTCTTAGTTCTTGTTTTAGTTTACATTATTTATTGTCTCCCTCTCTCTTAGGGCTCTGGCAGACGGGGATTAATCGCCTGCGAAAACTCCCTGTTCGCAGGCGATTAATCTCCCCGGATTGCCATCCCACCGGCGAAAATGTAAGTCGCCGGTGGGATGGCACACACTGTGCAGATGATTTCGGCAAATCGGCGAAGTTGCCTCGCGAGACATTTTCGGCGATTTGCCGAAATCGCGCCGCCGCGTGTGCCATCCCACCGGAGAATTACATTTTCGCCGGTGGGATGGCAACTGATGGCAACTCGGGGAGATTGAAAAAAACGATTGAAAAAACTGTTATTGCTATCATGCACTGTAATGCTTACACAGATCCTGCATAATCTGATACATTTGCACTGTCAAATATGAATGCAATACAAGTGTGCTGTTCTGGATTGTTATGTTGCAAACTTCAATTAAAAACAAAAAAAGTTAATGGCCTGTAACAAGTTAAGTTTGTACTAGAATTAGTTTTATTTCAATTTGGCTTGTAACAGGAAGGTGTTTTATTGTTTTAGCACAATGATGCCAGCATACTGGAAGGTCTGTACAGAACAGGTTTGCTGAGATGGGAGTGTAAGAACTTGACAGAATGGCACAGATTCCTGAATTCACCTGAACATATCTGGGATTCAGGGGTGGGCCAAGCTGAAGGGCCAAGCTGAAGGGCAGGCCAACCACCTTGCCCCCTGCATCCTCCCCCCCTTCCCCCTCATGCGTGCGAACAAGCGAAGAAGCACGCATGTGCACTGATGTTGTGTTGGCAGGAATGTCATGCAATCACAAGCAGCAGGGCAAGGGAGTGCAAACCAGGAGTAGGCAGGAGAGGTACCTGTCTGGTGCCCCCTCAGCATTGCTGCCTAGGCAGGTGCCTCTTCTGCCTACCCCTAGTTCTGGCCCTAATGCCCCAAATCACTGCCTATCCTTACTAATGCTCCTAGGGCTGATAGGAAAAAAATGCCACCAATAATGCTCCAGCATCTGGGGGAATATTGCCACCTAAAAGCTGCCAAAGTTTCTTTTTTTGTAGCAAAAGCTCATTGGGTAAAAATGACTGCAGTTGCAAGCTTTTTAAGCACAAAACACAGCTTTAGTTAGTAAACTCACTTGGGATTTCTTGAGCCTAAAGCCTAGAGCAACCATAAACTAGGCCCTAAGTGTAAAGCATTACCAGAAGAGTAGAGGCTGTTATAGCAGCAAATTTACAACCAACTTCATATTAATAACCGATATAATAAGACTTTAGCCCATATAGTTTTTGTCCATATATTTTTTTATAAGAGTGGTATGCATTTATAGTCTTATAGTCTATTTAGTCTATTTTTTTTGCAAACATGCTTCTTAAATTACACTGACTGAATATTTTAAAATTTGTCGGTGCAAAAAAACAAAATCACACAAATTACAAGATAGCATGTGATTGAATGTGGAAAAATACTGACATTTACATTCACGCTGTTGCCTTGCTGCTTTTTATGCAGTTCCCTTAGATGAGACTGTAACTCTAACCTAAGTTTTAAGTATGAATGCTGACTGTCTGACGTGCCCAGACTTTGTCTAAGACACTGGCAGTGTGCTGCTGACATTTATCATTTATTAATGTTCTGTGCCCGTGTCTCGCTGCTATCATATGAAAAAACCATCAGGGGTTTTTCCAAATATTAGAACAGAATCTGTGTTTGGCCAACAGCTCTGTTGAGCTGAACTGCATTGCTGATGAAATATATATTTGAGTCTGTACTAATATAGTATTTATTTCTTATTTATAAAGTATGAACAAATGTTACCCTGCTCTTCAAATAGACAATGTGATTTGCAGTTGGTGAAATCAAAATTTTTAGTTTTTGTCATAGCCAAATTTCAGACAAAATGGACCTTTCAAATGCTTTTTGGAACTCGGATTTTGTTAATGCAGCCTATTATTTTAAATGACAAGGAGAATCTTAATCACTGGGGGAGCCAACTGAATATAATCGCTAACCTCATGTCCTGCTAAATAACTCACAGGCCCAGGGTACTGCTCTACTCCGACATCTTCCCTCCTGTCCCAGCAAGCCTGTGTGAGAAACCTGAGTTCTGATCATGTTCATTGTACTAAAGTTTAGCTTTAGTGTCTAGGTGCTGATGCAAACCAAACCCAGTTTTGCTTGCATGCGGTAGCATTTACAGAACTGTATTGCTTCCATCACTGTTATAACCATTTACTATATACAGTATACTATAAAAAGAAGAACAGATACCAGCATAATATGGCAAATACAAGTGGGTTTATTGTGGCAAGTGCCAGTGAGTTTCACTTTGTGCATTAAACCCTGCCATTTTTAGGGTTCCAGGGTATGATCCGAATATAAGCCGGGATACCTAAGAAAACTGGAAAAACATATTGACTCGAATATAAGCCTAGGGTGGGAAATTATTTTACTATGGGGCTAGGTTAAATACATAAACAGCATGGAGTTGGAGAGACAAAAGTTTGCCTCATAGTTTTCATTATTTAACCTTTTATTATTATTATTTTTTTAATTGTCAGTTTGGGAAGGCTAAGGAAGCTGCCATACTGAGTATCAAGTACTTGCCATCCTGCTGTGCGCTCCCCTGTATTCGCTCCCATCCTGCTGTGTTCGCTCCTCTGCGTGCGCTCCCATCGTTTAGTCGTGTGCTTCAATCCTACGCTGTGTGCACTCCCTTGGTATCTGTGCTCTGTGCGCTCTCCCTTCGTATGAAGATGTGCGTGCGCGTGCAATACGTGTGCTTCAATCCAAAACTGCTCCCTTTGTAAACAGATGCACATGCACGCACGTATGCAAGCAAGCACGCATATCCACGGGGGGGGGGGGGGGGGGAGCGCGTGCGTGCTGATGGCTTTTTCTAGTTTTCAGCTAAACTACAAAGTACCGTATATACTCGAGTATTAGCCAAGGGTGACTTTTTCAGCACATTTTTGGTGCTGAAAAACTCGGCTTATACTCGAGTATATACGGTAATTCAGCAGAAGAGGTGGAATGGACATATTGACAGTTAGCACAACTATACAGAAGTGTGAAAAAGGTGTCTGGACAATACTTAATAAAAGACATTTTTTTGCATTTTAGCATAAGCACATCATAAGTCTGTATTCGTAAAGGAGCTCAAAAAGGGGTTCATATTCAGTCACTATATCTCTAGCCTGTATGTGGCTTCCCTAGAAAATAAATACAGTTTTATATGTAAATGAAAAATTCAAATATGAAATATCTTGGAAACCTAGACCTAGGGGCACATTTACTAACCCACGAACGGGCCGAATGTGTCCGATTGCGTGTTTTTCGTAATGATCGATATTTTGCGATTTTTTCGGAAATTATCGCCACTTTTTTGTTACCAATACGATTTGCGCGGAAAAACGCGAGTTTTTCGTAGCCATTCCGAAAGTTGCGCAAAATCTGGCGATTTTTTCGTAGCGTTAAAACTTGCACGAAAAGTCGCGATTTTTTCGTAGAGTTAAAACTTGCGCGAAACGTCGCGCAAGTTTTAACGCTACGAAAAAATCGCCAGATTTTGCCCAACTTTCGGAATGGCTACGAAAAACTCGCGTTTTTTCGCGCAAGTCGTAATGGCTACGAAAAACTCAAGTTTTTTCGCGCAAATCGTATTGGTAACGAAAAACTCAAGTTTTTTCGCGCAAGTCGTAATGGCTACGAAAAACTCACGTTTTTTCGCGCAAGTCGTAATGGCTACGAAAAACTCAAGTTTTTTCGCGCAAGTCGTAATGGCTACGAAAAACTCGCGTTTTTTCGCGCAAGTCGTAATGGCTACGAAAAACTCAAGTTTTTTCGCGCAAATCGTATTGGTAACGAAAAAGTCGCGATCATTTCCGAAAAGTCGGAAAGGCGCCGAAAAAATCGCAAAAAATATGACTTAACGCACAATTCACTAAAAGGACACACATCATAATTTAGACACATTGTTCTTTGCATTATTTAACACGTGTTTTTCTTGCGCTAACTATCTGCTTCTAAAAATAATACTCGAAATGGTGTAACTTTTGGAATTAAATGTGCAGCTAATGATATTATTGGGGTCATTAATGACATGAAAGTCCAGTTGTTGTTGGACTACGTTGACTGCTGTCGTTGCACAAAACAAAATCAGTGCTTGTAGCCACAATCAGTTTGAATCACAGAAAGGTTATATTCTTTATTATGATTATGTTGGGAGGATGGGGAATTTTATGTGTAAGGGGATAAGATACAGTAGGACAATGAATCTATCTGGCTTTGTATGATACTTAGGTGCTGATATGCTTTTCCTGCATGTTTGTACAAAAGCATATAAAAGACAGCAGTTGTTAAGTGTCATTATATATTAAATTTTGATGCTTCAAAAGGTCACTGTGCAAACTATACTGAAAATTAAACACTGGAATGTTTTTAACAGGAACAATGCTCTCATATTTTCCCATTAACTTAGTGTAGCAGAAATCTAATAGACATGTTTTCTCTTCAAATGCAGAGCGGTTTGAATTTGATTTATTTCCTGCAGTGTTTGCCAGTGATGAGTTAGATGAAATCGCTGTCTTTGGAAGTCCTCATGTCAGCTATTGACAGCAGCCCCTTAGTGGCTACAGAGTTATAAAATGGCCATTAACTTAAGCTAACATTCAAGAATTCCCTCACCTTATTTTTATGCATCTTAATCCTGTTTGAGTAGTAACATTTTTATTAAAAATAAGGCATGCTAAAGACACTGGAAGTGCTTATGTGTTAAATGTAATAAACATGTGATGCTATATTAATGTACCAATTTGTCACGGTTGATATGTAATAATTTATACATACCTCCAAACGCTATTCATCCCCCATAACTTTCCAAGGTTATCAGCCTATGTATCCAATATGCCAAGCATTCATGTTGTAATATAACATGCCTTGATAGACTGAGTTTATTTAAGACTGTCACTGAAAAAAGGTCACACAAACAAAAAATCTATTCGTTTTAAATGAAGATGAAAATCTCAGCTGTTTTAATAAACGGGGAAAACTAAAGTAAAGTTGCTTGAAATCTGCAGGGACAATTCACTTCTATAGAAACTCTGTAGTTTTTAAGATTTTCATGTAAATTTTCTTTAAAGGGGACCTGTCGCCCAACCTAATGCCCACACACAGGCTACACAATTATAAACCGTGAAGGGGGAATGTAAGGAATGCAGTGACTTCTATGAAGTGCTGAATGAAAACTGAAAGTAAGTGACTTACTTCTCATAAGGCCTTGTCTCATCTCTGGAAAGGAGTTTCTTCCATGCCTTACAACAGACAGGCTGAGAAAAAGTAGAATCAATTTTAGAGCTAAGGTTTGGAGCAGGCATTAGAATGTCAGACAGTCAATGAAATGCAGTAAGTAAACTATATAAGAAATTAAGCATCTACATCACACCATTTTGATTCAGCAACAGGTTTCTAACTTTCAGACCCAGAGTGCACTAAGGGGCACATTTACTAATCCACGAATCCGAATCCGAATGGGAAAAATTCGGATTGGAAACGAACATTTTGCGACTTTTTCGTATTTTTTGCGATTTTTTAGTCGCCGTTACGACTTTTTCGTAAATTGTTGCAACTTTTTCGTAGCCGTTACGACTTGCGCGAATTGTCGCGACTTTTTCGTAGCCGTTACGATTTGCTCGTATATTATCACGACTTTTTTGTATTGAGCACTCGTAAACGGCGGGCAAACCTTTCAGACTTTGCATGATTTTGGAAGCCTCCCATAGGACTCAATGGCACTGAATGAATCCGAAACTTTCGTACTCGGTGCGACGGCTACGGAAAAGTCGCGACAATTCACGCAAGTCGTAACGCTACGAAAAAGTGGCGACAATTTGTGAAAAAAAATCCCAAAATACCGATCATTATGAAAAAAACGCATTCGGACGCTTTTCGGACATTCGTGGATTAGTAAATGTGCCCCTATGTGTATTTTACAGGTACAGCTTGTGAAGTGCCTAAAATCACACACAGACGCAATAGGCTATCATAACACGTACAGGTATGGGATCCATTATCCGGAAACCCATTAACCAGAAAGCTCCGAATTACGGAAAGCCTGTCTCCCAAAGACTTCAATTTATGAGAAAATTACACATTTAATAATTTATCATTTACTTGCAGAATCTACTTAGATAGTACTTAGCTTCCCATCATAAAGAACGACATTTTATATTTATTTTGTCTTTGGTTGTGGGTCCTGCCTTTTGTCTCTTTTATTAGAAGAAGCCAATGTCAGTAGCGAAAGGCATATTCTGAATCCTGAATTTGTGTAGGCTGTGTTAACCAATCTCTGTCCATTAGTGCCATGTTAGAAAATATTCCTGGTAATATTTATTTTTACATATTTTAAAACACATATTATTTTAAAAATGCCTGAACCTTAGACTTGCAATGGTATATAGTTAATCTTACTATGCCCTTATTAGTGATATCAGCAAGATAATCAGATCTGCTATCTGAAGGTGACTTGGGGAAGCTGACTTACCACATTTTGTTTGCATGTTTAATACAGTATGTAATCCTTGACAATAGCTCAGAAACCATTCACACACTAATGGATAATGGACAAAGATAATAAAACACAACAGGACTCATTTATTAAGGGTTCATAGAATTAACCTTAACACAATGGTATGTCTTCTATGGTTCTTTCTTTACTGAGTTTTTTTCTCCTACAGTATGTCACATCTTTAGATGCCTTAGGACATGTGAAAACCACCTGGTGGGCACTAAGATAAGACATTTATGCACAATTATTTTGAAGACAAACCTTTGTCATCCTATTCCCAGCTGCATACATTAATTTAAACCCATGCAGTTAGCATCAAAGACACATCAACAGTGGCAGGTTCTATTTTAGAGCATGAATACAGAGCCCTGACTTGGGTAAAAAAAGGAGCAAAATGTAATCATAGCTAAACAGAAATGGAAAAAAGTCTACCTTGAAATATTTATATTTTTAGCTACAAGGTTTAAATATCAAATGGCTTTGGTTGGTTGGTTTTGTTTGTATGTTTTTCCAGTTTTTAATGCTTGGATTAGCAAAGGTATGCTTATGTCTAAAGCTCCTGAAACAAAGCCAGCAGGAATTGTTAAGTAAGCATGTTTGCTTTATTGTGCCGCTCAGATTGCACAGCAATGTACGAGTTAAAGGAATAGAAATAGAAAAAGTGCAAAAAACAGGGCTATCACCCCATATTGATTGAAACAGCAGAGCAGTAAAATGCAATAATACATAGTAATCTGCATCCACAGCCAGTCTAAAAGGCAAGTGATTATATTAAACAGTATATGGGTCATTTACTTTATCTTGAGGTGCAAGTGCCAAAATACCAAAGGGGGCAAGGGTGTACCCATAAGTGCTCACTTAAAGAAGCACTTGCATCCTGGCGAAAGCTACACTCAATTATGATTATTCTTCTTAATTAATTCTCTAATAATACAATTATAAGTAACTTTCTTTTCCAATGGACTCTCCTATATAGAGTATATCTCTTTATACAATTCAGGGAGTTTTTATACACAGACAGAAATTGGTTTCAGTTTCGGCATGATTTGGCAAAGCATCAATGTGATAATAATTGATATTATATGTGTGACAAATATAGTGATGAGCAAATTCTTTTGCCAGGCATGCAATTCTGCATTGTTCTGACAAACTTCAAAATACGTGTGGTCTCCTCAAAAAAAGGCATGCGTGTAAATAAAAATAAAACAACGCACGGCACCTGTGTTTTGTAAATTTTTCCACGGATACGTGAACACAAATATTCAATAACTACTTATGACCCCGAAAAAAAGAAAACACACACACCCGTGGGTCAGCATTTCTATTTACAAAAACATACACCAGCAACATTACGCTGGTTGGTTCTAGAGGATGTAATTGTCCCAAAGAGGGGAGGGGATAGAACACGCCTGCTTCTACAACAGGAGGCAAAATGGATACACACATTGGGTACATTGGAGCCACTGGGCATGAATGAGGCTTTAAGCTTTAAATGCTTCCTATAATAATATGCCTTCTATCCTTACAGCAATGAACTTTTGCATGAGGGACTCCTTTCAGAAAAAGAACCATTTCTCTACCTAATTGGTGTCGGGTAGGAGAAGCTTTACCTTCCTTATATAATTGTTGCAAACACAGAATGCATTGCTGTTTGTAGACACTGTTACTAAATATGGAATACATTGTTGCTGTACCATACATTGATTCAAGAATTGTATACTATTTCTAAGGTGTTACATTGTCAGTAGGCCACTAGATGGCAGTACAATTTCTTTCCTTAAAAATCTATACACCTGGCCACACTGTGGAGCTGGTGCAACTTGTTGGTGGGTGTAGGGTATTTATTCGTTCTGCTAGTTTCACTTCTGTATGCACCTGAGGAAGGCTGTTTAGCCGAAACATGTAGTGCTCAAAGATGTCTCAATAAAATTTACACTGCTTCACTACAAATAAGTGTACTCTCCGGGTTCTTGGAATCGTATTTGTAAGATATACAGCCAGCACGGGGACTGCTACCTGTTGAGGAGTACTTACTGAACACACTGGAAGCTACGTCAGGACGTCTACCTATATTTGCAAATTTTTCCATAGTTTTGCCCATTTTTCAGCAAAACAGGACAGATTCGCTAATCACTAGTGACAAAAAAGCCATAATGAGAGACGTGATTAACTATTACTACAAAAATGTAGCTGAAATGAAGCTGATCTGCTTTCATCCACTCCTTGATGTATCTGCAGTGATAGGAACGGTGTGCAGACTTGTGTGCAGACACACAAAACAGATTTAGGTATGGAAATGCTGTGCCTGTCATTGCAGAGAGTGTATTGGTTGTTTTTCTGCCTGCATTTAAAAAGCTACCTGTGGCATTAGTCGAAATAGCCACTCACTGGGATAACAACTCCTTTCTCTTGATTAGATATAGACAATCCTCCAGCGGAAGAATTTATTAGTAAGAGCGCTCTTAAATATAAAACACTTCCAAAGAGTTTGAATTTTTTTTTCACTTTTATTAAATGGTTTATTACAATAAAAACTGCATGTCTTATATGGACTCACTTGGTTTTATATACAGATTCAGAAGTGCATAAAAGACATTCGGCTACCGAATAAAGGGCAACATACAAATTCAGCAATATACAGAGCATTTATCTACAAAATGAAGGGTAACATCTTCCAAGGTTTACACTTAGGGGCAGATTTTCATACCTTTAAAAAGCACAATACAAAAAAATACAATACCAAACCCTACGCGTTTCGTGCATGCACACTTTCTCGAGGGATCAAAGAAAATGAGGCGTATAGATTGCATCTATGAATACGAGTTCCTTAATCACCATTGGATAACATGGCTGCTCATCATTTTCATCACACCAAACAACCACATCCTACTTTGGAATACTTATTATGTTTTTTCCCCTTTACATTTATATTATTTCATTGATACCCATAGCATTATATTTAATACTATAATATTCATTCAATCCAGCTGGAGAAACGGTATTCATGGTATATATATCCAAAAAAGTTCACGTTGATCTAAAAAACTCCAAAACTCCACAATTCTCTAGCTGAGCCAGCACTTGTTAAGTTGCAACCAATAAAACTTAAAACAACAGAACCACAAATTTACTAACCATTTACTACAAAGTCCAGAACTGCTTCTTTATAAAAAGTACATTTTATTATTCCAAGCATCTAGGAAAAACATAAAAATAACCAAAATATTAAGTTATGGCAATATTTCTTATTTTATTTTAATAACTTATAATATATTTTCGTCAATCCATCATTAATTATTTTGAGTAGACAGTTGAAAAGCAGTGAATTCATGCATGAAGATGAAGTTAGTCAAGGATTTCATATTTATTACATTAAGGAGAAAATGTAACTGACATATAATGTTCACATCATTTTCTTCTGGAAGTAATATCTTTAATTATATCAGAGAAATTTGAATTATATACTAGCACAAATGATTGGCTTTTTACAGAATTTAAGTGGTAAAGAGGAAAAAATATGTTTAGTATTCCATATAATTTATATATGTTCCAACCTCAGTCAACAGACCTTTCATCTTTTAAATGAAAATAATGGAAATCTGCATTCTATCATTGCAATTCTATTTTAATTGCTTTCATGTGTTAATTTCAGAACTGTGTAACCTTTAATAGATTTAGCAGCAAAAAAGTGCATCGTAAAAGATGAAGAGGACATTATTGCCATGGTTTACAACCATTGGTGCTGTAGCTATAATTTACAAAATGCTGTCCATGTGTTCCATGAAGTAAAAAACATTTCTGAGATTTAATTCAAATACGTTTCAAAATTAGAGAACATAAGCAAAACTCTATACTATTTACAGGTGTATTATAAAGAATGATTTAGCAATAGATTTATTGGTCAAACATTTGCTCAGGGTATCTTCTTTGGTGCCATTCTTGTCACTTTGGCCATGTACTCTCTGACTGATAATTAGGGCTCTAACTCCACCCATTCCTCAGAAGGGCCTCAGGCTACCCAACATTATTGATATTATTTAATTCATATACCTTTGTTCTTTGTTTACATGGTCATGTGGGAGAGAGCACTACTGGATGTACATGTATCTATACTATGGATATCGAACATATAAATCATATATTATAGCTCAGACTAATATGAATTGCTTCATATTAGAGCTACAAATCCACCAAAAGAGCATTCACTGCATTAGCATGTTCCCAATAAATATTTTACATTTTCTTTAGAGTACCCAAGCATTTTGTCAAACAGTACATAATGCACTTGAATAATTAAATGATATGAAAAATTAATTAGCAAGAGCAAAATACACCCTTATCCGGAAACCTTATTTAGAAAGCTCCAAATTACAGGAAGACCATCCCCCATAGACTCCATTATATGCAAATAATTCTAATCTTTAAAAATGCTGTCCTAAGCATTGTGGATAAAATATCCTATTCCTGTAGAGCTTAAAAGTGTATTATATAGCCCACAGTTAAACATATTGTGCATTGAATATGTTACATCAGTGATCCCCAACCAGTGGCTCGGGGACAACTTGTTGCTCACCAACCCTTGGATGTTGCTCTCAGTGCCCCCAAACCAGGTACTGTAGTTATTTTTGAATTCCTGACTTGGTGGAAAGTTTTTGTTGAATAAAAACAAGATTTACTACCAAATAAAGCCCCTGTAAGCTGATAGTGCGCATAGAGGCTGCCTAATAGCCAATCTTTGCCCTTATTTGGCACCTCTATGAACTTTTATGATGCTTGTGTTGCTCTCCAAGTCTTTATACATTTGACTGTGGCTCACGAGTAAGAAAGGTTGGGGGACCCCTGTGTTACAGTGACACAAATGATTGCTTTATAACTAATTAAATCAGTAGACCTTTAGGTTTTAAAGGAGAACTAAACCCCAAAAAGCACCCTTAACTATCACTGGCTAAACCCCCCTCACCTCTCCCTTGAGGTGCTAAAAATGCTGAGAAGCGCAGCCGTGTACCTTGCCAACATCTTGTTACCAACTGAAGACTCTTGGGGTCTCACCGCCGACACCTAACCAGCTTGCACATCTGCAGTTGAAACTGATTTCCTGCTGCCTCAAACTGTGCAAGCGCAAGAAGGTTCATACCGACGGAGAGTCCCGAATCTTCAGTCGGTAAGAAGATGTCGGCGAGGTATGTGGATACCTATTAACCATTTAAAAAGATTTTAAAGGATACTCTCTGCAGCGGCGGCATGTAGCAATGACAGCCCCCTGGGCAACGAGCCATGGGGGCTGTCAAGTCAGTCCTGCAACGTGATCATCACAGGACCGACCTACAGACACGATTGCTGATTGCAGAAGCTGAAATGATAGGGGGGTATGTTCCCATTGGGGCCCCTACATGCCATATTTTTAGGTAAACCTATACATATTTGGTATCAAACTGTTCAGTGAACTGGTGATCAAATTCAGGGTGTTTTATCTTGGTACCTAATGATACGTGGGAGATAAGATGCTGCAAAGTGGAAGCTTTGAGTGGATTTTTAGAAATGTTATCAAAATTGCCATCTTTAGGAATGCTTTACAGCTTGGTACTTTGGAGTAGAAAGACACAGGTATCAATTTTAGATTCGGGGGAATGTATACTTTCCAAAAATATATGACTTTCTGGGGTGAGTGTACACTTTACTAGCTTTATCCCACATAAATAATGTAAATGTGTTGATTTTGCAGAAGCTGAAATTACAGAAATGATAGATCATATGGGGGTATGTTCCCATTGGGGCCCCTACATGCCACATACTTAGGTAAACTTATACATATTGGGCATAAAACTGTTCAGTGGACTCCTGGCATTCATATTTAGGGTGTTTTATTTGGTTACTTCATGACCTGTATGAGATAAGATACTATAGACTGGAAGCTTTGAAGCGATTTTTTAAAAATTTCACATATTTTAATAAAAACCAATAACTTAATAGTTTGGAGTAGACAGACAGTTGTGCCTATTCTGGATTCCCCAGAATTAGTTCTTTCCAAAAATGTACAATTTTCTGGGATAAACCTTCTGTTAGTGGAATTTTTGGCTTTGAAATCTAAAGTATGCAGCTTTCTGAAGCAATGCTTTGGAAATTTGGTAGTTTACTGCTGGAAATTTTTGACCTATAAAAGTGAGAAATCTCCATAAAACTATATATGTTTGATATTGACACGTTCAGGAGACATGGGACTTTCCAAATCAGTTGTATTATAGTGCATAAAATAATTTTTGTTTCTAGTATGTGTGTTTATATTATGGAAATTTTTTTTCTTTTTTTTCATTTTTAGACATT
Source organism: Xenopus tropicalis (assembly GCF_000004195.4). Lineage (NCBI taxonomy): Eukaryota > Metazoa > Chordata > Amphibia > Anura > Pipidae > Xenopus > Xenopus tropicalis. The sequence continues at coordinate 68,572,804 of NC_030681.2, forward strand.
AAGAAGCCTATATAAATTCTATAAAAATTCTACCTCATTTTGAAAGCTTAGGTTGTCCTGAAAAAAAGATATATTGTTTTCCTGGGTAAACTAAAATTCCCCCCGAGGAAAGGCCCTTAAATTGAAACAGTGCAAAATGTGAAAGGCAGTGAAAGGGTTAAAGACATACTGTCATTATTTTTATGGTGTGCTTTTTATTTCTAAATTACAATGATCTTGCTACCTTTTCATTGTTCTGCTGATTGGCTGCTGGGGGGGGGGGGTGATATCACTCTAACTTGCAGCTCAGCAATAAAGAGTCACTGAAGTTTATCAGAGCTTCAGTCACATGGCTATGGCACCCTGGAAAATGAAGGATATAGATATAGTTGGAGTGATTTCACCCCCTCCCTTTCCCCCCAGCAGCCAATCAGCAGTACAATGGGAAGGTAGCAACACAGCAGCTCCCTGACACCTGTATTGCTAAAAGTGGTAGATATCAGCACTCAGTAGTAAAAAGTCTGGCTTGGAACTCCTCCAGTTACATGGATGGGAGAAGGAGACACAATAGGTTAGCAGTTCTAATGTGTAGCTCTGGCTCTTTCTGAAAGCAAATGCACTAAGATGGCTGCTTACACCAATAGTACAACTAAAAAAATACATTTGTTGGTTCAAGGATAAAATTTTAAATGGTAGAGTAAAAAGCACACCATAAAATTATGACAAAATCCCTTTAAAGTGAAGTGCTGTGCATGGGGTTGTTATAATAGTAAAAAGGTTGTAATCTAATCGATTAAACAACATAGTGAGTTTACAAAAGTTAATAACATGATTATATTGTTATAATTTCCAAATAATTATGTACACTGCTAAAATCCTTCGTAGGTGAATAGAAAATAATATTGAAAGAGAATCAAGTGATGCTAATAATCCCAGAGAAAACTGTTGTCCCAATTTCTTAATAACTAATCCCTAGTGATACCACCTAGCTGGAGGAATCAAGACACACAAGGTTTAATTGTACCTTTCCTTCATCATGTCAGAGCAGACTGGACTGTAATATCCCTCTCTGATCCACAAGCCCTTAGGAAGGATTTTCCATGCCCTACAAAGAGCATGTTTTGTTTTTTAGAGCCTGACAAGAACCCCCTTTCTTGCTGCCTTTTTTGAAAAAAAAATTCCAACCTTCCTAAATTTTTCTTCCCTATTAATAACATTGGCATTGAGACTCATTTCTACTGGCCAGGTGGAAACCCTCTCTGCACCCCCAAAATTTGCCTGATGAAGGGGCCTTAGAGCTCCGAAAGCTTGCAATGTATTTTTATTGTTAGCCAATATAGGTATCATTTCTACAATACTCTTGTATTTGTGTTTTGTTGTTTTATTATTTTTATTGACACTGGCTAACACGGTACTACAGTTTTTGTTTTGCATCATAGGCAAAAACAGAAGATTTTATAAAGAGATTTTTATAAAGAGAATGACATTTTTTGGTAGCTCAATGCAAAAACTATATTGATAATGGTTATGGAACTGGGAGTGCAGAGACCCATTTTGTGCACTTTCACCCTACCTTGTACATAGTTAATGACCTTTATGAAAATCTTCTTTTACGACATATTTACACAAAAAGTTCTACTAACATTCTTCTCATACTTTCCTTAAACACATTCTATTTGCTGTTCATAATTTACATTGAACAGGTTCACTAATGGTGTTTGTGAGTCATAACATCTGTTTGCCAGTTGCTCCCCAGTGACTGTCCATTGATGTTAGCAATAAATCGAAGAATTTCCATCTAACGTTCTCACCCTCACTATCTCTCATACTACATTTTCTATTCATTCGCTGTTCCATACTGACCCTCTCTTCGTGATTTACAGAGGATGCTTTAACTGATGCACTGTGCTGTGCATAACTGTTGTTGAGTGCAAACAGATGTTTCCTAATAACCATTCTCAGAAGCAAATGCATGACATGGGAAAAGTGTATTATGGAATTTTGTTTGAGAGACCTCTTGATATTAAATGGAAATGTATTGTAAGTTTGAACTTTACATGATTTGCTGCAATACAATGATATGGTAGATTTAATTCAGTTGTGTATATTTTGGAACAAGATATCCTCCTCACGTAAGTTAAAAGCTACTTAATAAGATACACAAATAGTTTTAAATGATTTTTCTGACATTGACTGTATTGAGTAGATTTACCTGCACTGGGGAAAAAAATAAACCTCTATAGGTTAACGCTATTTCAAAGGTATAAAAGAAACTTGATTGTTTACTAAATACCAGTTCTACACACCTTCCACCTCCTGTATACTTTTGTGTAAATATGCTATAAACTAAAGGACTGATAAATGCCGGTGCAGCGTGCAAGGTGCATGGCAACATGATTTTTACCCACAATGCAGTGCTTTTTTCCCACATATTCTTTAGGTGCCAGTTCTTAGGCTGTTGTGTGAAACCTGGAGCCACCACCCTGGAGTGGCAGTAGCTCCAGGTTTCCCCTGCATCAGTAGTTGGACTGCACACCATTTGGAAGAGGGGGTGTGATGGGACTGCACAGACCACACCTATGCAGGGGCTAAAGCATACTAAAATATCTTGGATTCTCTTGTTATCAAAACCAGAATTTCTGGATGACCTCTGTCTTCTGAGCTTTGCTAGGAGATAGACAAACCTCCACACACACAATCACCTGACAATCAACAACTAGCAGATGCACAATAGTTGGGGTTTAAAAATAAACATTATTCAGGCAGTACCAAGGAAGAAAAGAATTTGCAGACCAAAATCAGGACAGCAAGTATTTTTTCCTAGGTTTCCTGTTTTCTAGAGGGTGTTTCCTACATTTTCACTAGATTTAAGCACCTACAACACAGAAAGGAAGAAAACCTTGGTAACTTTGTGGAACACCTGAGAAAGAGAAAAAAGCTAACTCTTTTGAAATTCAAATGCACTGGAATTAAAGATATTTCAGTAGAAATGCAAGATCATATTTAGCATCTTGAGAAAAAATGGATCAATAGATGGCAAAAGTAGCTGCTGGGAATCAAGGGACTGAAGTAAATCTAATTGCATAGAGCTGTTGTATGGAATCAAAGGCCACTGGTTTACCTGACACTGAGGGATCTATATTTTTCTTTCCTAATAAGCTCTGGATAACGTATAGTTTACACACTGCTGTTCTATAAGGCAGATTTGGAAGCCTTTAGGGTAACTAAAAGTTTGCATCACCAGATTTGAAAATGAAAAAATGAAAATATATATATATATATATATATATTTAGAAGCGTAAAAAAGAACCGAATCAAACCACTCCAAACCTCCCCGCCTTTATTATAGTGGATAGGGCCTTAAAAATGCAGCTGCTAGGATCCTATTGTTTTCTTTTCATAGGAAGCTTCTCAGACAAATCAATATCAAGTCAAAACATCTTAAATTAGATTGTATAGGGTAGGGATGTGTGTTTGAATGATATGTTGTGCTTTAATGTGGATATATAATAACCTAATATATTGTAAGATATAGATATATAGAAGAAGCAGACTTTGACCAACAATGTTAAATATATGTCAGCAACATGCTTGACTTTTTTTATTCATGTAAAGATTGCGTTTTATTTCTAATTATCTAAAGCTATAGTTCCTTACAGACAATGAACTTTATTCTTTTAATTTTCATTACTACTTTCCAGAGTAATTCCAACTGGCATTTACTGAAAACGTATAGTTCTGTTTCATACAAAGGCTCCACTAATAGTAAGTTCAATTAACCTTGTAAATTGCATGAGCTCAACAATCAGATTCACAAGAGTTAAGAATCAAGAACCTATTCATTTTCTGCATCCCATGAAGTTTATTTACAATTTTTTTCTTGTTGCTAGAACTAGTTTTTTTTTTAACATTTTTCGTCAACTTGCTCCATTTTGCTTATGAGGCTGTCATTATAAGAGTGGGATTACTGTATTCTCAGTGGCTTATTTAAAGCATTATGTGTTGCATACATATGTTCTAATAGGGAAGATGGACAAGCTAAATAAATTTTGACTTGTATGGTATAGTAATGGCACTGAAATATTTTTAGTACCTGTTATGAAAGAATTATTGCAGTGGCAATATAATACATTAACTGTAGATCTGAATATTCTGTATTAAATTACTGCAGTAAAGAAAAGTATTGTCCAAGGTCAAATTTTGTGAATTTTATGGATTGTTAAAATGTAATGCAAAGTGATAATAAATAGTACAGCCAGGGCTGTAATTACAGAGGAAGCTGACCCCACAGTTGCAATAGGGCCAGGAAGACCCTAAATAATGAGAAATTTCAACATCTTGGTAGAATAGGCCAATTTACCAATCTTTTGAGGCCCTAAACTTAGTTTGCTGTGGGACTAAGTAACATCTAGTTAAGTCACTGCCCTGGCCCCCTTTAGACACACATACCCTCTCCACAGACACTTGTGCAACTACCTCCAACTGTCTCCAGCTGACCCTATGGGTGTGTGGGCCCAGGTGCCCCCCCTGCACAGATGCACCAAAAGAATCAGGGGCACATGTCACTTTCATGCTGAATTCCAAAAATGACACCAACCAGTGACAGTTTCACTGCAATTTTGTCCAACTTGTGTCAAAGTGCAAGCACAAATCAGTCAAAATTGCTTCAGACATAAGTCTTCCTGGCAACTGCAATAACACTGGAATTCTGGGGAAAAAATGCTGCCTTTTGAAAAAAAACATGGAGATTATGCTGGAAATTGCACGTTGCTCATTGCACTTGTAGTTGTTAATAACCCCTTAAGTTATAATCCACAGAATTCAAGCACATTACTAGGAAAGTCCTGAAATGTTGTATAAAGTGGATCATAATTTAAGTTCCAGCAAACAGCATTTCAGGGGTTACCTACTAATTTCTTGAAATAGCAAATTTTCTTGCTACTAATTGTACATTAATGCATGGAAAATGCTACATTCCAAAACAAAACATAATTCAGTATCCATATTAGGAAAGCTGTTCTCATGGTCTACCAGCTGCTGCAATCTACAGGTTTTCCATGATCCTTTCCCAGGCAGTCTAACTCATCACAGCTGGATAGCTTCTGGTTTGACATCCCTTGTTTGAAGGTTGTATTTTTTTGACTCTTTTATTCTTTCCTTTAATTTACTTTTATTTGTATATTATGCTTTTTAACATCTCAAATAAAAAAGGCGAACATCAAGCAATTTCAAAAAGCTGATTGACAAACATTGAAGTCTATTAGAAATGAAAATATGCACATAAATTGTAAAACAATGAAATCAGTCAAGCATTTGCTAAAATCCTAAGATTTAATTAGAGCGGTCAGTCCTATTTTTACATTTATTACGAAAACTTTGGTGTTTGCCTAGCTACGAAAAATACAATGTTGACGTACATAATTTATGGTTAAAGTATGTCATCTTAAAAATGAAAGAAGAAAAAAAAGCAAGCAATACATGTACGGTTTTGTTGAACCATAAACATTACCTTTGGAAGAAGCCCTGAACAAATGTTTAATGCATCTACTGAATTTAGAGATAACCAGAATACAAATCAGAATCTTAATTATGCTGCAGGAGTTATGGGACATTTGTATCAAACATAAATTACCTAATTAGGGGGCTTATTTATAAGGGCTTGTACTGACGAGCAGTCCTTCCCGCGTTCCCCTGAAGTGAGTTCTCTTGCGCTCCACCGCAGGGAAGTACAGAAAGGAATGCATCGAATTCTGGGTCGCAGCATGTAGAAAGTACCTATGATAAAAGAAGTTTTTACAAGCTTTTGCAAGTTTTAGAACAATAGATGTGTTTACAATTAGACAGCTTACACCAGTTTAAAATATAAAACATTTTTGGGATATATTCAGAATTAGCGCTTGCAGGACACAGGGCTCGCATGATCATGCAATTTGAGCTCTCTAGCACCAGCCCATTCTTCCAGCAAAATCATATTTGTACATCATTAGATCAATCATAACCACAAATGAAATTAAATGGTTTTTAAAGTCTCACCAAAATGGCATATCTGTTTATTTTAGCAATACTAAATGCTGAATAAATATATTCAAGCCAGGTATTTCTCTGCTGGGAATAAAATACCAGTGATACCTGAATGCAACCCATGCATTTTGAGATTCACACAGAGGATTTTGGTCCAAAAATGTCCACTTGAGTTATTTAGGCTGAAATTTGCCCTTAAAGAACAGTGACAGGTATCTCCTACATTGGGTAGTTGAGAAAACACATTGGGTTTATGTAATAAAGTTTCATACTAAAGGTAAGGACTTACCAAGGATCTATAAATAACGAAAATATATTTTTGTGATATTTACAGTGGCTTGCAAAAGTATTCGGCCCCCTTGAACTTTTCCACATTTTGTCACATTATAGCCACAAACATGAATCAATTTTATTGGAATTCCAATAAACGTGAAAGACCAATACAAAGTGGTGTACACGTGAAAAGTGGAATGAAAATCATACATGATTCTAAACATTTTTTACAAATAAATAACTGCAAAGTAGGGTGTGCGTAATTATTCAGCCCCCTGAAGAACCACTTTTTGCTGCAATTACAGCTGCCAGTCTTTTAGGGTATGTCTCTACCAGCTTTGCACATCTAGAGACTGAAATCCTTGCCCATTCTTCTTTGCAAAACAGCTCCAGCTCAGTCAGATTAGATGGACAGCGTTTGTGAACAGCAGTTTTCCGATCTTGCCACAGATTCTCGATTGGATTTAGATCTGGACTTTAACTGGGCCATTCTAACACATGGATATGTTTTGTTTTAAATCATTCCATTGTTGCCCTGGCTTTATGTTTAGGGTCGTTGTCCTGCTGGAAGGTGAACCTCCGCCCCAGTCTCAAGTCTTTTGCAGACTCTTCCAAGATTGCCCTGTATTTGGCTCCATCCATCTTCCCATCAACTCTGACCAGCTTCCCTGTCCCTGCTAAAGAGAAGCACCCCCAGAGCATGATGCTGCCACCAGCATATTTGATGGTGTGTTCAGAGTGATGTGCAGTGTTAGTTTTCCGCCACACATAGCGTTTTGCATTTTGGTCTCATCTGACCAGAGCACCTTCTTCCACATGTTTGCTGTGTCCCCCACATGGCTTGTGGCAAACTGCAAACGGGACTTCTCATGGTTTTCTGTTAACAATGGCTTTCTTCTTGCCACTCTTCCATAAAGGCCAACTTTGTGCAGTGCACAACTAATAGTTGTCCTATGGACAGATTCCCCCACCTGAGCTGTAGATCTCTGCAGCTCCCCCAGAGTCACCATGGGCCTCTTGGCTGCATTTCTGATCAGCGCTCTCCTTGTTCAGCCTGTGAGTTTAGGTGGACGGCCTTGTCTTGGTAGGTTTACAGTTGTGCCATACTCCTTCCATTTCTGAATGATCGCTTGAACAGTGCTCCGTGGGATGTTCAAGGCTTTGGAAATCTTTTTGTAGCCTAAGCCTGCTTTAAATTTCTCAATAACTTTATCCCTGACCTGTCTGGTGTGTTCTTTGGACTTCATGGTGTTGTTGCTCCCAATATTCTCTTAGACAACCTCTGAGGCCTCAAATACCTTAAATAGAAAAAGAAGGAAAAAAGTATGACCTACAATGTTGCACCTCCCCCTCTTTTACCACATTGGAATGAGTCTAATTGCTCTGTTAAGACTTAACCTTTATTGAAATCCACAAATAAAAATACAGATGTGTTGTGCAGAATTAACAAATTAAAATTTACATTACAATTATTGTTGGTCATGCTGTCCTACTGTGAAGTAAACATAGGCAATTAGACTCATTCCAATGTGGTAAAAGAGGGGGAGTTACAACATTGTAGGTCATACTTTTTTCCTTCTTTGTGTAATATTTTCAATACACTTTAAAATTAAGTGTACAGTAGGCAGTGTAGTACTCAAAATGAGGGGCATTGACATGACATGTGAGCTTGCATATTTTTACTGTAGTGTGGTACTAACACCAATTATAATTTTTCTTTGTGTGTGCTAATTGATGGTGATGAGCGAATCTGTCCTGTTTCGCTTCGCTACGTTTTTTTACGCGACCACACCTATTCTGCTGCGGGCAATTTGACGCGGACGCAGCTTTTTTTGATGCATGCCAAATTTTTCTGTGGTGTATTTTTGCTGAAGTTTACCGAAACCATTTTGCAAAACAATTCCGCGAAATTTAAGCTAATTTAAGCTGTCCATTTTTAAAAGAATGAAATTTAATTTGCTCTGCGATTAAACGTTATCATTATTTAAACATTAAAAGATAATTAATGAACATTGCACGATTTATTAATGAATCTTTATAAAATCATATCTTATTTATTTCATGTAATCATATATTAACTGAGAAGCAATTAAGCAGATTTAAGGAACTGTGATGAATTTTCATACTGAGACAATGTATTTACATACATTTAAAAATCTACTGTATGTAGCATTATATGGTGTAAATCAATTACATGTTTCCAGTTTATATGAACTTTGAGCTCTGAAGACATTTTATTTAACATTGCTTCAGTATGATAAAAAAAATACAAGAAAGTTTTAAAAACACAATGGTAACAGAACAAAGAAATCAGCCATGTTGTTTCTCCCTTTGTAAGTTTTTCCCTTCAAATAATAACATTACAACATGGCTGCTTCTGCTACTATTGTAATTCTAATACTTTCTTATTGTTTTGTATTCCATCTTGTCCATGGGCATAACCAGAGTGAAACAAAGAAACACAGAAACGTCTGACCTCAAATAGTTTCTCTGATGTGTGCAATTTCCATTTTATAACTCATGAAGAAAATATGCATTAAAACTAGTCTTCACAATAGATTCTTTCATTTACAGCTTAGTCCATTAGAATTTAATTCAAGCTGAACCATTCTTCTGCTTAGAAAAAAATGCTCAGTGTCAGAGTACTCATATAGGCTTTTGTACATAGTTCTGAAAATTATTCAAAAATACCAAATATTTAATAATTTATATGCTCAAAGATTTCTGGCAGTTTTGAATTTCTATATATATTGTAAATCTAGGGCAGTGGCGTAACAAGCTGCTGTGGTGCCCCCTGCAAAAAAAAAAAAAAAATATTTGAAGGGACCTGGCGAGCACAGCCTTCTCCCTGCCTGGTCACACCTCCACGCCTGTTGCATCTGGCAGGCACGTGTGAGCCTGAGCACGCGTGAATATTTTTCCTTTTGAAATTGGCTGGGGGGATGGATTTCTGTTAAGCAGACCCCACAGTTTAGGCCTCCTGCAACTGTGGGGTCTGCTTCCTCTATAGTTATGTGCCTGGTATAGTGCAACATTTTATAGTTATTGCTTTTATTATAAGGAAAATTAAAAACAGCAGTCCTGCTTTAGCATATAGATTCGTGTACAGAGAAATTAAAATTTGTCCATCACATACATCTTCCAATGCATAATGCAGCTTTCAGTTTTTTTTAATTAAAAATCTTTGTTTCTGTAGTCACACAAGGTAATTTCTCTTATTTGTAGTTTGGAACAAACAGCCATTTCACTACCCAGATCCCGATATACCACAGACTAGGAGAGGCTGCCTAATTAGGCCACCTAAGCCCAAGAAAACCCAACCTGACCACGTGGCCTGAAACCACTCTGACAGAACCCTGGGGTAAATATAAACTGAGGACTTTTACAGGCACTCAATAATTAATAATAATAATTAATTACCGTATATACTCGAGTATAAGCCAATCCGAATATAAGCCGAGGTACCTAATTTTACCTAAGAAAACTGGAAAAACTTATTGACTCGAGTAAAAGCCTAGGGTGGGAAATGCAACCGCTACTGCTAAGTTTCAATAATCAAATAAATAACAGATAAATAAATATATAACTTTAGGGAAAGAAAAATGCTACAGCAGCAGACCAAAGCAAGTTTGGGAACACTAAGGAAGCTGCCATACTAATTATCATCAATTATTATAAGTACTTGGACACCAGTGTACAAGTCCCACCACAGTACTACAATAGTAGTTACAAGGGCAAAATAATTCTTGATGCTGGACTTCAAGTAGGTTAACAGTTATAGGTTAGGTTAACAGTTATAGGTTAGGTTAACAGTTATAGGTTAGGTTATATTTAACTAAGCTATGCAGCTTATAAGTTAGAAATAGAAAAACATCTTGTTTTGTTCATTCCTTGATATATTGCACAATAAACAAGAACTCCCTTCAATAAAACTCAATGGAGTGGCAAAATACTTCTATGGTGCTACCGTATAAACTTCTCTGTGTAGTTTTCAGTATCATTATTCATATCCTCCACTGTCACTGGCATCAGTTTGTCTGTGTAACCTTCCAGCTAACTGTGATTCCTGGCATTGGACTCAAATAAAACAGGCAACCCATAGTTGTGACACATGTGCCCTTGAGAAAAGCAATATTATTATTAACTGCCACACCAGAGGTTTAAAAGCATATTTCCCATTATCCACCCAACATCCTCCATCATTTAACACTAACGTGCTTAGCACTGGGACTATCAAGCCCTATCTGTACCTGTGTAATTTGATTTCAGCTACAGCAATAGAAAAAACTTTTAGGAAGCACAGTCTAACTCCGCGACTAGAAGGCAAAGTACAGCGGGGAGGCAGCGCCACTTCCGCCTTCAGTGTGAGTCAGTCAGAACACAGCGAGTGAGCGCACAGCACCAATTGGTTTAAGTAGCGCTGGAGATGTAACGCGCGCTCACCCCTTGGACGCAGATGAACGTGTGCACGCACAGCACCAATAGAGACAGCAGAAACTGGGGGCCCAGTTGAAGTAGCGCTGGAGATATAACGCGCGCTCACCCCGTGGACGCAGGTGAGCGAGTGCGCACACAGCCCCAATTGCTTTTAGTTGCGCTGGATCTGTAACACGCTCGTAACCCACCCCCGTCCGCTCGTAACCCCCCATCGGCAGATCGAGAGTCAGACACAAGTGGAGGGAGGGAGGTTGGGAGAGGTATACTCGAGTATAAGCCGAGGGCTACTTTTTGAGCACATTTTTTGTGCTCAAAAACTCGGCTTATACTCGAGTATATACGGTATGCACTGTAGTGAATGCAGCTGCCTTACTACAGTGCTAAGTAGTATCAGGGAAGTGGGCAGAAACGTTTTCTTTACAGTGACTGTATGGATACATATTTGTGTGGAATCTTAAGAAAGTTAGCCGCTTGTGAAACCACAAATTTCGTACAAAGCTGTACCAGCATAAAAAAAAATTGCTCAGCCCTAATAATAAGATATCTGCAATTTTGTGTCCAATTGCTACAGGTATGGGATCCTTTATCCAGAAACCCGTTATCCAGAAAGTTCCGAATTACGGGAAGGCCATCTCCCATAGACTCCATCACCATAAGAAGTGTTTATTTTTGTCTGAAAATAAGGTACATCTTTTAGTGAATGAGAGCTGCCAGGCCCGGATTTGTGGAGAGGCCACAAAGGCCCGGGCCTAGGGCGGCAGAAGTTTAGGGGTGGCATGCCGCCCCGCCGCAAGAAAATTTTTCAATTTGGCTCCCATACGGAGCAGTCGGGACCTCTCCCCACTGCTCCGTATGGGAGTTTAAAGGAGCGTTTGCGCATGCGCATTGGGGAGAGGTCGCGTTTGCGCATGCGCAGAGGGGGACACCTACAGGGGCGGCCTCGGGGCGCCTCAGAAAGAAATCCGGCCCTGAGAGCTGCATTGTAAAACCTATAATTACATTAATGCAGATAATGATTTCACTGGAATCCTGTAGAATGCAATATATATTGCCTTACAGAAAGCCATTATGTCATCTTCACAATTTGTATAATTCAATATTTTGAATGCTGACCTATTTTAGTATACAGCAATATAGAGTAGTGTTTGTCACTTCATGTTTTGTGACTTTCCCAAAACAGTGTCCGTATTAACGGAAATCCTATAAGCCCCTCACAGAGTTATAAGCACAGTTTAAATCCATATTAATCAATCCGTAATGAATTAAAACTTTTCCGTGCATGGCAGATTATTTAATTTCACAACAGTAGAGGTCATTAGATGACTAACATTTCGGTTTTTGCCCTTATGTTACTCAGTTATGTGAGTAGATAATACTTCAGTTAAATGTGACTTTCTGATCTATTAATGTAGATTTTGATTTAAATTACTTTTGTATAGGAAGAAAAAGTCAGCATTTCGGGGGTTTACTATAATACCTTTATTTTAGTTTCTTTTAACCTACCTTATGCTGGATCATGTTTTTTTTTTTAAAATACAAACTCCATTGTATTCCTCATATCTATATGTGGGAAAGGTAATAAAAGTCATAAACAGAAAAAAAATTGCACAAAGAAGAAAAAAATTTGCATTTTGCAATGTAATATTCTTGCATGGCAAACTTTAAATTAAGCATTGGTGGAATAATAACCTTTTCAGTATACTGTGTACTGATGCAAACTATAACATTTGAAATCTTTCTTCAACTGGCGAAAGTGGTCGATAAACAGTTTCTGGGCTCACAAAATCTCACACGAAGGCATAAAGTTTTTCATCTCCACATGGATAGCTTTGCTAACATTTTTATTTTGTTATTTTTTTATGCTTCTGTTATTGCCTCAGTGTTGCATTCCCTGTGCCCACTTTCCTAATGCTGCATTGCCGTGGTAGAGAGGCCTGTCATCTACATTGACTCACAAGCACAAATGCAATGCACTCAAATACCGGTAGATGCAAAATTGAGTGTGCATTGATGACATTCATAAAAGTTATTTGTGCACATAAACACTCCTGAGACTTGCAATTACTTGCAGTGAGAACCAAAGCATCTGCCCAGCCAGCTCTGATAAATAGTGCACAATTGTACTCTTTGATGCAGGAGAATCCAGTTACTACTGGCCGCATGGACATAGTGGTAGTTCTAGGGTTCCACTGCATCAATAGGCACTACTAACTACTGTTTAAAGGTGCCTGCTTTCATGTTTATAGAACAAAATCCTTTTCATCACATGTCACACAAAAACAATATGGCACTTCAAAAACTGTCTACTGAATGGTAGTTTGTTGGGGGTATCCTTAATGGAGAAGGATCTAGGGGTTTTTGTAGATAACAAGTCATCTAATTCCAGGCAGTGTCATTCTGTGGCTACTAAAGCAAATAAAGTGCTGTCTTGTATAAAAAAGGGCATTGACTCAAGGGATAATTTTGCCTCTTTATAGGTCCCTGGTAAGGCCTTACCTTGAGTATGCAGTGCAGTTTTGGGCTCCAGTCCTTAAGAGGGATATTAATGAGCTGGAGAGAGTGCAGAGACGTGCAACTAAATTGGTAAAGGGGATGGAAGATTTAAGATATGAGGTTAGACTGTCGAGGTTGGGGTTGTTTTCTCTGGAAAAGAGGCGCTTGCGAGGGGACATGATTACTCTGTACAAGTACATTAGAGGGGAATATGGGCAGATTGGGGATGTTCTTTTTTACCATAAAAATGATCAACGCACCAGAGGTCACTCCTTTAGATTAGAGGAACGGAGCTTCCATTTGAAGCAGCGTAGGTGGTTTTCAAAGGTGAGGGCAGTGAGGTTGGGGAATGCCCTTCCTAGTGATATGGTAATGGCAGATTCTGTTAATGCCTTTAAGAGGGGCCTGGATGAGTTCTTGAACAAGCAGAATATCCAAGGCTATTGTGATACTAATATCTACACTTAGGGGCACATTTACTAATCCACGAATCCGAATGGGAAAAATTTGGATTGGAAACGAACATTTTGGGACTTTTTTGTATTTTTTGCGATTTTTTCGTCGCCGTTACGACTTTTTCGTAAATAGTCGCGCCTTTATTGTAGCCGTTACGACTTCCGCGAATTGTCGCGACTTTTTCGTAGCCGTTACGATTGGCTCGTATATTGTCGCAACTTTTTCGTATTGAGCGCTGGTAAACGGCGGGCAAACCTTTCAGACTTTGCATGATTTTGGAAGCCTCCCATAGAACTCAATGGCACTCTGCAGCTCCAACCTGGCCCAAGGAAAGTCACGATACTGAAGCTTGAATGAATCCGAAACTTTCGTACTCGGCGCGACGGCTATGAAAAAGTCACGTCAATTTACGAAAAAGTCGTAACGGCTACGAAAAAGTTGCGCCAATTTACGAAAAAATCACAAAATACTGATCATTATGAAAAAAACGCATTCGTACACTTTTCGGACGTTCGTGGATTAGTAAATGTGCCCCTTAGTATTAGTGGTTGTATATATAGTTTATGTATGTGAGTGTATAGATAGGTTGTGTGTACTGGGTTTACTTGGAAGGGTAACTATGTAACTACTGTATGTAACTTAAGTGTATGTAATGCAGGTGATGTGGGTCAACTACGGGTGAAAGGCATAGATAAGCTGAAAAAGAGCGCGAGATGTTGAGACCCCATCCCTAGATTATTACAACTTGATACCAAATGGATATACATACCTGAATACCACATAACAGTATTCTGGATAGCGAATATGATGTAACCTGTTTTTTCCTGCAACCTACACATTTTCTGAATTACTCCTATAATTATGAGACCTAATTTGCGTATTATTTACTAATACTTCTGCACTTATTCCTAAAATTCGATCTGCACCTTGTATGAGTGCTGGTCCATGTGATTGGTATTTATACATAATTAGATTTTTTGTGGGGCTACAATAATATTGTTCTTTTACCTTCCTTCACTCTATTTTTATTTTTTTCCCATAAAGGTCAAGTGCCAAGGCACTTAATGTTCAAGTCAAGGGACTTAATGTTCAAAGGTATATATACTGTATATATATATATATTTGCATTGTACACCCTTTTATATAGGTATTTTAATTATTTTTCTGAATGTTTCACTCATTTGGTGGATTCAAAGTATTTATTTATATGTGCATTATTTTCTTTCTTTACTTGCTCCATCTTTGTTTTTTGTATGCATTAATTTGACTGGCTTCTTTATAATTAATTCTGATTGGACACTTCCTGTTTAAATAGCGTGTAACAGGCAGTGCCCATTAGCCTATGAATAAGTGCCCCACAAGGCACAAAACACTGCTTTTTTGAATCTTACTTTACACTACTGTTCTAATTATTGATGGTTATCTTTGCTTAATAATTATCTAAAATTGCATTTATTACCCCTGACTGAGGGTTTCCTGAAAATTTTACAATCCATTATTTACTTTTTTCCATTTAATTCCATTTCCATACACCGTCCATCCTTATCATTTTTGGTTTTCAGCACTACTGACTTACACCAAGCAAATTCTGTTCTAAACACCACGTGCATTGGCATACCAGACATGACACCATCCCCCCAGTAAAAATATTTGTCACAACTTACACACTATTCACAAAATCCATGGCTTAATTAGCTTGTGTATTGGTGCATCACATGCTTTTGCGACAGACACAACTTAGCAACTTACCCTGAGTGTTTTGTACAGCCAATGGCTTTTGACTCTAAAATAGAGTTTAGTTTTACTGGGAGCGGAACTCTATTTTCTTTTCAAATAAAAATGATAGCCTATAGTATGATATTTGGTTTAGTACTGCCATTGGATGTGTTTTTTTTGCAGTCAGTAATTATCATCATTAAAACTACTGTGTTGGTTATTATTCTTGACTTCCTTAAAATGCTTAGCCACTTGTATATGCCCTTTTAATTATTTTTAATTTATTTTTTTCTTAATTAACATGTTAATTAGCATGTTAATGGGATTTTTGTGTTACTTTGTGTCAATGCCTAGATAAGCTGATGCTATACATGTCCAAAAAAATCCAAATAATGTTGAAACACAATTTTATTCAATTCTTCACAGTTTTACTGTTATTGGCAGAGTACATATTATGATAGCTGGGAATGATGGGAACCTTTCCTATTTCCCAGTTGTCTGAGTTTTGTTCCTGTTGCAGTAACCCAAGAAAAATGTTAAAAATGCATCTTGCGTTAATAAAAACCGTGCTGATATGGGATGGTCCAAGGACATAAACAGAGGCACAGATTGTCCAAGGACATATGTACTGATTTTTTAAAGAGAAATAAAATTAATGGACTGTACATCATCCATATACCGAATATTAATTCCCATCATATTTCATATATACAGTATTTATTCAAAATTGAAAACTATTGCAGGCAAGATGAAATGAATACAGACTTTTCCTATTTAAATCTGTTAATAACTTTATATTAGTTGTTCTGAACTGAAAAGTTCTGTCATATTGTGAGCCTTGTTAATCAGTTATGCAACTCCAGATGCAGCCGTTGGCTCACTAATTCCCTCTAGTGAGATTTGCTCTTTCCAGTAGGATGTCCAGATAGTTATTTTTGCCAAAAACATGTACTACAAAGGCAGAAGGAATGAAAAGCTCAAGTGGATAACACATTTCTTCCAAATGTATGCCATTTAAGTAATCACATTTGGTTTTTTTTATTTTTACTCTAGAGTTATCATAAATTACTAGTAGATTGCTATTGTAAATAGGACCTTACATTTTATACTCCAGGGCTAAGAATCCAATTAAATAGTAAAATCAAAAGCACAGAGCAAAGCTGTTTATAAGCGTTAACCATAGGCAAGACCTAATTTTTTTAAAAAAAATTGTTTTGGCATTAAACACTGGAATAAGGCCTAACTTTGTGCTTTGAAATACAAATAAACAGTGTCAGTGTAAATAGACTGTGTCTCTTCACCTTTTTTCATCCCTTCTTAATGCTGAAACTCTGGCAAGCTACTTTTAAAGTGTAATTGTTTAACCATCAATGCAACACAAATACAAATATGCGGAAACAGTTTTAATGCTAATAATATAAGGATACATGCTTTTTAGTACTGAATCAAATAGCAAATGCTTTTATTGTTTAATGTTTTGACAGCTGGAGCATATGTGTAAAAGTTTTTGTCACATCTGAATCTTATATATGTCTGTTATGTTGATGAAACTTGCTCCCATGGAGCACACTCATCATTTCGAAGGTGTGGCTGGGTGTGCCAAATGTACAAACCACAGCTGTTCAATCTGTTATTTTTCTCCTTATGTTTATCATATTTTAAATGCATTTATATGTTATTGGTTTTATAAATTGGGAGTTCAAAAATATTGTAACATAGTTTTACCAGGAGTTTTACAGTGCTTAATTGAATCTATACCGCTAAGCAAGTGTTACATAAACTGCCCATATGTAAAAACACTGCTTATCTAAATAAACTATTTTGATGAAAGTATACTTTTATAGTAGTATGTGCCAATGGATAATCCTAAATAGAAAAGCTGCCATTTTAAGTACTAAGGGCCACCCTCTGGCTAGTATGAACATGTGCTTTTTTCACCAGGCTAATTTTAATACAGTATAACAGTAAGAATCAGTATCACCGAGCATAACTAGTGACACACACTTTTTTTTCACAAATATTCTGCCGTTTCACAAATCTTTTAAAAAAATTTAATTTTTTTCACTGAAGCTAAATGATACAGATTCTCTCATCATAAGCATAACCCTTTCTTACTGAGTAATATTGGTAAATCTCTTGGACACACCTTGAAGTAATAAATTCCAAGCAATAAGAAACTGAAAAATAAAAAAAAAATTCTGAGCAATAGAAACTGAAAATGAGTGTATTATCCCTTATAAGAATATATTATTATCTGAAAATGTACAAGTGCGCTGTCTGTACCGCCAGTTGCAAAAATGATAAAGCTATACTTTCCAGTAAAACAATGATCCATTCAGGAAAGAAGAAGTGCCACATTCTTTTTAGCTGTCACAATAGTAATCAGTTCATTTTAATCAAGCAAAAATGCTTTCAGAATCCTAGAGAGAAAAGTAAATGGGAGAAAAATGAAAGTGGATGTTTTCTTTTTTCTCAGTCCTTTGTGCCATTATAATGCTTGTAAATTAATTTTTCAGCTGAGAATTCTATTAAACTAATTAGAAACAAGCATACTCAGTAGTTAAGCCTTTTCCAGGAAATTAGTAATTGCTACTCTTGTCCTTAATTCTGGCTTATATGACCTCAAAGTACAGCCCATTCCAATTTTGTTGCATTGATTTTTTCATTTTGAGTGGCATTCAGCACACTGAGAAAATTACTCATGTAAACCAGCTTTAATAAAATTGTAGCATCAGAGCTGCATGGCATATAGAAAAGCAAATTGCAACAAAATGCTTTCAGTGTGTTATAAGCAAATGGTACATGGACATTTTGACTGCTGCTGCCATGTTATGGAAAACAATGGGGTCAAAATGTATTGTCCACAGTCCCTATCCATGTGTAACCTATTCTAATGTTATTCAGTGGGAACACAGAGCAGTGACAAGTGAGCATTTCTTTGGTTGCACTTGTCACTGTTCTGTGTGCTTTACTCACATTGAATAGCGTTTAAAGGATGATAGTAGAGCCTTGAATTAAACTGTTTTCCACAAGACAGTGGTTGCAGTTTAAACTCCACATGTGCTATAGCGGGGGTCCCCAACCTTTTTTACCCATGAGACACATTCAAATGTAAAAAGAGTTGGGGGGCTACACAAACATGAAAAATGTACCTGGAGGTACCAAATAAGGGCTGTAATTGGTTATTGGGTAGCCCCTATGTGGCCTGGCAACCTACAGGAGACTGTTTGGCAGTACACTTGATTTATATGCAACCAAAACTGGCCTCTAAGCCAGAAATTAAAAAATAAGCACCTTTGTTGAGGCCACTGGGAGCAATATCCAAGGGGTTGGATTCCGAGTCACTGGTTGGGGATCACTGTGCGAGAGAGTATAGGAAAGGTAACTACATTCCCTTTTCTGTGCTCTGTTCCAGTTCTGAGTGGTGTTGTCTGCTTTCCTTAACTGGGCACCAGTTTTGCCACTGTCTAGGGACTATTTACCACTGCAATAGCAGTATGCAAAATGCAATGGCAAGGCAGTATGCACCATGTTTTTTCCCCAGAATTCCAGCGTAAGCATAGCTGTTCTGGGAGTTGCAACCACCACAATAGTGATGCATCAAAACCATTTATGTGTTGACATATTGACAACCTGACCACGTTGCTGTCAAAATTGCTTTACATCTGAAACTCAAAAATTATATGATGTTTGTGTGTGATCCTTTACTCATCTATTGATGCAGCCTGCAGTGCAAACCCTTAAATTACTGCCACATTAATGGTGGCAGGAGTTTAAGGGTCCCCCTGAGTCAATAGGTGAACTTGCATTCGATGCATTAGATCTGACTGGACAGACACAAAACACTTAGTGAACTATAAGGAACTGGGAGCTTTTTTAGATGCAATTTATGATAATCCAATCTTTATCACTGATATAGTGTTGTGCTGTACTCATTAATACATTAATACAAATAGGCCCCTAAACCATTCCAGGTTTTTCAGTTGTAAAAAGTAATTGAGTCTGCTTTGTGTCCCAAGTATTTTGATCCTGGCTGTACAAAAATATCTAGAATCACTAGAAGACATAGTTACATAGTAACATAGGGTTGAAAAAAGACCAGTGTCCATCAAGTTCAACCCATCCAAGTAAACCCAGCACACCTAACCCACACCTACCAATCTATACACTCACAAACATAAACTATAAATACAACCACTAGTACTAACTGTAGATATTAGTATCACAATAGCCTTGGATATTCTGATTGTTCAAGAACTCATCCAGGCCCCTCTTAAAGGCATTAACAGAATCTGCCATTACCACATCTCTTACATTGCTTACAAGGGGGATATACTGTTGTGTATACCTGCAAAGCAATGTTTTAAAGATGTTCCATTTTCCTTCTGTGTCTAACCCCATGAAAAGCCTTTCCCAGTTGACACATTGCAGAGATGCCCTTATACTGGCAAAGTCTGCACGTCTAAAATTGAGCATTTTAGTTACTCCCTTATAGAGCGGTCTCTGCAGAATTATCTCAAAGGAGACCATGTTGTGATCACTGTTCCCCAAATGCTCACCCACACAAATGTTAGAGATGAGTTCATTATTATTAGAAATCACCAGGTCCAAAATAGAGTCATTCCTAGTGGGTTCTTGAACCGCCTGAAATAAAAAGTTGTCATTTAGCATATTTACAAACCTACTAGCTTTTTCTGACTTAGCCACCCCATTACTCCAGTCAATGTCCGGATAATTAACGTCCCCCATAATAACAACTTGACCCAGTTGTGAAGCCTCCTCCATTTGCAACAATAGCTGGGCTTCATCCCCCTCATCTATACGGGGTGGTTTATAGCATACACCAATGATCATTTTCTTTGTGACCTTCAGCCCTACTGAAATTTCTACCCAAATAGATTTGACGTTTTCATTGGTAATGTCTTTATTACATGGCTTTAAATCTGACTTTACGTAAAGACAAACCCCTCCACCCTTTTTAATCTCTGTCCCTCCTAAAAAGTGTCGCATTTATCATCCCACCAGGTCTCAGTGATACCTATTAAATCATAATTTTCAATACACGCAATAGCTTGCAGCTCCCCTAATTTACCCGACAAGCTACGCGCATTAGCCAGCATGCAGCGGAGATTACTACTTCTCCCTCTGATGTTTACATTAGCTAATGGAGAGTTAGAGCTAAGGCAATTATGAGACTGCTTTCCTTGTAACGGAAGCTCCTTATCTGATAAACTATATGCCCCCCTCACTCCTCCCCCACAACACTTTGCTAGTCCCCATGACACATGACTAATAGTGAAAACATCCTCATGCATAAACTACAGCAGTTAATGTAATAAAAAGTGTGTTTCTGGTCCAGTAATGTATAGCAAACAATTAGAAGGTGGCATTTACTGGTCAAGTGGTTGAAGACACACATATTAAGATAGCCATACAGGGAAAATTGATGACTACCATAAGCAGGGCACTAAAAAATTGGCATAACTTCTGGCGCCCACCATCCAAATACATGTGCAAAATGCCAACTGATGCAGGCCCCTGAATCTATAGACACACCGTTCCTTAATTTGGAACAGGAGACACAACAAATGCAACCATACATTAGTGCAAAGAGTTTAAAATTAATGGGATATTTTTGGCGAATGACTGTGGGGAAGATTGCATGACTGCAGCTGCACCTATGTTCATAAATGATTCCTAGTATCTATAGTTAGCCTGTCATATATATATATACCAAATATTGTTTCTAACAGTACCCTAATTATGACTACAGGCATAAACGCTGATTTACTAATTCTAAGGTGAAACAACCAATAGGTCTTTTGCTTTTTATTTTCCATCCTCTAGATAACAAAAGTATCCCTTTAATTTTTTTTAGCAGTATGCTTTGTACTTACAGAGTATGTTAATATGTTGTATTAATCTAGAAATATGTGGTCATTATATATTCACTGGCCAAAAGACAGATTCAATCCAATCATTGTAGCTGGATTCATTATGCTGCTTTCAAAGTCATCTTTGTTTCAATGGTTCTATAAACACACAGCTCAGCTCAGGTCCTCGGGTGATATTGACAGGCAAGAATCAACGTGCCATAGCCTTGCACAAGCTATATCCTTAATGGAGCAAACACAATGTAAAATAAAGTATTTTCTCCTGTGCATGAGTTTTCTTATACTCTTTGAGAATAAGCTATATAATGAAAAATCTATATTATATTACTCATCAATGCAGCCATTGTCTAAAAATTCAATACTGTTATTGAGTTTATTTCTTTGTTTCTGACTTTTTTAAAATTAATGGCAACTTCTGAAGTGACAAAAAAACCTTATCATAATGATTTTCTAGAATGAAAAATTACAGAGTAAACTACATTTTTCCTTAACAAAAAATATGCTGTATACCAAGCTTGTCAAACTAAATTTTGGTCAATGTTGTTGTTTTATTCTAATAAAAAAGATCCAGGGAAAAAAATAGTTATTCCCTGGCAGATGTAGAAGTTTTGTGTGCGTGCTACCACCACTTACATTTTCAGCTGGTCTTCATTTCTTTACATTTCATTTTATCTTCTGCTTTTTCCCACATTATTTGATTATAATTAGGCGAATCATTACATAGTTACATAGGGTTGAAAAAAGACCAGAGTCCATCAAGTTCAACTCATCCAAGTAAACCCAGCACACACAACCCACACCTACCAATCTATACACTCACATACATAAACTATATATACAACCACTAATACTAACTGTAGATATTAGTATCACAATAGCCTTGGATATTCTGATTGTTCAGTACAATGTCATTTAATTCACTCATAATTGTATTAGTATTCTTCATGCATATAGGTACGTTATTGTTTTACAAACATTGTTTACAAGCCACATTAAGAACTACTTTAGTGGAGCCTGAATACTAAAGTTTTCTGCATGCATAGGGACTGTAATAAAGTACAGGGAATATATTATCACAATTAACAGAAGTGTTTTAACTGAAAAAAAAAATGAATAAAGAGGCCCTCTCTGAAGAGGAGCACTGGAAAAATAGACAGAAGGTATTGATTAAATTGCATAGAAAGCAAAGTTCCATCTCTGGAACAACCAATGGTAAGGTAAAGTTCTTGTAAACTATACTAAAATCAGCTTATTATACGTAAAGGTATGCATTACCAGACTTCTGAAACCAGACAGACTTTTGCAGAACTTTAAAAAATTCACAAGAGCTTTCAATATTATCATTAACATGTAGAGTCTACATGTTATACAGTGGTTCACAGAGATTGCAATTACATTGTCATTAAATGTAAGTATATCAGTTCACTTTGAAAACCACACAGGACTGATTTTTGCCTATTCTTCTTACATGCAGATATTCAATCAGGTTAGTTAGAAGACACTCATTTACCCAATTTTTAAATAGTACCACATACTGTCAGCTGGACTGAAATAAAGGGTTTGATCAGGCCAATACAGCACATTTACCTTATTCTTCTATTTAAAGGAATACTGTTATGGTAAAACATGTTTTTTTTTCAAAATGTATCAGTTAATAGAGTTTCTTCAGCAGAATCCTGCATTGAATCCATTTTTAAAAAAATGATCACACTTTACTGCTGCACAATTTGTGATATCACCCCCTCGCTTTCCCGCCCAGCAGCTGATTAGCAGAACAATGGGATGGTAGCAAGAAAGCAGCTCCCAGTAGATATCAGAATAGCACTCAATAGTAAGAAAATCCAAGTCTGGCTTGGGACTCCTCCAGTTACATGGAAGTAGGTGAAACAATAGGTTACCTGAAAGCAGTTCTAATGTGTAGTGCTGGCTCTTTATGAAAGCTCAGAATCAGGCACAATGCACAGATGCCTGCTTACACACCAATATAACAACTGAAAAAAATACATTTGTTCGTTCAAGAATAAAATTTTAAATAGTAGATTGAATTATTTGCTATGTAGAAAGTGTAATTTAGAAATGAAAAGTTCACCATAAAAGTCCTGACAGAAGCCATTTAAATTTTACTTTGGCCTTGTGTTTTGAATTATTGTCCTGCTGAAACATGAACTTTTTCCAAAGATGGCAAGTACCTGCCGATGAAAAGCAGCCTGCAGCATCACACTACCACCCCTGTGCTTTTGTTCTCTGTTTTTCAGCAGCACAAATGTGTTACTAGTATAAATATAAAAAAGCTATTAAATTCTGCAAAAAAGAACCCAGAAAGTACAGTTGCCTGTGAAGGAAAAAAGATATGATCTGGGTTGCATTTTCCCAGTCCGGTACTTATTATAGATGTATCAGAGAGGAATAATCGCTTTAAAATTTTAGAATCATAAAGGAATGACTTGAAGGTCACTGAGTATTTATTTTAAGGCTCTTAAGTGCACTGTGTACACTTTTGCACATAAAAGAATATATTAAAATAAAATATAGGGCCTATTCATAAAAACATTTTTCAAGGAATAATGCTCTAATTGATTGTATAGCAGAGATGTAGGGGGGATTCAGGAATAATGGGGTGAAAGGCTCAGTTTCAAATGCTTTCAGGTATAATGTCCTGGTGTTTTGAACTTGTAAAAATGATGCATTTACTTATGAATTACTTTAATATATGAATATGCAGCCATATGTGCCAAAGTTTTTATACAACAAAGGAGAATAATTTTTTATATATCCATATTTTAGAAGGAAAATCTAAATTGAACCAATGACAAAAAAATCATAAGTATCATATAATGTACCTTAAATTGTAATATAATACACATGCTTATTCTCACTATCATCAAGTTATGCAGCATTTTAAAATAATTAATATCAGAGTTATTACAATAACCTAACAATCAAGCATTACAAAATAAAAATGGTTTTGACGGCCCTGTTTAAATGAGAAGGAAAGGCTAAGTCACTTGGGGGTGCCAAAATGTTAGGCACCCCCAAGTGACTTTAATCGCTTACCTTGTACCCTAGGCTGGTGCCCCTGTACGGAGAGAACTGCACCAGCCCGGGGTACCTGTAGCGAGCGCTTCCTTCTTCCGTGTTTCTTCTGCCGGGGAAATCCCTGGGCCGGCGCATGCGCATTAGAGTGATAAGCCAACTTTGTTGTTAAAGTTCGGCTTTTCACTCTAATGTGCATGCGCAAGTGCGCCAGCGCAGAAGAAGGAAGCGCTCGCTGCTACCCCGGGCTGGTGCGGTTCTCTCTTACCAGGGGCACCAGCCCGGGGTACAAGGTAAGTGATTAAAATCACTTGGGGGTGCGTAACAAACTATAGGTGAGGTAAATAAGAACTGGTGATTTTCTATGGTAACTTTAATTCTGATCAATCAGGGTGGATTGAATAGGCTTCTCAATAGACAAAAATTCAAGTAGTCAGGACAAAATATTCAAGTCTTCCGCATGTACCATTAATTTTTATGACTATTTGGTCACGATAAGTCATGAATAGCTCATTAAAGAACAGGCCCAGATGAATCAGTTATTAGATAGGCTGATTTGTTATATTATTCCACTGTGCAAATGTGTGGAAAAAATTGTTGCCAGAACATGAACAACCTTTGATGAAAGGAAAAAAAATTCTACTATTTCCCTCAATTTTCTAGGTAAGGTTTAATTACAGAGTATCCATAGATAGAAATATCCCACACACATAAATAAGCTCACAAGCCTGAAACAGTCAATAAGCACTGTGGAAATGAAAGGATTAAATGAGACAGAAAACTCAGTTGATGCATCTCTTATAAGAAACTATAGGGTTAATTCACTAAAGTGCGATAAGCGTTATTGCATGCTTTTTGCCTTAAAATTGACGCAAAAAAATGCAGTAATAAAGTATTATTGCATGCATTAAGTTGCATATCGCGTGCATTAAATAGCATGCAACCGAATGCGTTAATTTTAATGCACTGCGTTAATTCTTGCGCAGAAATAATACTAACGCACGATTCACAAACACTTAGGGGCACATTTACTAACCCACCAACGGACCGAATGCGTCCGAATCCGTATTTTTCATAATGATCGTTAATTTTGCGACTTTTTTGTAATTTTCCCGACTTTTTCGTATTTTTACGACTTTTCCGTATTTTTACGACTTTTTCGTATTTTGTTACGACTTTTCGTTATTATCACAAATTTTTCGGAAACATTTCACGATAAATTCGCAAAACATGCGAACAGTACGGAATTCCTAAACGTTTCGGTTACGATTTTTTCGGCCTACAGTCGGATGTAAACCCATCAATAGCCGAAATTTTAATTTCCAATCCGATTTTTTTCCATTCGTGATTTGGATTCGTGGATTAGTAAATGTGCCCCTTAGACGCGCTAAATATCGCATTAGTCTATGCAAAAATTAACACCTACTTGGGGCAGGCGGTAATTATAGAAAAGTTCAGTTCATGAGCTTTTGGCAACACCATATGGACTTTGCAGTGTGATTTATTCAAGTATGTGTTGGCCCTAGAGTGATGCATCCTCCAGTTTGCAGGGAAATGGTCATTTTCAGAACAGTTTTCAAAAGTAATGACATGTATGGCTAATATGGCGTGCGTTTTTTTGCACGCGACGACAGTTTGTGCACACTGCGTTAATTAGCGCACGTTGCGTCAAATACCACCCGAAAATAGTCTTTGCAACTTAAATAACGTAAACAGCATCGTGTCTATATTAGCGCAAGTATTCTTTTAGTGAATCGTAAGACATGAAAAATAAGACACAATAACATTTTTACCGCATGCTATAAATAGTGCTTGTTTTAATGCACCTTAGTGAATCAGCCCTTATATGAACTAAAACCTGTCCGTATTTAATGCCCCTTAAACAAGTAAAGATGTAGCAAAGCCATTATAGTAAGTTCTACTTTTATAAAATCAATTATACAAGTTAAAAGAGAAAATAAAAGGTAATTGTAGCAAGTAGAGAAAATCAAATTCAAACTAATTTTTTAAATATAAAAATAGTAAAAATTGGTTGATGAAAGCAGGGAAAAAGTAGAGCTTTGAAAATGTAATTTTTCATTTACATAACTGAGAAAGCCTTTAATAAAGACTTTGTTTTCTTTGTTGGTGGCCGTACCCCCAGACTCGTCATCTTCCTCGTGTGTGTCCTGATGAGCGCCTGGGCAATAGGGTTTTGGCATTGCTTGGCACCGCTGCGTGACACTAGCAGACACTCTGACGTCACTATGGCATCAAATTCAACATTGAAAAGCCCTACTTTGTTTGTCTTCAGTGCCCAAGCTGGTTTTAAGTTTCTATATTGTAGCTAAAGCCTGGTTTCTTTTGCTCTACTGGTTTTTGACTCTCTGCCTGGTTGTTGATGCTGAATCTCCACTGTCTGCCTTTGACCATTTGCCTGACTTTCCCTGCCTGAACCCTTTTGTACCGTGTTTTCGCATCAACCTGGGCAGTGTTTAGAATCCCTGTCTTCTCTGCAGCAAAAAGTCTGGGGCCCCAAAAGGCTGCCTGTGAAAATCTGGGTTGCCAGGGCTCTTCTATTTCACCTAAAAGATTGGTACCAGCAATCTACTGGCTTCCTCATACTACAGACCGTGACAAGATAGTTCAAAATAGACCAGAACATGAGGAAGTAAACAAAGGTCCAGGACCTGATGCTATTCACCCAGAGTAATATAGGAGCTTGGCTCTGTGATTTCCAACCCATTTTATTTGGTTTTTACATGCTTTTTTTCAAAATGCATCAGTTAATAGAGCTTCTCCAGCTAAATCTTGCATTGAAAGTCAATTTTTAAAAACCAAAACAAATTTTTTTATATTTCATTTTGAAATTTCACACAGGGCTAGCCATATTCTTCATTTCCCAGGGTGCTGCAGCCAAGTGACTTGTGCTCTGATAAACTTCACTAACACTTTACTGCTGAGCTGCAAAGTAGAGTGAAATCACCCCCCTCCCAGCAGCCGATCAGCAGAACAATGGGAAGGTAGAAAGATAGCAGCTCCCAGTAAATATCAAAATAGCACTCAATAGTAAGAAATCTTAGTAAGAAAACAATAGGTTATCTGCAAGCAGTTCTAATGTGTAGCGCTGGCTCATTTTGAAAGTTCAGACTAAGGGCTCTGGCACACGGGGGAGATTAGTCGCCCACGACAAAACTCCCTGTTCACAGGCGACTAATCTCCCCGAGTTGCCATGACCCGCCATCCCGCCGGCGATGTAAGTCGCCAGCGGGATGGCACACGTGGCGGCGCGATTTCCCTAAATCGTCGAAAAAGACTCGCAAGTCTTTTTCGGCGATTTCGGGAAATCGCGCCGCCAGCGGGATGGCGGATCATGGCAACTCGGGGAGATTAGTCGCCCACGAACAGGGAGTTTTGTCGCGGGCAACTAATCTCCCCCGTGTGCCAGAGCCCTAAGGCACAATGCACAGCGATGGCTGATGGTTCAAGAATAAAATTTTAAATGGTAGAGTGAATTATTTGCTATGTATTAACAGTGTAATTTAGAAATAAAAAGCACACCATAAAAATGACAGAATCCATTAATTAAATACACAAAACTGCTAAAACTTAGTGCTCCTACAAAAGTATTTGCAGCAAGAATTTCTTTTATTTAGGTTTGGTGAAAATCTCCCTAGAGAAGCATTTCTTAAAGCACAAACAATATCACATTATTTTGTTTTCTGTTGAAAATATTGTGCTGTTCTAGTGCTGTTAGAAGTAGGTAAAGAACAGTAATGTTTCTGTAAATACTGGATAATCTTTACCATTTTAATAATTCCACCCAGGGCCAGGAAAGTTGCCATCAGAAGTTATGACCCCGTTTACTGTGGTAACCTACACTAGCATAAATGCTTTTAAAATATAAAAGTGCATGTATCATTATTATACTTTGTATATTATACTTAAATAACCAGTCCCAGATTGTATTTGTTAAGTATATTCATGGTACAAGAGTATGGCATCGTTCTTTTTTATGTGTAGCTCTTTTTTTATAATCTGTTTTGTATAACTAGAAGTATTACACCAATGGACTGTATTTTGATATCCATATTTGGGTACTCTACGTTTATCCTAGTGTCCTCTGTTGATGGTTTTATAATTAAAAACAAACAGACAAGATTTATATGTGGTGGTTTCTGTCATATGTACTAGCAGACTCTACTACATTATGCATCAATATATATATATAGATAAGTGCATTTACTTAGGTGTATATATATGCAAAATACAGATACGGAGGGTGGCAGAGGAACAGAACTGGCTATCACTATGGCCATTTAGGAAGAACTATAAGACATGAAGTCAAAATTGTTTTGGTAGTCCTGAATGATTTGTTTTATTATATTTATCAAATTATTATTTTATCAAATCTTTACTTAATAGTTTATAGTTTGGTATTTGCTATGGTAACACAGTTAATATAAAGTATGTTTTAATACCAATGTTTTAAACACAACACAGACCATCCTTGTAAAAAAATAAAGCAAATAAAGCTGAACATACACAATGAACATACATGCAGCAAGTAGTTAAACAGCTGACTATTGTATAAGACATACCAGCTATCATATTCAGATGTCCTTCCTAATATAATTCATTTAGGATCTTGCATGATTAAATAAATAATACATACTAGGGCTTATTTTAGAATGCAAGAGCAATATGCAATGCTGAAAAACCAGTGCAGAGTTCTAGGTTTTTACAATTGCTAATTGCTACAGTTGCTTTAGTAATTGCTAAGAAGCATAGACTGAAACTTGCATATGGTTTGTGTGTGAGCAAAGTGCCTTATTCAAGTCAGAGAACAAACTTTAAAACTTAAATTACATTTTTTCTATATGTTATTATTTCATGGCACATTCTGCTAGAAAAGTACATTTTTCATAAAAAGTCAATGTTCAGGAATAGTTTCCAATTAATAAAGATCTTTTAGGAGCAGTTGTATAGGGAAGAGGAGAAGAAATGGCATGGCCACCAAGGATCAAATGGGAGAAATAACCTTGAAAGGAAAAAGTGGCCCCTCTTCCCCTCATTAAATATACACCAACTCCAACACACCCATTGGGGAAGAAATAAATATTTTCTTAAACCCCAATATGCCAATTGCTGCTATCAAGCAGCAAGCACAAAAATAACCACCTGATGACAGTCACAAGCCATGGGAAAGCCAGATGAAGTCATGGGCTACCGGTAGCCCCCATGGCGAAACTCACCAGATTTGTATCCTCCATAAAATGCCCTGGACATATAAACAATCACCAATAAAGCTGTGACACGACATTGAATCTAAATTGTAAGACAAACGACATGTTAACAATTGAATATGAGATAACAAACAAATACATGAAAGCTTATAGAAAAAACTGGGCAGGTGGGTGGGACAAGCTTTTCACGCCCCTGCGGCAAAAGCTGATGTAAAAAAGCCTGCCAAAGGTTTTCAATCTCCACATGACCAGCCCCTTTTCTTGTGGGCCAATAAGAAAGATAGTAGCTCAGCCTTATGCTAACAACTATATACAACTGGTCCACTAGCCAAAACCCCAGACCAGCCTATTTGGCTGGTTGCCAGGGGGCCTGTGGCAGTAGTTGAGGAAAAGCTGATTTTCAGTATGGAGAGAGAAAAGAGTCCAAGCTTTGTGGGTCAAATAAAAAGTAGAATGTATCCATAATCTAAACTTTTCAGCGCCCACTTTGTCGCACGTTCCATCTTGAATCCTGGCGGGCGGCCACGGAGCAGATGTTCAGGTACCCTACATTCGTTTCGCCCCTTCACGAGGAGCTTTGTCAAGGACTGGCGCGCGCCCCCCAGGATCCTGGGGGGCACGCGCCAGTCCTTGACAAAGCTCCTCGTGAAGGGGCGAAACGCGCGTCGGGCTTGAAGGGGGGTGGAGCGGGTGTTGATGCGGGGCTCTGGGTTTGGAAGGGTGGGCTGATTTGTCTGCACGACTGATGTGCATTTTAGTAAGCAGGGGTGCCTCAATGTTAAAAAAAACGGGAGGTTAAGCTGCAATTTTGAGCTACCTGCACTCATTTCATGGTGGGGTGGGGGGCACAGAAAACGGCCGAATTTGTAGCCTGTAGCTGAAAGAGTTCTGTACTTTAACACAGCTACCACGAGGTCTGAATCCCCTACCCCGTTTCAGCAGTTAATATAGCTCATAAGGAAACGGGACTCGAGCTCTCCTTATTTGGCAACAATTTTGCAACAATTGTTGCAGGTGTTTTTGCAATCTCTCCTTGGCTGCCTCTACGGGGCTTTTGAATTGTGGAGAGTGTTTGATACAATAGTTATTTTTTAAGATGATACATTTAATGAATTGAATGAGGCAGGTTAACTCTGAGCAGCCTTATAATACCTCATAGTTTGTACTTTAATTGAATATCACCCCATTTCATACAATCTTAAGATAGGAGTGTAGACAGCTACAAGTTGAAAGTGCATAGTTAGTGAGGACGGTGCTAGCTTTTTCCATTTCTATATTACAATTTTCTTTTACAATGTTTTGATAAATACTTGTAACACTTGTTTGGCTTAATAGGGGTATTATTACCAGGCTAGTTTGGACTTAGAGCATGTGTTACATGCAACCCCCTTTCCCAGGATGGGCCTCCGCTATATGGGAGCTATGTCAGGGGCTAGATAGTGTTGTTGAACTACAACTCACACTGGTGTTGTGCAATAGGTTAAAGGAATAGGACGCCAGGAGCTCTTGCAGAATAACTGGATAGTACTTTATTGTCCAAGACAATGGTATTCAGGGTATTTCAATATACTCACTCAGATGTTACATAGATCAGCATGCAGTTATACAATTGATGTAATTTGGATCAATAGCAGAAATATGATGCTCCCCTGGATATTCCTTCTCATCAAGAGGTTGGGCAGGTAGAACACCAACAGTGTGATAGGTAGGAAAGCTCACCGGCATAGTCCCATGCTCTTGTGGAGGTTAGGGCAAGGCATATTTGCTAACCTATTTCCTTAGCACTTCTGTGTCCCTAATATAAGGCCAGTAATGCCTGTTAGGAAGACTACTCCTTTGCTATTATCCTGGATGGAGCAAATGGCTGCTCTTTCTATATAATTCTGTCTGAACTCACACCTCCTAGAGGGTGCTATGAAATATGCTGCTATACTGTCTTCTCCTCATTCACGGGGCCCTGTCCCCGACTTTAATTTGGATGGAAGTGGCTACTGGGCCGGATCTGTACCCAGGCTCAGTTGGGGCTCTGCCTAGGACACAGCATGCAGCCAAAAGAGGAAAACACTTCTTTGTGCAAGACACTATATAGTCTGCCAAGGGGAGTGGTTAACTCGGCTAAACCTGTAAGTCACCTGAGTATAGGGGGTCTACCCAATAACAGTACAGATAAGGAAAAGTAGGGAAGTAAAGCCATAGGGAGCTTAACCCTATGGGTCCCTACATACTATATGTACATTATATTCATAATTGTTATTAAGAACATTAGACTTTGACCTGTCAGGCTTTCATTAACTATAGCTCCCAGCACCTTTTTGATGACTAGGGATTTTGGAAGTTGTTTATTTGACAATAATGGCAACAAGTTTGTCTGTAGAATAGTGCTTTTATACTGCTGCTGGATGAACCTTTACTCTTTGAAATGTAAAAGCGAACAAATAATAAAAGTAACTCAGATATCACAGTTACCCTAGAAAGTAATCGTGTATTACTGAATGCTACATTTACAATGTCAGTGATTATGCACTAAAACTATATTTTCCGTGAACATATAATTTTGTGTGCAAAGTCTTTCAGGTAAAGCTAATGATCGAGTAAATCTAATGTAGAGCGACTGTCATTGAAAATCATTACACTGTAATTTCTTGCCTGGCTTCTTTGTGTGTTAACAGTGTTTTAGTAACTGCACAAGAAAATGCGAACCAATCAAATATACATTCTGATGCATATGGATTAGTGTGAGAAGTGAAATGGATGTCTTGTATGTTTCAGCTTCATAATGAGACATTTCACAATAGTATTATTCCTTATGATTATTGCTTAATAAAAGATTCAATTCAATAAAAATTGTATTTGCCTACTTTCAAATGCCTTATATTGAAAAAGAGCAAATTCTATGATAAATAAGCTATGTGCATTTGTCTCATGCATATAAATGCTGTCATTTTGATTCAATATTTAATACTCAGGAACCAGAAACAATGGCTGTCTTAAGTTATGTTACTGCATCTAAGGCAAGATTTTAAAGAAGAAGGAAAGGTAAAAACTAAGTAAGCTTTATCAGAAAGGTAAATACAGCCATAAGCACTTGCAGAAATGCTGCACTGAGTTCTCTTTCAAAAGAAACAGGATTTGTTGTCTCTTTGTTTTCCTGTTCCAGAGACACGCAGCTCTCTCCTCTCTCTCCTCTCCTGCTCCCCCCTCCCTCAAGAATGCTAAGAACTCCCTTCCCCCTTTAGGAATGTGTGATCTGAGCCAATCAGCAGGAAGCTGACTCATAGTATTACAAACTGAGCATGTACACCAGTCTTGGTGCAGGAGCGTGGCATTATGGGAACTTTCTTTACAGAGCTCAGCGGCTTTTTTTCCTATGAGGCTTCTGATCATCTGAATGGGAAAAATTTGGGGAGACTTAAGGGAGCTGAAAGTATGCCTGCAGCTTGAGATTAACTCTTTATTCCTTCTCCACAACAGGGGAAAGCAGGAAGAAAAGCAGCCCTTCATTTCCTATTAGTTTGTACTCACTGGAGCACAAGCAAGTGCCAAATGCAGGTCATACAAACTAATACAATAGACTGGAGTGTATTTCTTTCAGCATTCTCATAGGGGCACATTTACTAATCCACGAACGCTCCGAAGGCGTCCGAATGCGTTTTTTTCATATGATCTGTATTTTTGCGACTTTTTCGATGCCGTCACGACTTTTTCGTATTTTCCCCGACTTTTCATCAACTTACCGAAATTTTTGGATTGAACGAAAGAACGTTCGTTACACAACGAACGTTCTTTCGTGCGCAAGTGCACTGATCGAGCCCATGCAGACATGCACTGAAGGATCAAAGTCAGAAAGGTTTTCCCGGCGTTTACAATCGTTCAACTTTTACTAAACTTTTGCTTATCACTAACAACTGCACTTAAACATTAGGTGCATCTTCTTGCCTGGCACCTTCTGACAAATGTTGAATGTGTAAAGCCAGCCCTAGATTGCTCTCATGTACATCATAGGTATTAATCAATAAGTTCCTTGATAAATTATTAAAATTTAAAACTTTATTTAATCCCTCTACACTCATATACCATTAAAATGCCCTCATTTATTATTATGCTTCCATACTTTATTTTTCCACATTCTCTGAGTATCACACAAGCACTCAAGAGCCTTCTGGGTAATAGTAAGTACTGATATACGATTTTATTACTAATATTATTATTACATTGTTACATTTATTTTCCACAGCCCCCTACACAAGGGTACATAACTTACAAACAGATATGTTTGCATAAGGGAGATAGAAATATTTGTTTTTTATCTTTAAAAAGACTTTGATATTTACCATGGTGAGACATATATTTCAAATTTCAAATGAACAAAACAGGATGTTTCTCCTGCAAATGACTGGTCTATGGGTGGTTTTGCCTTCTTTTGGATAAATTTCATGAGCATTCTGTAATGGTTCAACTGGATGGACAATTGTAATTTGCCCAGAACATGAGGTATAATGTGTTTTATTGCAATCATGTTTCACTGCATTTATTTAAACACATTATGCAACTTTTTTGCTTTTGAGCTACATTTTTAATACAATGGAATGGAAAAAGGCACTCTTATTTGCATATAAAACAACGCAAATAAATACATTTGTTTTTATGTGCTCATCATTTGTACAAAAATGCCTATGTGTAACAGCCCTTAGTCTTTTTATGATAGTTTGTGTTGTATAATTGGAGACTTGTGCCCAAAGGAAATCTATTGGTAGCAGGCACTATATATAGACCTTAACATCCCAGAGTGTGGTCTGGAATGTACAGAATGGCAAAAACCTTTGTCTGACTGGGTCCCAAATTAACCATGCTTTTTGTGAAGTAGAAAGCATTCCTGAAATAGATACAATATTTATCAATAGTCTATGCAGAGGGAAAAGAACAGGTGTTGTTTCAAAGTAGCCAGAAATGGTTGTTGGGTACTTCTTGCTTGTTTCTGTAATGCTGTAAGTCAGGTGTGCAAGACGTTAAAAGGGGACATACTGTATACCATAATCAATAAAACACTATAAAAAAATATTAAATTAAAAAATCAGATTAAAATAGCTGGTAAATGGGGGTGTGACATGATGCTGTGCTGAGTAGATTCATCAGAAAAGAGCTCCTGTCTAGCTCACCTTACCAAACATAGGGAAATCAACTTATAAAACAAGAGCGCCCACCTTTTACACCTTCTCTTGGTTTGTAACAGTAGCTCTCAATTCTTAGACAGGAGAACCAAACCTCCTGAGGAACCAAGTGGGCCCAAGATGGTGGACTCCAGACAACTCAGCCTGAGCCTGACAGGCTCCACTGCCTCTGGAGTGAGTTCCTGCTCATCGTCACCAGATCTCTGGACAATATTAAGTAATCTATCTACTAAGAAAGATTTAAACTTAGTAGCAAGGACACTTGAAACAAAAGCTAACCCATTGTCTATACATTTGTGACATTCGCAAGTCCAGTCATACACTCCAGCAGATCTAGATTCTAGAACTCCTCTTCTCTCCATCGGGAAGACTCATTAACCGAACTATCTATGCCTAAATATTTCAGATTCTGAATTTGTTAACACATAACTTTTAGGCGCCTTAGATAGTCATGGACCATAGCTGCAACTGGAGCAACAACAGATTACCACAAGTTAAATGCATTGGACCTTTTCTAAAAACCCTGAGATCATCCAACCCACCAATCCAGCCTCTCATGTCTGAATGCACTAGACCTGGAATCTTTGGCTAGGAAGCTTTTGGATGCTTTACCAACATTTTTCCAGCATTTTGGATGGCAAATAGTCATTACTATTTGGGACGCACTAGATCCTTTGTATAGATACTAGAATAATTTTCACTAATGAACTGAAAGGGATGATCTCCCTAGGACTTTCTAGCACCCACCCTCAAATTAAGAAGATCAGTAAAAGGAGAGAAACCAAACAACCAACCAAATTTGGAACTTGGCTGCCAACCTTTATACCATGACCCAAACATAATTACGAATCATGACTCATAATTAAGATCCATGTTTCTAAAATATATACCCCTTTCCCCATTCTCTTTTTCCTTGCTGCATCTTATCATATACTGTTTCTGTACATTGATATTTATTATTTTCTCTAATAGAATAAAAATAAAAAGAAATATATGTCTGCAGAAAAGTATATCAGATGCAGGAAGTTACAGAGAAAGCAAAACTACAGCCATTGCACTGGAATTGATAACTAAAAGGGCACTGTTTGCATATCTTTTTATAACAGACACTGGGTAAAGAGAGACACCAGCAACAAGGTGGGAGGGGTTTCCCTGCTACTGCAGATTCAGCCTGTCAGTCAGTGCTATGAACTCTTCCTGTGGAAGAATGAAGAGACACTCCCACCCAGGGTTGCCAGGTTGGTGTTTTTTTTGCCAAATTGGGCTACTAATTTAAAGCCCAGGTGGGTACAAACCCGCTAAGATACAGATTTGGGCTATTTTTTGAGCCTTGGCAGGTTTGTAGTTTGGAAACTAGCTAAAGTTTTTTTTCTCCTAGTTTATCTGGCATGCCTGTCCCAGTGCATGCTGGGTAATGCAGTTTAAATCTAACAATTAGCCTACAGCTAAGATTGGTATAAAACTACAATATCCAGCATGCAATTGGACAGTATAGACAGATACTCCCTTTTTTTATTCCTCTTTGCTGTTTCAGACTCAACATAAAGCAGCAAAACTACAATAACCTGCTTGGACTGGGCATAGAGGGCAGGGAAACATCAGTCATCCCAGTAACTGAGAGGGGCACAGGGCAAGGGTAGTGATTATACACTTTAAAAAGGCATGTTTTCCCATATATACTTTTATTTTTTAGATTTTTTTTCATTGGACATCTTGGGCTATTTTTGGGCTACTTTCGAAGTGGCTATTGGCTAGTTTTGGGCTGGTTTTAGAACTGCCTTTTGCTGGTTTGAAAAAAATAAATCTGGCAAACCTGCTCCAACCCCTCATTTTAGCCTAGACTCAAAAGAGAAAAGATCTCTCTGCAGCTGTGATATAATAATAGTTTTAGGAGG
This sequence comes from Xenopus tropicalis, assembly GCF_000004195.4. Lineage (NCBI taxonomy): Eukaryota > Metazoa > Chordata > Amphibia > Anura > Pipidae > Xenopus > Xenopus tropicalis. Next base: position 68,609,394 of record NC_030681.2, read on the forward strand.
TAAAATGCTTTCAAAAGAAATAGGCACCAGTGGTTCATAACCAGTTTTTTTGGAACAGACAGCTACCTTACAAAGCTAACTTTGTAAAAAAATAACTAATGTAACAGACCTAATAGTGTACTATCACAGGAGCTAGTCTGTTACTTTCTAAGTCTTGTTTATTTGGTCCTTGTACTCAGCCTTAACTTACCTTAGGGCTTAGTCTTACATACCTGTACAGGTATGGGACCTGTTATCCAGAATGCTCAGGACCTGGGGTTTTCCTGGTAAGGCATCTTTCCGTAATTTGGATCTCCATAACTTAAGTCTGCTAAAAATCATTTAAACATTAAATAAACCCAATAGGACTATTTTGCCTCCAGTAAGGTGTAATTAAATCTTAGTTGGGATCAAGTACAAAGTACTGTTTTATTATTACAGAGAAAAAGGAAATCATTTTTAAAAATTAGAACTATTTGCTTATAATAGAGTCTATGGGAGATGGCCTCTGTAATTCGGAACTTTCTGGATAACAGGTTTCTGGATAAGGGATCCCATACCTGTACTGAGAATTACCTTTACTTTAGGCCCTCTGGCAGATTGAGTTGCTATGATGGAGTCCAGAACGAGACTGAACACATGTTCCCTTTTCTATAATAGACAAGGTAACCGGGAAGTGATGTAAAACCCTTTGGAAAATACAGCAGTTATAGGTTACTGTCCGGGGGACATCCTGAGCAGTAGGGTGCCAGAAGTGGCACCATAAGGACTTTAAAAAAATGTCAGTGCCGTTGTGTCCAACTGATGTTATAGTGCAAGCACAACTGTGTCATTTGTGCACACAATGTATTTGCACTCTGCATTTGCAGTTGCAAACAATGCCTTATGACAATAAAAACAGATAATACAACAACCAACTGTAAATACTACTTTCAGTTAAAAAATAAATAAATAAAAGATGCCAGGCTTCATATAAAGTTACATTTCTTTTTGAGCAATCTGAAGAATATATCAGGTGTATAGAGCTCCTGCATGGTGGTGCTAATTTCTCAAGAGGTGCATTTGTTTCATTAGCATAGCAATACTGACTCTGAAAGCAGCAGATCTTTAGGATGCATTTTATTATTGTGTCAGATTTTAACTGAGATAATCAATCTAGTTTAGTGGGCCTTCACTGCTGAAATGGAAACCTGCAATCTAAATAGAAAAAAACTTTTCTTTCTTTAATATAATTTACAGCAACACTGTGTAACACAAAACAGATTGAGTTCCTTTTTGTACAACCTCAAATGCGTGATTTATTGTAATTTATTTTTCTACTCTTATTTTTCATTCTTTATTAAATCATTTCACAATCTTCAAGTAATGCTAGAACAGCAAGAACTTAACACTTTCACTGCCAGGGTCAGTGATATTGAGAATTTGTATGCATGTCCATCATTATCATGATGCAAAAAAACTGAATTTTATCCATCACAAGGGGCATTTTGTCTTGGTTCTAACCAAGCTGCATCAGGTGTGGCATGCCAGACCTTTTTTTATTGTTTATGGAGCATTATCATTAAATTAAAAATCCTTTAAAAGAATCATTGCATTAAATTATTAGACTCTCTAAATATAATGTATTAAAAATTATAAGCCATTTAAAAAAGATTTCAGTTGTTTCAAAGTGTTGCTAATCTAAGCAGCTTCTATGCTGCCCAGCTTTGTGGTGGGCAGGCCTTTGTCATTGGCTATGGGGCCAAACTCACAGTGCTACTTGTTTTAGTGATGTTAATAATCAGCATAGGTGTTGGAATATTTAAGCCTTCATCGCTACTTACCCAACACAAGGTTCCTCTAAGATATGCAAAATAGCAGTTTACCAATTTTTACAGAGCGGACATTGTGCTGCCCACCCTGGACTGTCACATTCCCCAAACTTGCGCATGAATGGACTGGTAGATGCGTCCATACTATACATGTGTCACACTATTGATGATATGACTTTTTATATTAGCCATGACATGTAAAGGTTTGAGCTCAGTGTTACTGGTGCATTCATACTAGTACCAGCAAGCTGAGCTGTGAGTGCCATGTGCAGTATGTAAGAGGTCTTCCCAAAAATAAAAAAAAACAATATTACTTAGTGAAATTGGTGGTCAAATTATCAGTTCTGGGAGTCCAATAGGTACCAACAAGCAATTAATATTTATTTAGATCTGAAAATGAAATAAACATTTTTCGCTACAGGAAAAAAGCGAAACATAATTTATGTTCAAAAGTATGTTTACAGTTGTCAAATTTGTCACACTGTGATAAGAACTGCCCATATTTACTAACCCATGGCAACCAATCAAATGTTTGCCTGCAATGCTCTATCAGTAGCTGGCTGAAAAACAACACATCAAAATATATATAGGACTGCCTTGTACCCACCAGTGCTGTACTCTGAACCACCTTGTGCCAGATTTTTAATCCGACATGACATACAGAATCCAGATATTTTGAATGAGCATTAGTGAGAATGATTTTGCTCTTATATTTACATCCAGGAATTAATATCTGACCCCTACCATGTAGAGTGGTCAGGACCAAAGAGTAGAGAGGTTCTAAAGTGAGCAATTGTGTCCATGGAAACACAATAGCATGTCATTCACAAATCTCCACTAGAAGTATACAACATTAGTAACACATGGCACATTAATAACTGAGTAGACAAAGTTATTTTTCCCACAAAAGCAACTAGAAATGAAATGAATGTCTTACATATTTGTTTTCAATAGATTATATATTACATGCCCATTAATTACTGATTTGTCACTATGAGGGCGATGTCAACATTACCTTGGCAGCAATATTCAAATGAAATTGGTCTCCTTCAGCATTGTTTTTTTCCTAATGATTGCCTTTTCAGTACAGAAACACTGTAATTATTGTGTTCAAAAGAGACTGTTATTGCCATTGTTAGTGCATGCAGAAATGATCTTTTTTGTAAATGAACAACATATGGAGGGTGGTTATAATAAGCAAATGCACTATGTCTTGCCGCTCGGAACATTACCGTTTTGCAGCTTGAAACATTAAACTCTGCCATTTATTCTCAGTGAAAGGGCTTATGCAATGTTGTATACAGAGATTTTCACGGCTTATGGCAGAGCTTAAAATTGAATACAGTGGCAGGGTATTGGAACACAACAGAAGGCTCTTAACAGGTCAAAGTAACAGAACAATATTCCAGCATACAAGGGAAAGTAAAAGTACTGTATTTCTGCCATGTCCATAAACTTCAAAAGAAATTTCAAACAATACACATTACACCATAGCTCTATCTGTAACTAATATATATATACTTTTTCAAAAAGAAAATAACTAAAAAAACGATACATTCAGCTATTGAAAACAGGTATATCTAGAACTTTAGTTACTACTTAATAACATAATAGAGAGCGCCACATCAAACATTTAACATTTAAAGGATAAGTAAACCTTTATCAAAAAAGCCACTAAAAGACTCAATAGAGCCCCCAGAATAACATACATTTCTCCCTGCACTCAGTTTCATGTAGATTCTATATGTGGCTCATCTTCAACTCTCTGATTTACTTCCTAGTCTATTGTGCAGCTCTTCCCCCTTTTCTTTGTTGAGCTCTCCTTCTTTTTCTGACTATGAAGATGGTCGAAGAGGTGCCTACTGTACATACCTATTGCAAATATGCACAGTAGACACCTCTTCAACCATCTTCACAGTCAGAGAGAGAAGGAGAACTCAGCTGGGAGCTGTATAGAATCATTTTAGAGATAAAAAAAGGTTTACTTATTCTTTAAACTGTTTGTATGAGACCATGCATTTTACAGGTTTCTCTGTTTCACTGCTACACTATATTAGCAAAAGTATGTGGATATCTGCCTGTCCAAAATCTTATTCCAAAGTCAATGGTATTAAAATAAAGTTAATATACTGTATACTCTCTAGTGGTGTATAGGTTTCATTTGGTGACAGCTACATGCATATAACCCTTGGAAGCCACCATGCTGAAGGAAGACCAAGCTCTGGTACAGTTATAGTACAACTACAGGAAACCATTAACAGTGACTTTTGCTTTAGGCAGATCAAATATTGATTAGTTGTTTCAATATTATGCATTGATCATTCAGTAATATATGTGTATTACAATAAATTATTGTTAAGTTTATTGTGCTGTTATTTACTTTACAGCATTTCTTCAAGTTTGCTGTTGTGATTCAAACTTGGCCTTACTAAAAGGCAATGGCACAGGGTGCACATTTGAGCATTTTACTAGCCACTTTTTTCTACTAGCCACTTTTTTCTTTGCCAACAGAAATCCCTCTGTGTTGTACACTTAAAAATGACAATTACTTATATACAGAAAATGTATTTTTCGATATTCATTTCAAGATAATTGAAATGATGTTATGTACTGTTCTACATTGGTATACCCATTTTACTAACACTTCTCTACTATTCTATGTCTAGCCCCAAATACACATATTTAAATATTTTTTTCCATAATTTTAATAAATAAACTCACTGGGACCAGAACATTCTTATGGATCTAAAGTATAGTTCCTTAAAGGCATGTGTTTTTCAAGGAATACAAGTTTAACGGTGGACCCTGCCAATTGAATAGAATGGAGCCCCTTAATCTGATCACAACCAGTTACACCCAGGCTATAGCCTATTCCAGTGATCCCCAAGCAGTGGCTCATAAGCAACATGTTGCTCTCCCACCCCTTGGATGTTGCTCTCAGTGTCCTCAAAGCAGGGCTTATTTTTGAATTATGGGCTTGGAGGCAAGTTTTGGTTACATGAAAACCTGGTGTACTGCCAAACAGAGCCTCCTGTAGGCTGCCAGTCCATATAGGGGCTACCAAATAGCAAATAACAGTCCTTATTTGGCACCCCCAGGAACATGTTTTATGTTTGTGTTGCTCCCCAAGTCTTTTTACATAAGAATGTGGCTCATGGGTAAAAAAGGTTGGGGACCCCTGGCCTATTCCATCAAAACACAGGGTAACAGGGTGATATTTTTTATTATTAGGTAACTTTACTAAGCTATTGTAAGTGTTCCTCACAGTGTACTAATGCCTCTGTTCAAAATTAAACTGCCAACATATATTAGAGTTCCAAAGCCAATTTATAAATGGGAATAGCTTTATTATAACTGGCACATCACTATTGCGCTTTCTTTAATTACTCACTTTAGTTTATGACTAAAATCAATTTCTTTCTGACTCACTGCCATACTGATTAATATGCACCCTCAATATCGAGTGGGAATGGTAACTACATGAGGGTCAATGAGTAGAGGACAGATATGCAACTCTGTCATATTTTAGTTTGGGCACAGAGAAAAAAATTTCCTTTTCAAAAGCAGAGCACAAGATCCAATTGACTGCTTTACAATAATAAAAAATATGACTAGAAGAAATTGGCATATTCTGTCATCTCAGATTAATTTCAGTCCCCAGCATTAATAAGAAAAAAAAGGTGATCAGTTGTAAGTAAGGTCTGGGAAAGGGTTTTTCATACACCAGTTATTGGAAAAGTTTCTCAGATAGGTGAATCACATAAATCATGGGCATTTTTTAGTTCTAGTTCTTAAAATATTATCTAACTACTCCTTGAAGTGAATATGAGTTATTTTAAAATCTCCCCCACTCCGCACAATTTTATTTTTATAAGAAAATACAAACAAGAGTCACTAAAAAAACCCACTATTAATTTTATTGATATCCAACCATCTGTCAAGGTTAAGAGTTGTAAAAATCATGACAAATATATGCTGAAAATAGACAAACTGCATGGCAAAGTGGAACAGTGGTCACTCACAAATCCAAGCTTACTGACAAGGATAGACAGACGTAACAAGATAGCTACTAAAAACCTCAAAACTTAGGCTTTATCACAGAGTTGTATCACCACATCTTAATCAAAGTGTAAACATAAACTGTATGTTGTTTTAACACAAAATACGGAAGCTGCTTGCATTCAAGCCCAATGCAAAAACACAATGGTAAATATAATAGATAATGAAATTATAGATATTTCACCATTTCTACTGCATCTGAATAGGTAAAATTCAAAGCATGCCTTCTTTGGATTGGGTCACTTGTTAACTGTGGCATAGTGGCATATCCATTATAGCATGGGTAGCCACCTCATGGCTGGTAAAAAGTACTATATTTGTTCTTCACCAAGGAATTTGTGGAAAGCTAAATTGCAACCACTGTTCCCTTATTATGTTGCCACACTCCAAGATGATAATACCCCTACAAACACTTCTCAACAAATTCAAGAGTGCTTCATGGGCATCTCATGACTGTTATTTGGTCCAATGATTGTTCATCATAGGGTTATAATGGGACAGTTTACAGAATCAGGTGGACTTTATGGTGTTCTTTCATTATATTCTCATATTCAAAAACAAAATAATACCCCTAGAAGCACAGGTGAACTAACTTGAAAGCATCTTAAACACTAGGATGATGTCAAGTACAGAAGTATGATGTAGATTTTGACCATCAAAGACCTGGAGATGTTTTTCTTGAGGGTTCATGCAATATCCCACTAAAACCAATTTGTGGTTTGGCAGTAGTCAAGAAGGACTGCATGTATTTTATAGGTAAAGAGGAGTCTACTATTTTTTGGGAACATTAATTTTTCATTTTTAAAAAAAAATCAACTATTTGTTTCATGTCCAACTCCTAAAAAATCCTTACTGACTGCATCTGATTTTCACTCCTACATATAATGCAAAAAAGCTGGCCGGGCTTTAAAAGCCATAAAATGTATACTACTGCATTGTGTTATATATGTGTGAATATATTTAATATGCATTCTATGACAGAGAAACTAGTATTTATTTTGTAAAAAATAACACATTGTTACATTACACATTGTTTTTAGGCAGAACTAAATACTATTTTTAATAGGTTTCCAGTTACATGTGCTGCTTGAAAGCCACCTAAGTGCTTGCATATTGGGAAATATAAGTGGTAAAAGAGTTGGAAAGTGTTATGCAGGAACAGAAAGGGGGAGTATAAAAATGTTATGCAAACAATACAAACCCTTGCCTAAAAAGGTTATGCACATGGAAACAAGAAAATTATTCCTACAGTTTCAGACATGGAAAAATAACACATTACAAAAAACACGGTTTAGAAAGAAAAAAAAATAATGAAGAAATTTCATGAATTAAGATATAAATAATAACACAGCTGAGAATAACTTAGAAGTGTGAAGGGTGAAGAGCAGGAAAAGTAATTTTGCAAGTACACAGGACTAAGTGATCAAAAGGTAAATGGTAAGTACCACAAATATAAATACATGCAAAAATAAAATAAGGCACACTGTACTTTAGATATAAGCAGAAATTAACAGAAGAGCACTGTGGGTATCAAAAAATTGAGTTTTAAAAGTGAAGCTTTGACTGGAAAAGGTTTAAAATTCAGCAATTAACAAAATTCTGACTTACTCTTAAAATGTTGAGTTTTTCAGAATGTCTGGCCTTTCTGCAAAATAACTCTGTGGGAATATTGCAAGGCTTAGTAAATGAAAGTAAAGTATAATGGAAGTATTATGATCATAAGATTGCCAAGACATGGGTAAACCCAGTATGGTGGCCCTAGTGGTTTACCTTTGATCATATCGTTTATAGGCTGGGACCTCCCTTCTTGCATTTGTATTTCTGGGGAAAAGTGTCACTTTAAAAAAGCATTGGTGTTTAAAGCTGATCCAAACCCACTGTAGATGTCAGAATTGGTCCAGTCAGGACAGAGATTAGCCTACCTGTTGGCCTACTTCCTTCTCCATTACTCTTTGCCTAGAGCTAGAAAATTCCTGTAATTGTAGTTTATGGTAGCCAAGAGATCTTGTAATTAGTGTATGAAAATTGGTGTGTTTTACCCTGCACTTCTGAATTCTTTATACTGCATTAATCTATCTGACTGTACCTGTTTTTCCTCTCCACTCCTACTCTAATTCCTGATTCATTGTCTCTATGTTACAAATGTATGACTCAGCCTGTTCCTTGACTGTAAAATAATCCCTGGTACTTCATTCAATGTCTCTCCTGTGTATGACCCAGCCTGTTGTTTTTTTTCCATTTCTGTACCCCTCAGTGTAACTGCATGCTAACAATTTGCGGATGCAAACCACAATGTTTTCTTTTTCCACAATGCAGCCATATATGATGTGTTTTGACAGTCTATTTAGCCAGGAGAGAAATGCCTAAAACTATTTATTCTCCACCTGACACAGTGATGCATATTTAGCAAAGATGACACTGTATTGGGGCATTTTGGACCAAATATTTCAGTTCTGTGAGGCTCTTTTACAAACCTTATATAATTTCCTATAATTGTGTTGGGTTGAAAACCCCAACATACTGTTCTTCGACTTTGGCTTATTCTTCCGCTTCTTCTTCTTAGCGCCCCCCATTTTCTAAACGCTACTCTTTCTACAGTTTTTGGGGTACAACACCCAAACTCTCCACACTTCTTCACTCTATAGCGGAGCAGGTTGCTTGTGTTTTTTTAAGTGATCCCGCCCCCCGTCTTTTTGTGGCGCCGCTCTGAACACCCCAATTTTTCCATTGACTTTGACAGGGAAGATTTTCAAACTGCTGCCACACTTACAGCTTTGAAGCTACAGTCCCCAAACTTGAATAACATAATAATGGGGTCACTCCGAATGAAACAGCCACATTTGTTGGATGACCCCAAAGTGGGAGGGGCCAACAACAGCCAATCAAATTTCACCCATTGATTTATGGGGAAATTGAAACTGCTGCCAATGTTACAGCTTTGAGGCTACACTCCCCAAAAGTGGGCGGAGCTGTGAACAGCCAATCAAATTTCACCTATTGAATTTTATTGGTTTAATGCCAGGGTTCCCAAACTTTGCACATTCAGTCACTGGGTGACTTCATACTCAATGTTAGAAAAAGTGGGCGGGGCCTCCAAACGCCAATCACATATCTTTCATTGTTTTCAGTGGGGAAATTTTAACTGTTGCCATTCTCATATGTTTAATGGCAGGGTCCCCAAACTTTGCACAGTTTGTCACTGGGTGACTATGTTCCAAGTTTAGAAAAGTGGGTGAGGCCAACAACAGCCAATCAGATTTCACCTATAGACTTCATACGTTTAAATTTAAACTGCTGCCATTTTTTACATATTAATACTAAGGTCCCTAAACTTTCCAGAGCTAGTCACCAGGTAGCTGCGGTTCAGAGTTGGAAAAAGTGGGTGGAGACACCAGCAGCCAATCAGATTTTAACTAGTCACTGGCTGACTATATATTCAGGGTTAGAACAAGTGGGTGGAGGCACCAACAGCCAATCCATTTCCACCCATTAAATTTCATTGGTTTAGATTTAACTGATGCCATTATTTAAGTATTAATTCCAGAGTTGTTAAACTTTCCAGAGTTACTCACTTGGCTTTTGCCGTTAGAAAAAAGTGGGGGAAGACACCAACAGCCAATCACATTTCACCTATTTACTTTCAATGGTGAAGTGTAAAATGCTTTCAGTCTCACAATTTTTATGCCTAAGTCCCCAAACTTTGCACAGTTGGTCACTGGGGGACTCCAGTTCAAAAATAGGAAAAGTGAGTTGGGCCACTAACAGCCAATCAGATCCATCAATTGAGTTTTATTGATTTAAATGCCAGGGTGCCCACTGTTTGTCACTGGGTGAGTTCGACTCAAGGTTAGAAAAAGTGGGCACACCCACCAATCACAATTCACCTATTGACTTTTATTGGTTTAAATTTAAACTGCTGCTGTTCTGTAACTATTAATCCTAGGGTCCCTAAATTTTGCAGAGTTAGTCACTGGGTAACTGCAGTTCCAGGTTAGAAAAAGTGGGCGGAGCCATCAATCAGATGTCACTCATTGACTTTCAGTGGGGAAATTTAAATTGCTGCCATTCAGACATTATTAAAACCAGGTTCCCCAAACTTTGCACAGTGGTTTTACTATATAACTGTGATCCAAGGTTAGAAAAAGTGGGCGGAGCCAACAGTTCAGATTTCATTCAGTGACTTCACCTTTTTCAACCCAACATGAAGTTTGTTCTCAAACTTCCCTTTCTAGTTTGATAATTTTGCTGTCCCAAAAAAGGGGAAGATAATTTTACAATTCCTTTACTTAAAACTAGAGACTGCTGGTCTGCCTTTATATATAATTGTCATTTACTATGAACCACACCAGTTTACACAAATTCTAATGCTGTATATATACAGTATAGCATAGTAAAGAAGGCACTCACTAAAACACTTAACTAACTGGGTGCCAAGATATAGTTGAACACAACCAAAGATAAGATCCAGCACTCACAGGACTTGTGAAAACCATGAAAAAGAAATATTTTGTTGGGATCTCAGGATGTTTTCATAATTGTCACAAATCCTGTGAGTGCTGGACCTTCTCTGTGATTTTATATATATATATATATATATATATATATATATATATATATATATATATATATATATATATATATATATATATATATGTGTGTGTGTGTACTTAATACATGCCAAAACTGTATTGATTTGCATTCCCCATATTTCATTAATTAGTTATATTTTGCCTTCTGTCATACCGCCTATACCTCCTTAAGTTTCAGTAACTTGCTTAGTTGTGCAGAGAACTTTGCTCACTATCCCATTGCTTTTACAAATACACGAAATAACATAATCATCAACAGATGTTATAAAGCTCACATTTTGCATTCCGCTAATTTTTCTAAACTAAGAATATTGGGTCTTTCTATGGCCCAAACAGATGGGAATAACTTTTTTTTTTACCTTGTGGTTCTTCTAAAGATCAAGTTTACATATTAATTGAATGTTGTTTTGCAGTAGAGAAAAAGAATAATCTGTTATTCTGGAAATGTGCTGTGCCTGAAATACTTACAAAGCAGACTGTGAAGAGACTTTGAAAATGTACTCTTCTGGGCCCAGCAAGGCTTTCTTGAGAATTATAGGGATAACACCTATTTGGTTTTAGAATTCCTGTTTCATTTTTTGAGGCATAAAATCCCCCGCTTCCACTTTTCTGCAGTTTGGAGGTTTTCAGTCTTTTTAGGTTTAGGACACTTTTATCAACATTTAGTTGCCCCCCTCTCCCCACCTTTGAAGTCATGGTGTTTTAGAAATATATAAAAACATGTTCATTTTCCTATAGCTCCATAGATAATAACAACAAAAAAATAAGCAGGGGCCCCAAAATTTCAAATTCCCAACGTCTGTATAGGGGGCAAATGCAAAAATTTAGGGAACCACTAGCTTTAATGCCTGGTATCTATGCTGGCAACAGTGGAAGCGTAAAAGGTAATCCAGATCAAACTGACCTATGTTATAACCTCACAGGGAAGTAGGCACATTTTTTATGGTAGTATCTACTTTTCCTGTTACCTGTGGCAACCTTGGTCCCTGTGCAAGTGCATAACTACAGTGGATACCTAGATTATGCCAAGTGCAGGTTTAGTAGCTTGGGTATAGCAGGAAAATGGGGTGCTGCAGTATACCAACAATGAATACCTTGGACCTTTACTACATGAGCTTCTATACTAAATCTAGCTCTCTGCCTTTTCCATGCTGGTTTCTTCCATTTGCTTGTGTGTGTTTTGGCTGTTTAGGTCAGCTCCTGAACAAACATATTTCTCTAGCCTCCATGTTGGCCTGCCTGAATACTCCATTGGTGCGGTACTAACTCCTGGTCATTCTTCTCAAGCAGAGGTCAAGGGGAAAAGGGTGGTGAGTATGACGAACACATGTTGAAACAATGTTGAAAAGTGCACTTTGCACTTTGGTAGAAATAATATAAAAACAAGTTATACCCTAAATGGTAGTGTTTCTGGGGCATCCTTAACCCTTTCACTGCCAGCCGATTTGTCCCAAAAGTGAACATCTACTGCCAAGCTGTTTTTAGACATTTTGCACTCATTACATTTGCTTCGGTTTCTTGACAGGAAAACCTACATGAAATAAAGCATGTTATATATCGTTTTTTCCGGAACGAATTGGGCTTGAACATTGTAATAAAATTTTGTACTTTTTCTGGAGATTTAACACATTTTTTGAGTGAAATATGTTAAAAAAAAGTGAAATAAAGAAAAAAGTATTTTTATTTTGTGTTTTTTTTCCAAGAACGATTACATTAACTTACAAAAATTTTACTGTTTCTAAAAGCCCCGATTCTACTGAATCCAACAATACCAAATATGTATTGGTAACCCACTTTTCTTGCCCAGAAGACACCACAATAATAAAACAGCATTTTGCGCAATTTTACATCGAAATAAAAGTGAAAAGGCCATCTCTATTTTAACATGGCATATCTTATGACAGAAATGGAAGACCCCCATAAGTCACACATTTTTAGAAACCGCACACCTCTATATTTTTAGTTGTGGTGTAGTTTTTGCTCTAAATGTAGCTCCTGTCGTACAGATAGCGTAAAAACATATGCCATATTTTTAAATTTTTTTTTTTTTTCTGAAACACTATCATAGTAACGAAGTCCAAAGTAAATTTGAGAATAAAACACTAATGAAAATTTTCAAATGAAGACAGGTTGTAAAAGAAAAAGTTATCCCGAGTAAAACGATACCCCACATTCATGGGTGCACCTAAAGCCGCAGCCTCCAAACAGCCCAAAACAGGGGCAATACATAAGAGCAATTTCAGCTCGAAAGTTTGGAGCTGCGCTCTAAGTGCACACCATGCAGCTTTTCAGTCTAAACACCCCCTTACCTGTGAAATACCCCCACAAACTATATGTTTTCTGAAAGTGCACACCTGTGGCTATTCAGCAGCGCCATTCTTGCTTTCCTGCATGCAGAATTGTGGACGCAGTTCTCCGTAGAAGTTTGCGATTTGGCCTGAAATAAAGAAAAAAAATGATCCAAAGTTAGATTTCTCCCCGAAATTGCCATAACAACGAAATAAAACCACTAAAACATCAATCTGCAACTTGTCCTGAACAAAATGATACCCCACATGCATGGGTGCACCTAAAGCCACGGCCTCCAAACAGCCCAAAACAGGGGCAATACATAAGAGCAATTTCAGCTCGAAAGTTTGGAGCTGCGCTCTAAGTGCACACCATGCAGCTTTTCAGTCTAAACACCCCCTTACCTGTGAAATACCCCCACAAACTATATGTTTTCTGAAAGTGCACACCTGTGGCTATTCAGCAGCGCCATTCTTGCTTTCCTGCATGCAGAATTGTGGACGCAGTTCTCCGTAGAAGTTTGCGATTTGGCCTGAAATAAAGAAAAAAAATGATCCAAAGTTAGATTTCTCCCCGAAATTGCCATAACAACGAAATAAAACCACTAAAACATCAATCTGCAACTTGTCCTGAACAAAATGATACCCCACATGCATGGGTGCACCTAAAGCCACGGCCTCCAAACAGCCCAAAACAGGGGCAATACATAAGAGCAATTTCAGCTCGAAAGTTTGGAGCTGCGCTCTAAGTGCACACCATGCAGCTTTTCAGTCTAAACACCCCCTTACCTGTGAAATACCCCCACAAACTATATGTTTTCTGAAAGTGCACACCTGTGGCTATTCAGCAGCGCCATTCTTGCTTTCCTGCATGCAGAATTGTGGACGCAGTTCTCCGTAGAAGTTTGCGATTTGGCCTGAAATAAAGAAAAAAAATGATCCAAAGTTAGATTTCTCCCCGAAATTGCCATAACAACGAAATAAAACCACTAAAACATCAATCTGCAACTTGTCCTGAACAAAATGATACCCCACATGCATGGGTGCACCTAAAGCCACGGCCTCCAAACAGCCCAAAACAGGGGCAATACATAAGAGCAATTTCAGCTCGAAAGTTTGGAGCTGCGCTCTAAGTGCACACCATGCAGCTTTTCAGTCTAAACACCCCCTTACCTGTGAAATACCCCCACAAACTATATGTTTTCTGAAAGTGCACACCTGTGGCTATTCAGCAGTGCCATTCTTGCTTTCCTGCATGCAGAATTGTGGACGCAGTTCTCCGTAGAAGTTTGCGATTTGGCCTGAAATAAAGAAAAAAAATGATCCAAAGTTAGATTTCTCCCCGAAATTGCCATAACAACGAAATAAAACCACTAAAACATCAATCTGCAACTTGTCCTGAACAAAACGATACCCCACATGCATGGGTGCACCTAAAGCCACGGCCTCCAAACAGCCCAAAACAGGGGCAATACATAAGAGCAATTTCAGCTCGAAAGTTTGGAGCTGCGCTCTAAGTGCACACAACATGCAGCTTTTCAGTCTAAACACCCCCTTACCTGTGAAATACCCCCACAAACTATATGTTTTCTGAAAGTGCACACCTGTGGCTATTCAGCAGCGCCATTCTTGCTTTCCTGCATGCAGAATTGTGGACGCAGTTCTCCGTAGAAGTTTGCGATTTGGCCTGAAATAAAGAAAAAAAATGATCCAAAGTTAGATTTCTCCCCGAAATTGCCATAACAACGAAATAAAACCACTAAAACATCAATCTGCAACTTGTCCTGAACAAAATGATACCCCACATGCATGGGTGCACCTAAAGCCACGGCCTCCAAACAGCCCAAAACAGGGGCAATACATAAGAGCAATTTCAGCTCGAAAGTTTGGAGCTGCGCTCTAAGTGCACACCATGCAGCTTTTCAGTCTAAACACCCCCTTACCTGTGAAATACCCCCACAAACTATATGTTTTCTGAAAGTGCACACCTGTGGCTATTCAGCAGCGCCATTCTTGCTTTCCTGCATGCAGAATTGTGGACGCAGTTCTCCGTAGAAGTTTGCGATTTGGCCTGAAATAAAGAAAAAAAATGATCCAAAGTTAGATTTCTCCCCGAAATTGCCATAACAACGAAATAAAACCACTAAAACATCAATCTGCAACTTGTCCTGAACAAAATGATACCCCACATGCATGGGTGCACCTAAAGCCACGGCCTCCAAACAGCCCAAAACAGGGGCAATACATAAGAGCAATTTCAGCTCGAAAGTTTGGAGCTGCGCTCTAAGTGCACACCATGCAGCTTTTCAGTCTAAACACCCCCTTACCTGTGAAATACCCCCACAAACTATATGTTTTCTGAAAGTGCACACCTGTGGCTATTCAGCAGCGCCATTCTTGCTTTCCTGCATGCAGAATTGTGGACGCAGTTCTCCGTAGAAGTTTGCGATTTGGCCTGAAATAAAGAAAAAAAATGATCCAAAGTTAGATTTCTCCCCGAAATTGCCATAACAACGAAATAAAACCACTAAAACATCAATCTGCAACTTGTCCTGAACAAAATGATACCCCACATGCATGGGTGCACCTAAAGCCACGGCCTCCAAACAGCCCAAAACAGGGGCAATACATAAGAGCAATTTCAGCTCGAAAGTTTGGAGCTGCGCTCTAAGTGCACACCATGCAGCTTTTCAGTCTAAACACCCCCTTACCTGTGAAATACCCCCACAAACTATATGTTTTCTGAAAGTGCACACCTGTGGCTATTCAGCAGTGCCATTCTTGCTTTCCTGCATGCAGAATTGTGGACGCAGTTCTCCGTAGAAGTTTGCGATTTGGCCTGAAATAAAGAAAAAAAATGATCCAAAGTTAGATTTCTCCCCGAAATTGCCATAACAACGAAATAAAACCACTAAAACATCAATCTGCAACTTGTCCTGAACAAAACGATACCCCACATGCATGGGTGCACCTAAAGCCACGGCCTCCAAACAGCCCAAAACAGGGGCAATACATAAGAGCAATTTCAGCTCGAAAGTTTGGAGCTGCGCTCTAAGTGCACACAACATGCAGCTTTTCAGTCTAAACACCCCCTTACCTGTGAAATACCCCCACAAACTATATGTTTTCTGAAAGTGCACACCTGTGGCTATTCAGCAGCGCCATTCTTGCTTTCCTGCATGCAGAATTGTGGACGCAGTTCTCCGTAGAAGTTTGCGATTTGGCCTGAAATAAAGAAAAAAAATGATCCAAAGTTAGATTTCTCCCCGAAATTGCCATAACAACGAAATAAAACCACTAAAACATCAATCTGCAACTTGTCCTGAACAAAATGATACCCCACATGCATGGGTGCACCTAAAGCCACGGCCTCCAAACAGCCCAAAACAGGGGCAATACATAAGAGCAATTTCAGCTCGAAAGTTTGGAGCTGCGCTCTAAGTGCACACCATGCAGCTTTTCAGTCTAAACACCCCCTTACCTGTGAAATACCCCCACAAACTATATGTTTTCTGAAAGTGCACACCTGTGGCTATTCAGCAGCGCCATTCTTGCTTTCCTGCATGCAGAATTGTGGACGCAGTTCTCCGTAGAAGTTTGCGATTTGGCCTGAAATAAAGAAAAAAAATGATCCAAAGTTAGATTTCTCCCCGAAATTGCCATAACAACGAAATAAAACCACTAAAACATCAATCTGCAACTTGTCCTGAACAAAATGATACCCCACATGCATGGGTGCACCTAAAGCCACGGCCTCCAAACAGCCCAAAACAGGGGCAATACATAAGAGCAATTTCAGCTCGAAAGTTTGGAGCTGCGCTCTAAGTGCACACCATGCAGCTTTTCAGTCTAAACACCCCCTTACCTGTGAAATACCCCCACAAACTATATGTTTTCTGAAAGTGCACACCTGTGGCTATTCAGCAGCGCCATTCTTGCTTTCCTGCATGCAGAATTGTGGACGCAGTTCTCCGTAGAAGTTTGCGATTTGGCCTGAAATAAAGAAAAAAAATGATCCAAAGTTAGATTTCTCCCCGAAATTGCCATAACAACGAAATAAAACCACTAAAACATCAATCTGCAACTTGTCCTGAACAAAATGATACCCCACATGCATGGGTGCACCTAAAGCCACGGCCTCCAAACAGCCCAAAACAGGGGCAATACATAAGAGCAATTTCAGCTCGAAAGTTTGGAGCTGCGCTCTAAGTGCACACCATGCAGCTTTTCAGTCTAAACACCCCCTTACCTGTGAAATACCCCCACAAACTATATGTTTTCTGAAAGTGCACACCTGTGGCTATTCAGCAGTGCCATTCTTGCTTTCCTGCATGCAGAATTGTGGACGCAGTTCTCCGTAGAAGTTTGCGATTTGGCCTGAAATAAAGAAAAAAAATGATCCAAAGTTAGATTTCTCCCCGAAATTGCCATAACAACGAAATAAAACCACTAAAACATCAATCTGCAACTTGTCCTGAACAAAACGATACCCCACATGCATGGGTGCACCTAAAGCCACGGCCTCCAAACAGCCCAAAACAGGGGCAATACATAAGAGCAATTTCAGCTCGAAAGTTTGGAGCTGCGCTCTAAGTGCACACAACATGCAGCTTTTCAGTCTAAACACCCCCTTACCTGTGAAATACCCCCACAAACTATATGTTTTCTGAAAGTGCACACCTGTGGCTATTCAGCAGCGCCATTCTTGCTTTCCTGCATGCAGAATTGTGGACGCAGTTCTCCGTAGAAGTTTGCAATTTGGCCTGAAATAAAGAAAAAAAAGATCCAAAGTTAGATTTCTCCCCGAAATTGCCATAACAACGAAATAAAACCACTAAAACATCAATCTGCAACTTGTCCTGAACAAAACGATACCCCACATGCATGGGTGCACCTAAAGCCACGGCCTCCAAACAGCCCAAAACAGGGGCAATACATAAGAGCAATTTCAGCTCGAAAGTTTGGAGCTGCGCTCTAAGTGCACACACCATGCAGCTTTTCAGTCTAAACACCCCCTTACCTGTGAAATACCCCCACAAACTATATGTTTTCTGAAAGTGCACACCTGTGGCTATTCAGCAGCGCCATTCTTGCTTTCCTGCATGCAGAATTGTGGACGCAGTTCTCTGTAGAAGTTTGCAATTTGGCCTGAAATAAAGAAAAAAAAGATCTAAAGTTAGATTTCTCCCCGAAATTGCAATAACAACTAAAAAAACCTGCCCAATTTAGCCCCAAAATATATTCTATTTACCTTTATCTGTTTAGTTGAACATCTTTTGACTGTATAGCTTCATCTGTATTCCTGCGAATCTTCGGGTGATGCGGGGAGGTGGTGAAAGGGAGTCATTGCCCCCACCGAGTAATGACAACCGGCGGGGGCAAGAGAAGGGAGCGCGGGCTAGGGTTAGGCAGGAGAGGTTTCTGCCTGGCTACCCCCAATTGTTGCACCCTAGGCAGGTGCCTCTTCTGCCTACCCCTAGTTCAGCCCTGGCATTAGCTAAAGCATACCTCTCAACATTTGAAAAATGAAAAGAGGGACAAAAAGATTTGGTATGCACAGCGCGGCAATTTTTTGTGTGTGCCCACTTTTGTGGCCCCAATTTCCACACCCCATTTTTGAAAAAAGAAAAAATACTCCTTATATATAGTTGAAATGGCGGGATCAGACGCAAATGTGCTATACCCTCATACTGTACTATCTAATAAAAATAAGATAAGGCAGTCAGTTATAAGTGAGTTATAACTATGTACCAGTTTTGCCCCCCCATACACAATGCACCCATAGACAGTACCCCCCCATACACATTGCCCCCATAGTCAATACCCCCATACACAGTACCCCCATACACAGTGCCACCAATTGCCCCCATACACAGTACCCCCAATTTCCCCCATACACAGTACCCCCAATTTCCCCCATACACAGTGCCCCCAATTTCCCCCATACACAGTACCCCCAGTATCCCCCATACACAATGCCTTCAATTGCCCCCATACACAGTACCCCCAATTTGCCCCATACACAGTGCCTTCAATTGCCCCCATACACAGTGCCCCATTACACAGTGCCCCCCATTACACAGTGCCCCCCATTACACAGTGCCCCCCATTACACAGTGCCCCCCATTACACAGTGCCGTAATCTATTACATAAATTGCATAGCACCCCAATTCTGAAAAAAGCTGAATGCCTGCACCAAGAACAAAATATATATTGCCCAAAATAAAGGCCTAAATATTTGCATTGAAAGCTGAGCTAATGAGTTGTGAATTCGCCAGTTTCTCTCCAACCAAAAGAGCTATGCCATCAGAACAGTACTATTACTCATAATAGGGAGAAAGACTACAATTAGCATAAGTGTTGAAATGTTAACTCCCATCTACCAACAAACTAGAACTTTCTTTTCACTACTGCAAACAAAGACCCTAACTGTGCAAAAATAATAAAAAAAATATTCCATGGAGACCTAATACTGTACACTAGTAAAACCTAAAATGTCACCCAGAAATACATATAGCTTTAGCAACTGCCCTGAAACACTAGTACTGCCCTGTACACTAGTAAAACCTAAAATGTCACCCAGAAATACATATAGCCGTAGCAACTGCCCTGAAAGGGTAGCTTATGAGGTGTCAGTAAAAAAAAAACCTTGTGGCATCAGCAGGGGAGATGAAATCATCCGCAGGCAAGATGAAACATCATGATCATCACGCACCACAAATTTTTAGAGGCCCAGTCCGTCACGCAACACCTCAGTTGGCTATACATAACCTAACATAACATTTTAGGTAAGGAAACACCCAAACTAACCACGACATAAAACCTAAAAAAAAAATCTGACCTGAATACATAAACCAAAAGGCTATTATATTAATTTTGCACAAAGCGGGATGCCAATTATAATAAATTCTATCAGTGCACAACAATTTATTACCCTTTCAATAGTGCAGCCGAGTATGGTATATCTCAAAACATTGTTTGAGACATAACCCAGGGTTGCGAGGGCACTTAGGGCAGTAGTACCGTGTATCTCGTCTTATACCCCTTTTACGGCACACTCTGCAAGCTTTTTGGGCAAACACTTTTCCAGGTGTGGGTGGAAGCGTATCAATAAAGTGCTTCCCAATCAATCGGGCCACATTGTCACTGGGGGGCATCTCAGGCTCTGTCTCCTCTACGCCACTAAACAACAGGGCAGGGATTATCTGCAGCTGGTATTTATAGTAGGATAATTTGCGGCCTGGTACTGCTGCCTTATATACAACGTATGAATTTCGAAGGGCCATTTGAATTAAGTATATACCAACTTTTTTGTACCAGGCCTTAGTTTTTCGAGTGGCGTTGTAGTAATGTTGGAGTTGATCAGTTCTGTCAACGCCACCCATGTACCTGCTGTATTCCCTGCAACAGAGAGGTTTTGTTTTAGGGGGCCTACCAACTCTCTGTACCACAGTTACTGACTCATCGTGGATTGTCGTCAGCATGAATAAATTTTTTGTGTCATAATAATTTATGGCAAGGAGCTCATCATTTCTGAGGGCATAAACTTCTCCACGATTAAGTTTTTTGCTGACCAGATCCCTGGGCAGTCCCTTTCGGGTACGATTTATAGTGCCACAGGCTGGGGTATCTAAGCAATATAGGGCAGTGAACAGGGGGATACTAGTGTAAAAGTTATCCACATATAAGTGGTAACCTTGGCCCAAAAGTGGAGAGATGAGCTCCCATACAATTTTGCCACTGACAGTCAAATCAAGGGGACAACCAGGGGGGTCTAATTTGGAGTCCTTGCCTTCATAAATCATGAAATAGCTGGTGTACCCCATAATGCTTTCGCACAGTTTGTAAAATTTGATCCCATAGCGGGCACGCTTGCTTGGGATGTACTGCCGAAATGCGATGCGCCCTTTGAAGAGGAGAAGTGACTCATCTATACAAATGTTTTGGGAAGGGGTATACACTTCTCCACACCGCTCAGACAGGCTATTTATAAGGGGCCTCAATTTATGCAGCCTGTCATGGCCGGGCACATCAGGGGGTACAGCCGTTGCATTGTTATTGAAATGCAGAAACCGGAGCAGTAGCTGATACCGGTTTCTCGGCATGGTGGCAGAAAAAACAGGGATAGACAACACAGTAGTGGTATCCCAGTAGGACTCCAAGGAATTTGCTTTTATGAGACCCATAGCTAAAGTGAGTCCCAAGAACTTTTTTATTTCGGCAATGTCAGTGGGATGCCATGCCTGCGCTCGAGCATACCTAGGTAGGGGATTATGGGCAAGGTATTGCTCGGCGTATAAATTTGTGTAGAGGACCATATCCTGTAGGATGGCCTCAGTAATATATAATTGAAAAAAATCAACTGGTTCAAAATTCCTGGTGTCCACCTTAACACCAGCGACTGCAGTAAATGGGGGAATCTCAGGGGGAAAATTACAAGGAGGCCTCCACGCAGGCTCTCCTCCAGCTGCAGCATCAGCCCTATCACCCTCTCCCTCATTTGGAACACTCTCCTCTACCTCCACCTCCATGGGCTCCTCAAGAGCACTAACCGTGCTACTACTACACCATGACTCCTCAGTAGAGGAGTCACTCTCTGAATCAGGGGGCACATACTCGGAATCAGAGTCACTGAACTCCTCCGAGCTAGAGGCCATGCACAGTGCAGCAGCCTCTTCAACAGAGTACAACCTTCTAGCCATGTTGCCAACAAAATATTTTCAAAACTAATATAACACTGTAGTCTAAATGCCCCCAATCAGTCACACAAAAAATCGAGTAAATCACAATATGATCAGAAGCCAGACAAACTACAGCAACACAGGCAAGGCAGAGTAGAAGAAAAAAAAAACAGATAAGATAAACAAATCTGGCAAAGAAACCCCACCCCTCCCTTGAACTCTAGACCTCCCTAAAAAAAACCACCAAGGACAATGTAGAGCAAGAACAATCCGGAACAAGCAAAGAAAAAAAAAAAAAAAAGCAAAAGCCAGTAGACCAACAGCAACACAAATAAAAATGATTATGACCTAATTACTATTGAAATAAAAGTAATACAAGCAAAGTTCTGTAAATACAACCAAGAACAATCAATAAGCAAGAACAGTAAATGAACAGCAACACAAATCTAAAAATGCAATGGAACCACTGACATGCAATAAAAGGCAAGAAAAGAAATGCAAAATCAAGGTAATACGCAGAACTGGAAACTCAGAAAATCACAAGAAACACAAGAAAAATGAGATTATGCTGTGTGGCTTGCGTTCAGGCAACCTGATCACTTGTCACACTGCAAAATCAAGCTAACACAAGCAATATAACTGTAATAAAAGTACAACGCAGAACTTAGAAATCAGAAAATCAATGAAAAATGAGATTATGCCGTGTGACTTGCGTTCAGGCTACCTGATCACTTGTCACACTGCAAAATCAAGCTAACACAAGCAATATAACTAATCAAAAGTACAACGCAGAACTGAAAACTCAGAAAATCACTAAGAAACCCAAGAAAAATGAGATTATGCTGTGTGACTTGCGTTCAGGCAACCTGATCACTTGTCACACTGCAAAATCAAGCTAACACAAGCAATATAACTGTAATAAAAGTACAACGCAGAACTTAGAAATCAGAAAATCAATGAAAAATGAGATTATGCCGTGTGACTTGCGTTCAGGCTACCTGATCACTTGTCACACTGCAAAATCAAGCTAACACAAGCAATATAACTGTAATAAAAGTACAACGCAGAACTTAGAAATCAGAAAATCAATGAAAAATGAGATTATGCCGTGTGACTTGCGTTCAGGCTACCTGATCACTTGTCACACTGCAAAATCAAGCTAACACAAGCAATATAACTGTAATAAAAGTACAACGCAGAACTGGAAACTCAGAAAATCACTAAGAAACCCAAGAAAAATGAGATTATGCTGTGTGACTTGCGTTCAGGCAACCTGATCACTTGTCACACTGCAAAATCAAGCTAACACAAGCAATATAACTGTAATAAAAGTACAACGCAGAACTTAGAAATCAGAAAATCAATGAAAAATGAGATTATGCCGTGTGACTTGCGTTCAGGCTACCTGATCACTTGTCACACTGCAAAATCAAGCTAACACAAGCAATATAACTGTAATAAAAGTACAACGCAGAACTGGAAACTCAGAAAATCACTAAGAAACCCAAGAAAAATGAGATTATGCTGTGTGACTTGCGTTCAGGCAACCTGATCACTTGTCACACTGCAAAATCAAGCTAACACAAGCAATATAACTGTAATAAAAGTACAACGCAGAACTTAGAAATCAGAAAATCAATGAAAAATGAGATTATGCCGTGTGACTTGCGTTCAGGCTACCTGATCACTTGTCACACTGCAAAATCAAGATAACACAAGCAATATAACAGTAATAAAAGTACAACGCAGAACTTAGAAATCAGAAAATCAATGAAAAATGAGATTATGCCGTGTGACTTGCGTTCAGGCTACCTGATCACTTGTCACACTGCAAAATCAAGGTAACAAGCAATATAACAGTAATAAAAGTATAAAGCAGAACTTAGAAATCAGAGTTATACAGTAAAACAAGTAAAACAGAAAATAAAGTACAATGCAGAACTGAAAAAGCAATGAAACACAAAAGCAATGAACAAATGAAATCAATAATATAAAATAAAACTGATCAAACAGTGATAAGTGTGTAAAGGCTAAAAAATAAAGGCAAAGTAAAAAATATGTATGTGTGCACACTTGCAAAAGAAGTGAGTGTGTGTACAGGTGTGTATATGTGTGTGTAAGTGTAAAAAAAGTTAAAAAAAAAAAAAAAGTGGAAACTGCAAAAAAAAAATCAGCAAAAAAAAAATTACAATAGTGTAAATGGTGTAAAGTGTATAAATGGTGCAAAAAAATGTACCTGGGGCAGATCTCAAAGGCAGGCTGGCAGATCTCTGTGCTGGAGGGTCGCAGGGGGCTGCAGGCACGTCCACGAGGCTCCAAGAGTGAGAGGGCGGCGCCAGGGGCAGGATTTAAATACCCCAAGCAGCAGGCACGTCTTGATGACGTCGCTGCGACTTGGGGTCAGTCTGGGGGCGATCGGAGGCGGCGGAGGACGTCCAGGGCCGGTGAGCTCGTTGCCTAGGGGGTTGTGGGGCTGGCAGCGCGTCTCTGCACTCGCATTGATCGGCGAGTGCAGAGAACGCGCTGACTTAGTGTAAAACGTAGCTCCTACGTGCTGGGCACTTAGCGACTTTTTTTGCCAGCACGTAGGAGCTACGGCCTTGGCAGCTAAAGGGTTAATTGAGAAGGATCTGGGGATTTTCGTATATTGAAAAGTTGTCAACGTGCAACTAAACTGGTAAAGGGGATGGAAGATTTCAACTGTGAGGTTAGACTGTCGAGGTTGGGGTTGTTTTCTCTGGAAAAAAGGCGCTTGTGAGGGGACATGATTACCCTTTACAAGTACATTAGAGGGGGTTATAGACAGAGGCCACCCCTTTAGATTAGAGGAGTGTATCTTTCATTTAAAGCAACATAGGTGGTTTTTCACAGTGCGGGCAGTGAGGTTGTGGATTGCCCTTCAAAGTGATGTTGTGATGGCAGATTCTGTTAATGCCTTTAAGAGGGGCTTGGATGAGTTCTTGAACAAGCATAGTATCGAAGGCTATTGTGATACTAAAATCTACAGTTAGTATTGATGTTGGTTTATGTATGTGAGTGTATAGATAGGTCAGTATAGGTTTGTATGTGCTGGGTTTACTTGGAAGGGTTGAACTTGATGGGCTCTGGTCTTTTTTCAAGCCAAAGTAACTATGTAACATACAAAACATGGAAAGCCACCAACTCAACTTGCTATTTTTTGGTTCCAATTACCTTTACTGTCCTAAACTAGAACATGCGTTAGTAAGTTAGAAAGATGGATCCCTAGTGTGCTCTGTAAAATACACAGCATATTGTAAAAGATATCTACATGAAAAAAGGAAAAATAAACTCGATCAAAGCAGAACGGCCAGCTGCTATAAGCTCTGAGGAATGAAATGCCGATTTAATTGCTTTAAGGTACACATCTGTGTGTATTTTTTCTTGCAGTTTTTACTATTTATAATTTGATGACCTGTAGACTGTGAATACAATTTTAAGTGAATTGACTGAATGCATGGATGTATTTTTCATTTATAATGTATATTTACTATACAGTTCTAAATTGCCATGCCGTCTTTGGCTATTGGTTACAATATGTTAAAATCAAATGGCACTTTATTTATTTTCTGTTTTGTACCTGGAATCCATATAACTTACATGAATCTTAAAAATACTGATTATGTACACTGTATGTCAGGAGTTATATCTGGCATATTATAGCTCCAGTAATCTTTGTAAATAAGACAACACAGGCCAGGTGCCTTGTTCCATAAATATGAATGTTAACAGTCTCAGTGGGAGTAAGGAAGGAGGAGTATACTTCCCAAACTGTCTCTAACTTTAGCCTGAAGTCTTTAGTTAGCTTTTCTGTGCGTCTGGCTCACAGCTGCGGTCAGTGAAGAACAGGGATGCAAGCAGAGGAGAGGCGTCTCGTAACAAAATGTTGAACATTTATCGCTTGGTTCTGGCAAAAATAACTTTTCATACAGTTTTCCTAAGTTTGATGCTTTGTGGATTTATCCAGGCTCAACAACAGAGAGGTACTGTATAGTTTATGAGCTGTGTGTCCTGAGTGGAAAGTATATATGACATTGTCAAAAAACTCCTGCTGTTGCTTTGGATTTCAAAGGCAGTATTTTTCTCTGACAGCTAAAAACAACAGCTTTGGTGAATGTATTGTAATCAGAGTGTACTTTTTTCCAAATGAATGTCTCATTTATCCATGAAGATATGTGCAAAACTTTCTGAATAGCTTATAGATGATTAATAAGCTATTGTTAAATGCCTTTCAGTTGTTCAAGATGTAATGAAATGGTATAGCTTGGGTACAATTGCATGTATTGTTTCAACTGCTGCTGTCATGAAAACCCTTTTTTCATAAAAACCTTTCATTCTTTACAAATTAAAATAATCATCATTCACATAAGGTTTTGCTTTGGTTTTGTATTATATAAATCAAGGAAAAAATATTTAACTTTTAATCATAATTCATTTGATGCATGTCATTTTCTGCTTATAGCCTTGAGAGCACTGGCACTAGAGCAGACCATTACATATGTTTTATTCTAATTGCCTTCCAATAAAAGTCTGCTAAAATTTTGCTTAAGGATATACTTAGGAGATTGCATAAAAAGATATGTATAAAAAAAAGTTGGTAACTTTCATAAGCCAGTATGTTTTTCTTATCTGAAATTTAAGCAACAGCCATAGAGAATGCACATTTTTAAATCATTCATCTTTGTCAAGCAGCCATACTAATTAGAAAGCCCCAGTCAATGTTATACATGAACTTACAGATGAACTTGTCTATAAAGAAACTGGGTGCCGTGACCATATCAGTATCAGATATCTGTATGATTTACTGACTGTTCCTTTCTCTAATGTTTATGCTATATTGGTCCATCAACTAAAGTTTTCTTGTGAGTAAAACTCAAAATCATAATTAGAGTGCCTAGAACCACAATACATCATGCTTACAGAACGGAAAACTGATGTGCCTTTACTGGGTTCTACAACTCATGAATGCTTTAAGGCAACACAGTGGTCAGTGTTACCTTGCTACCTTGCAGCATTGAGATATTTGATTATGCCCAGGGTACGATCTGTGTGCCATTCGCTCTGCGGGTTTCCTTTAGACTGGATGTACCACTGTACAGGAACAGATTTGGATCATTTGTAAAAAGAGGATTGCCAGTTAAGATTTAACTGTTAGTGATTTTCTGCCTACTGTATGAGATCTGTCGTGTCTGGAAGATTGTTAATTCAGATTTGATTGTATAGCTAATAGGAGAGTTTGTCTGACCTTGTGAATCTTGGGCAAATGTACCTTTTTCCCCATTTGCCAGAGGTCCTTTGGCCTACAGTTCTTTAAAACCTTACCATTTGTTATCAGTTCTGTTCTACCTTTTACACTCAGCTATATGTCACACAAACTTACAACTTAAAATGATATTATTTTGTGCTGATGGTGTTCTGATCTTCACTTTCTTAAATTAAAGGAAATATTAAAGAAAAGTATATGGGAAAAACAACTGGGTTTTCCAAATTACTTGTTTCCTATGTTAGAAAAATGGGCATATTTCTAATTACTATAAAAAAAGGTGTTGAAATACAGGACCACTTTGAAAGTACAGTAACACGTTTGGATTGTTTCAGTTTTAACAGGCACACGTCATTATATAAACCCTGTCAAGTCTTTTCTTTAAAGGTGCCCTTGAGCCCTGACACAGCTACAAGCAGACTTGCTTTGTGATAGACTTGGGAGATGAGGCAAAGTCACAACAGGCCACTGCATTGTTGCAGAACTTTGCCCTGCCCTAAGTACAAAGTCTCTCAGCTAGTCACTCTGCTTGAAGCTGTGTTGGGGTTTAACACAGGTTAGTAACCAGAGGGTTGGAGGGAAGACCAGGGGGCTTGTATAAAAGAAGAGATAAGAATTTATATATGCATTTTGGCCAATTCCTGTTTATAGAACTGCTATCAGTAATGATGGAGCCATACTACTAAGTTAGCAGGGCCTCCCACAGGGGGTCCCAATTATCATCCCACAGGTCACCAGGGGCCCCTGGGTAATAGGCCCTGCCAAAGAAAGAAAGCACCAAAGAAAAAAAAGCCATACCCATCACACAAACATCTCCACCCTTAGTGGAGCCCCATGCAAAATCAGTTTCAGAGTTCTCCTCTGCCATTTGGCCCCTGACTGCAGTACCCTCTGATGGTGACCCTAAGACCAGGAGCTTTTCACTATTCCTTTAATGCCATGATAAAACTTTTAATGCTAAAATTATTTGCTGTCTTATTGAATTCAATGACATTTGCCATGTCTCGACACTTGTAAACTAATGTCATAGTTGCAGGAGTTACTGGTAAAAAAAAAAAAAAAAACCTTCCAATCTCTTTGTTTGTCTGCTATAAAGAGCACCCATAACATTAAAATTGTTTCTCCACTGGAGGTGCAGGCTAACAGACCCTGCAGTCCAGATAGGGGAAACAAGTGGGAGGGAGATCCTTGTGCAGTCTGCTAAACATGTGCATAATGAGTGCCCTAGCTCGCTAAATATTTGCTAAATAT
Organism: Xenopus tropicalis; assembly: GCF_000004195.4. Classification (NCBI taxonomy): domain Eukaryota; kingdom Metazoa; phylum Chordata; class Amphibia; order Anura; family Pipidae; genus Xenopus; species Xenopus tropicalis. Next base: position 68,637,334 of record NC_030681.2, read on the forward strand.
TTGCAACATGAGATGTAGGACATTATAGTTGTATAGTGTATTGTACTATTTTCCCCCTATCTGATAGGGCAAAAAGGTTTTTATGTGATAGGTGCCTTTTACATGGATAGATCCTTTTGTTTAATGAGGTCACCAAATGAGCAGATCTTTTGACCAATCAGCTGTCTATCAGAGTCTAATAAGTCGGTGCGCAATGTTGAAGGTTCTCAAAGAGACAACATGAAGTAGCAACATAGGCCCGGGCTTAACAAGGCACAAATTAACAGCCACACCTGAAGTTTTGTTGCACCTGGAGCACCGGGGTCTAGGTGCGCGTCCCTGTGTAAGATGAAAGGATGTGATTCTGGGTGCGCAAGGGGGGCCAAAGAGAAGAACGGTATCGGGGCACACTGAAAATAAATCCAACCCTGCTAACTTATGTAGAATTCGGAAAAGGACAATCAATCCTATTATAATCCTTTTATCACATGGTTATTGCTAGCTAAGAATTCTTTTAACAAGATACTTTAAAGCATCTATAGAACTACCATCCTTACGGCTAAGAAGAGTTACTTCTTACATGATCCTCAGTGAAGCACACCCTTTTATTTAACATGTCATGGTCACTGTGTCAGACACCACTGTGTCTCCTTGTAGTCATATGATACAGGCTGTAATGTGCTGAAGGCCTATACCCACAACAAAGGAATTTTTATGACTATAATGTGGTGAAAGCTAAGTTTACCCAGTTATCTGTTAACCTGGAAACATTAGATATGTGTTATTCATATTATATAAGCAACCATACTTAATAAATGAAGATGACCTTCAGATTTAGAACAAGCTGACAAAAAAACAAATATATGTAATATGCAATAAATGTTAATTTATCATAGATTATTAAAATAATAAACTAATATAATTATGTTATTAGGGTCATAATGATTTGACTGTGTATTTTTTAAGCCTAATTTCCTAACATTTCTTAGGGGCTCATTTATGATTGCCCAAGCTTTGGGGCAATCATAAAAGTTGGCAAAGTTTTTCTTAGTTACAAAAGTCCATTCAGGAAAACTTATGAAGACTGCCAAGCTGTTTCTGGTACAAAACCTTGCGTGATTAGTAAACTTACATGGCGTTTCTGTTGTGATTGTATATTGAAGGATTCTATGAGCTGTAGTCCAATAATTTGGGGATCCAAGGATAAGAAAAAGGGCTCTAAATGGTAACATGAATAAGGTCTGCCATGGGGTTCTAGTCCTCATATGCATTACTAATAATATGTCCTTTTTGTATGGTATACATTTTTGCGAAATTTATGATTGTTTTGTGCCCCATATAAAAGCTTTCATGTGTGATACTGTATATAATTTCTGTTAATATATTGTGTACCACCCCAGGGCAACCACAGCCATTTAGCAGTAAAGACTTCCCACAGTAGCCCCCCATCTTCTTTTCTGCTGATTCATAACACATGCTCTGTGCTGCTGTCAGTTATCTGAGCTTAGGGACCGATTTTATACTGTATATAGAGAATATAAATCTCACAAGACAAGGCTGATTAGTAATTCATTCAGACTCTTATTCTATGGCAGCTCTGACCTTTAGCACAATTAGCAACATTGTGCTAAATATCCTTTTTTACTAGATTTTTTACAACAACCCCATAGCTTAGCTTTTCAACAGCTGCCAGAGCACACTGAGTATGGCATGATACATCGAACAAAATCTAAGATGGTGAGCTCCTGCGACAACTTGAAGGCCTAGATTATTACTATTATAGAGATGCTGAACCTGTAGATTGGCTCAGTATTTAAAATATGGCATTTCTAGCCACATTAATTTAAAGTGTTTAGTACTCCTTTAAGCATGAACAACTATTGTTAGATGAGCATAGTGGAACAAAACAGGGCAAATAGAAAGTGTTGGCTTTAAGCCTACTGCATAAAATTCACCAGAACTAAAGAGGAATGCCCAATAGATACAGGTATGGGACCTCTTATCCATAATGCTCAGGACCAGGGATTTTCCGGATAAGGATCTCCATACCTTAAGTATTATTTAAACATTAAACCCAGTGGGATTGTTTTGATTCCAAAAAGGATTAATTACATCATAGTTGGGATCACGTACGAGGTTCTGTTTTATTATTACAGAGAAAAAGGAAATCATTTTTAAAAATTAGAATTATTCACTTATAATGGAATCTATGGGAGATGGCCTTTCTGTAATTTGGAACTTTCTGGATAATGGGATTCTGGATAATGATCGGCCGTTTTTATGGTTTGAATTATTTAGCTGTTTGAGCAGAGGCTCTCTAATTTGGAATTTAAGCAGCTGTCTAGTTCAGTTTACCATAGCAGCCAGACAGTGGTTTGAATGAGAGACTTAATATGATTATGAGATGGATAAGTAATAAAGTACTAAACAATGACATTTTAGGACAAAACAATATATTATTTTTTGGCTGTGAGGGTCAGCATTTGTACCCATTTGAAAAGTTAAACGACAATATGCAAAAAACGACCAAATAAAAATGGAATACCAATGCAAATTGTCTCAGAATACTACTATCTATCAGGCTAGATGTTAATTCAAAGGGGAATTAACCATTTAATCACTCCTGAAATTTGTTTTGCATTTTTATTGGAAAATGTCTAACTATCAAGATGCATATTGCAAACTGCAGAGAAATAAATGCAGCCATTTGGTATGCTCTTCTGAATTACATTAATGTAACTCTATCAATCTACCTGTAGAAAACATTCAAAAGCATGATCACCATGTTTAACTATTAAAATTGCTCCTGGATCCTTTTTTTTTTATCCTTGAGGATTTTATGCATCTCCTATAATTCACTGCATCCATTATCCATTATGATAGCACGAATTAAACTCTATGTAGTATACTCAACAATATGTAATTGATCTGCCACATTTAAACGCAGAAGAAGATTTCTGTTAATGTTTAAATGACCGTCTAAAATTGTTTTCTCCAAAGGAGGAAAGTTTGTGAAACTGTTGAATCCTGGACTTTGATTGGCAACAAAATTTTATGAAGTTACCATTTGCAAACATTTATGCACGCCATAAAAATAAAATATTTTATTTGCCTTCTGACAAGAAAAGAGCCTTACTTGAAAATCAGTACTTTAGTACTTATATAAAACCTTATTTAAAGACTCACAAATGTCCATAATTATGTTGCTCAAGCTTTAAATATATGTGAATGATACCTTACTGCTGTGAATGTGAAAGGGCAGTAAAAAAGTACCATAACTAAGCTGCCTTAGAGCCTGTGGAAGATGGTCGTTCAGGAAGATATAGCTGGATAATAATTTACAATTTATTAGCTGACAGCATGGAATAGGGGTCCTAATGACCAACAGGTGGGAATATTGTGCTACAGCACCTGTTCATTGCCTGAACCAGGGTCAGTATACCTTAACCCATTACACAGCTGCCTACTTTGATAAATGAGAGTAAACAGAAAGGCAGGGTCTTTTACCATCTGTTGCAGTGTCTTTAGGCTATCAGCTGAATACAGTACAATTTAAACATTTACTCAGCATTTAAAATGTATAAATTGCTAAATGAAAATGGTAATTTTAAACATTATCTTTACAGGATTGTATTTCAACTTTATACTACTTTGTAGTTAAAAGCACAGGCCTACATGATAGAAGAGGGCAGAGTGGCTAACTTGCCATTTCAATTACAAATGCTTTAAAGCATTTTTAGTATAGGTTGCATAGGTCTTGACACATACCTTCGTAAAGCATACATCAGTAAAAATAAAGTCCTAGAGAAGTTTTGTTTTCCCAAAGAAACATCAATAGTTTGAAGGCAGAAAGAGTGAGAAAAAGTGTTTGGAGGAGAAAAGGGAGAGCATGGGGGGTAATATGGCAATCTAGACAAAATGGAGTGCTCAGTCTAGCCAAGGTCCTGTTGGTTCAACCAGGGTTGCCACATGGCATCAACATTTTCCAGACAGCCTTGAGCCAGGTACACCATTTTTCCAGCAGGATGGCATTTTTGGCATAGAAGAATAGTTATAGGTAGCACAACTTTGCGTATTTAGCATCCTGGTTATGCCCGTAATAACTTTGTGGCAAAACGTTAATACTAATTTAAACATCAGCTCTTAAGATTTTAATCTTAAGAGTTGATGTTCAAATTAATATTAACTTTAGAATAATAACTACCCCCTATGTTTGGGTCAGGATTATTAAAGCACTGTATGAAGTCAAAGATATGTAGTAAAGCAATTTTGCAAGTTTAACTTCATCTTTCTAAATTAGACTATATAATTGCCTGTAAAATGGAGTTACATAGTCCCAAAGTGTACATCTCTAAAAGTGTACAAAACAAATTAAAGCTGCCTTACGCAGGTTCAACACAACTTGCTTCCTTTCACCCATGTTCGGCGCTTACATACGTCAGTGTTAGTACAGACACATACTGGAGAAAGGTCCTACTTTTGCTTTCTCGGCAAAAGAATGGCTAATCATACATTATATTCTAAATTCATATGCAGGCAGAATTTTAAGGGGAAGAATTACTGCACAGCTGCAATTACAGATTCAAACAAAGTATATAAAAGATGAAAAACCCAAAGTTTCCTGTAAGGCAATGAAAGAATTTGAAACACATTTTATGTAGACTTGGCTTGCTGGCTCTCCTAAGAGAACTTCTTTACACAAGATTTACACTTGAGCATAAAAATGCAGATCCTGCAGCATATATTGCCTTTCTGTAGTAGGTTAAAAAATGTTTTGGACTGAGGGTTTTATCATGAATATTTAATACATGAAAATTCGCAACACAGATTTTGTGTCACCTAGAAGAATAAAAATATGTTTGTCACATACAATACTCAATATATTCACATTAGTATTCATAAACTACTTGCCACTGGCAACCCACCCCAGCCCTAGATTAAAAACACAATATACAGTAGGTTTTGGCACAAAGTGGTTTGAATGGTTTTCTTATATAAAACTTTTCTATTTGTATAACATGTTATTTATTAACTTGATGTATTCTGTTGAATCCTTCCCATAAACCAGCATGAAAGCAATATAGTATTCTCCACATGTGCTTTTCATCTTTAGAAACAGGCAGTATGAGGTGAATGCAGCAGTGTTTCCACAATATTACCTGTTCTAAATTCAAAGAGAATTCTGTGGTGACTCCAGTTAATTTTATAGTTATGTGACATTTCCATAGAGTACATTTTATAATACACATTCCCACAGATTATATTTATTACGATTTAAATTAACAAATCAGGGTCCAGTTGTATTTAAAGAAGAAGGAAAGGCTAAGTCACTTGGGGGTGCCAAAATGTTAGGCACCCCCAAGTGACTTAGATCGCTTACCTTTTACCCGGGCTGGTGCCCCTGTATGGAGAAAACAGCACCTGCCCGGGGTAGCTGCCAGCGCTTCCTCCTTCCTCTCTCGCTGCGCGCGCATGCGCAGTAGAGTGAAAAGCCGAACTTTAACAGAGAAGTCGGCTTTTTCACTCTACTGCGCATGCGCGGACTGGGAGTCTAGGGGAAAGGAAGGAGGAAGTGCTTCGCCCCAGGTGCCCCGGGCTGGTGCGGTTTTCTCCTAATAGGGGCACCAGCCCGGGGTACGAGGTAAGCGATTCAAATCACTTGGGGGTGCTTAACATTTTAGCACCCCCAAGTGACTTAGCCTTTCCTTCCCCTTTAAGGCTGTGGAACTCCTATTGCGTTTATTTATGAATCAACATATTGAGCTAAAATAAAAAATACATTGGCACAAGGTGTAATCTGTCATTATTTACCCACAATGCAACAAAATTCCCCAAAATTTCAGTGCAATTTGAGTGGGCATAAAATACTTGCACCACAGTTTCAGCACATTTTACAAATGCTTATACAATTTAGCACCTACAATAAATCACATGAAAATTGCATCTTCGTTGCATCGCAGCTATGCTAATGATTTCAGAAACAGCTTTAGGCCCTAAAATACAAGTGTTTATTTATGCTTCTGGTGGGGTAGCTTTTTTCTGATTTCCACCTCACTCCTTCAACACTTTGGGGGTGATTTATCAATGCTCAAGTTTTTTTTCATAATTTGAGTTTTTTTGCTAAAAAACTTGCATGTCTGGAATTTTTTAAGTGCAAAAAAATAAAAAACTTGAATGTAAAAACTAGCCCTCGAAAATGAGTGAGTTTCCGTAGAAGCCAGTTGTCCTAGGCAAAGTGAAGCCATATTTTTTCGAGTTTAAATCAAGGTAATTCAGTTTTTTATTTGAACAAGTTTTCCTTATTAAAAAATCTAGCATTTGATATGCAAATGTATTCAATTTAGAATAACAAACGCAAATTCAAAAACTCAAATTCATGTTCTTCAGCACAGGCCCCATTGAAAAGAATAGGCTCTGTTATCTTGTCTGTCTTAGCTGTCATGTGAGGGAGCACCCATGACAATGCTTTTGCAGGCTGTCCAGATTACTGGGAGTTGTAGTCCAGCATCAGCTGCCAACCCTTTGGTATTTATATGTGTGCATATTCATATAGTTGCACAAAAGCAACTTTTTTGCTAGTACTGTTTGTCCTGTCTTTATCTTTGTCTTTATCTTTGTCATGCCTTTCTGCTACAGATAAGTGACTGTGTTAGAAAGGGTTAGAGTGAATGCACATTTTGCATGGCTCATTTTCCAATTATCCACCCATCTGCTGCAATCCATCCTAATTTTATCATTGCAATTATATGTCACATAACATAAATAAGTGCTGCCCATTTTACTCCCACTGTGTATGAGACTGAATCCTCTTAGGGGTGCCGGAGATGAACTTGCAAAAACTTCAAGTTTTCTTTTTTCTTTAATAATTCCTCTCAATCTATCATGCAATGGCATTAACATTAATATACTATATGCTGTTCTAAAATGAATGCAGTTGCACTCCCCTTATTTTCTTTATTCAGATATCCAAATATTCGGTAGTTTATTATTACATATATGCAACTGGTTTATGCTTTGAATGACTTGTGCTTACCAGATTGTGTGTCTGTTTGTAAATATATAGTGAATAATGTACCCCCTATTTAAAAATATAAGGATATTATAAGTCACCTCAAAGTTCCATGATCATATAAATGCAAAAGGTCAAAGCCCTAGTGCTTTATTCAGGTCATGAAACTCTGGGGTGACATCTAAGTACCGCCACTAAGAACCGATTATAATTGATGACATCACTAAGCGCTGTTTATAAGGATATGGCTTACAAGGTTTGTGTGGCTTTTGTGTATTATACACTTATATTAGTGCATACTATTAAAATGTGCAAAAGGACTTGCGAGAGTGTGATGTTTAACGCATATCATATAGTTTGACAATTCTTGTTAAACATTGCACCATGCAGCTGCTCATAGTAACCAGTTGCATTTAAGCCCTATATTAGTATATGATCCCATAAGCCATACTGAATCTCACAACTGAGGCAAATTAATAATTATGGTGGAACTAGACAAGTGAGCTGTTAATAACCCAATGCACATGATCTTAATTTTAGGCCAACTACTCCAGGTATTAATAACAAGCTTTAAAATTGTCATTTTGAGTGATCTGGAAGTTACTACACTTAAGGGCATATTTATTATGCTGTGTAAAAAACGGCGAGAAAATTCGCCACACATCGCCAGGCTCTGCTGTGTAAAAATGGCGTAAAAACGGCGTAAAATCGGCTTAATTGTTTTACGCATTCTTTCTTCCACCGGAACTTATGGAAAATAATGGTGTAATATCCGGCGTAATATCCGGCGTTCAGATGGCGATCTTTTCCATGTATTTTACACAGCTTAATAAATATGCCCCTAAATCCTTAATTCCTGAATCAATATCTCTGGAAGTTATTATTTTGTACTTGAATTCATGAATCAATGAATCAATACAGTAGCTCTTTTTTTTGGTTGCCTTTTGACAACCAGGCAACTTCTCTGACTATAGGATTTCATCCTTAAGTAATGAGAAGCACTATAGGAAAAATTAGGAAAATTATTTATTTTCTTTCACGTTAAGATGTTGCTCATTTGTTTTTTAACTGCTCAACCTCGGTGGCATATGGCAGTGAAAGACATGTCATCCAAATGCCATTAATTGTGAGATTTAGGTTTTTTTCCAAAAAATCCAGTCTCCACGCTTACAACTTTAGCGTTAGAGTATGTCCAGAGGGGGGTGCATCGCCTGTGCATTAGTGCTTTCTGCATTAGAAAAGCCAAATTTTTGTTTTAAAAAAGAAAATTTGGCTCTTCAAGTTAACAGAGATACCCCTAGTAACTGGCCGCTCATTGTCGCCTAAGACAAAGTTTTCACCTCGCCATGACTTGACTTTTTACAAATGTTTTATCTTTTATTGCATAACCCTGTCCTAAAATATCACAAAATCTTAAGGTTTCACAAAACATATTTTTAGAATGCAGGCCTAGATTCACAAAATAGTGTTAAATGTTACTGCTTTTTTAGCACTGACGTTTGTGAGTTGCTTCTTCCAAAAGTCTGTTCATTTGGCTTAACAACTTGGTCATACATGGTGTTATATAGAAAAAAATAAGTCATAACAGGATTCTGGGAAGAAATTCCTTAAGGCTCCTAGAAAAGTCCCATTTACATGGGCTTGTCCCTTACATGGGTTTATCCTATAGGCTAAAGCTCACCCACTGGGTTTAAAGCAGAAGCCAGAATAATAGCTGATCAGATTCCCAACTACAGACCGGTTTCGCCCTTCTTGGGGCTCATCAGTGTAGTGCAGGGTTTTCTGATCAGCTTAGGTAGAGCCAGGAGTGGGGATACACGAACAAACTAAAAGGATTGAGGAGACCGCCTCATAGAAAAAAATACAATTTATATAAAAGGCATTAAGCAACAAACTGGGTACAAGTGGGCCTCTGGTTCAAATTATATTGCTTTGGGTGACAATACTACTTGGCTCTAGTGATGAGCAAAATTTTTCACCACTGGCGGATTTTTTCAAGAAACATGCATAAAAATTTGCCACCCAAAAAATTTGTCTTGTGCGTCGAAAAATTACGCATGCAAAAATGTTGATATATTTTCTAGTTTGTCTGTCTGGATTCCAACTTTTTTATACAAGTTATTTTACAAAAGGGGGTACCCATTTCTACCCATAAATGATGCTACTGAATTTTTTATGATAAGAGATTCAAAGCCCTCCTGTCTCTGCAAACGTTGTGTGTTGCTTACATGCTTACTGTATCATTTCTGCCATGAGATTGGTCCCTCGGGTAGTATTTTACTGGGGGCGGCAAATCTGCCCCTGGTAACTATAAAAGCCAATATTTATACAGGTATAGGACCCATTATCCAGAATATATATATATATAGTTTGACACAATAAATTTTTTTTTATTTTTTCACTAAGACCTGTGAGTGCGGCATCTATTTATATTTATATATATATATATATATATATTTTTTTTTTTTTTAATGAAATTTGTCTCTTTAAGTGTATTTCTCTTTCTACACTAATGATCTCTTCCTTGTAAGTGCTAGGTTGGGGGGGGGGGGGGCAGCATAGGTTTCTTTGCTAAAGTGGCAATAGGCCCAGAAGAGCCTCCAGTTGTAGGCTGTTATATAGTTAGTGCAAAAAATATTATAGACAAATAGCCACAAAGTAATGATAGCAACGTGTTTCCTTATTTTCAAAGTGCACTTAGGTGCTGATGTATTACATTGCTACAGCCCTTATTGAACTACCGAGTAAGTTTAGTTGATGCACCGTGTTAGTGCCATCAATTCACTAGCAGCAAAGAAGAGCTTTATGAGTGATACTGCAGCTACTTGTTATTTCTCTTCATTTGAAGTACCCTACATTTGACTCCACCATACTTCACTAATGTGTTTTGAGCATGCATAAAAGTGTTTTAAGCCATACTGAATAAGTGTGGATAAAACAATAACTGCACCCTACTCTGTATTTTATTTCATAGTGCAAATAAAAACAGCTGCATGTTTGATTTCCTCTGTTCTGTAAACAAGAAATGGGATAACATTTAAAGATTTGGACTTTTTGTTATTGAGGTTTTATGACATTGTAAATTCCAAATAGTTAAACAAAGGGGCTGAAGCTTTTTACAAATGTTGTATTTAATGATACAGCAGAAGCTTTTAAACATTCCTCCTGCAATTTCCCTCTATTTTGTTTTTATAGATAATATGTATTCTCGTTTGCTGCAACAGTTACACTGCTGCTACACCCACATTGTGCCAGCAGCCAAGTGAAGAAATGCTTCACTTTCAATGTGGTTCGATGATAGTAGAGGAATTTACAGTTTTAGCAGTCATAGTCGAAAGATGAACTCATTCATAACTGAGTTATTCAGTCCTCAGCAAGAATGCGACAGGCACATTCCAATCCCCCATAATCTGCATATTCCCTGTTTATCATGTTTCATGATTGCCACTTTGGAAATACACAAGTAACTACTTGTGAAACTAACCACATTTTTACAAATATTTATGCCACTTTTCAGTGTTATAATATTGTCCATCAACCAAACCCAGTTTCAGAGAAAAGTAAGAAAAAGGAATGTTGCAAATAAAGTTGGCCATTCATGGCTGATAAAAGCTGCCAACTCGGCCCCTCCAAATTAAGTTGACACAGGACTGTGTGTGGGCCTTCAGGCACGCAGTGGATTCCACAAGGGTCACATAGGTATAAAGTAAAAAATAGAAAGTGCCTAAATGCCCACACTTTTGTTGTTTTGTGTTTGCCGCTCGCTATGCTGATGGTCTGGGACTGGTGCACTTGGACTACCTTTTCTACTGGGTGAGTGTTTTTATGTTTTGGTCTTTTGTGTCCTCTTTTCTTTCTATTGGAACTACCTGCCCAACTAATATTTATTAGGCTTGTTTGAAAATCTTGTTGGGTGAGGACTGCAGAATAATCTGATCTTTAGCCCTGAGGAAAGCACAGCTTGTCTGGTGACGTATAACAATATGTACTGCAAGTTAACAATGTGCCATTAATAATTACATTGGATAAACAGAGGAAGAATAAATAAAGAAGGCAGGAATCCAACAAAATTCCGGTGTTATGTACATTATAGATCACCTGTGTACTTTGTAATTTTATATGTGCCTTTATTTGTTAATGGCGGTAATAATACCATTATGCACCCTCTATTAATTTCTTAATGTTTGAGCTTGTAGATAGTTATACAATTATGTAAATACGATGACTGTAATTGTGTCTCTACAATAAAATCAACAGGAACTCTGTTATGGTTTTATATTTATACATATTTACCCACTTTCTATTTCCCAGCACAGATTCTCTTTCCATGATAATGGCGTGACCTTTCAACAACTTGATTATACAAACATATTGAAATCATTAGCCGCATATACATTTCTGCAATAAAGGAAATGGTAATTGAAGTTTGCAAAAACTGTTTATGAAAGTTTGCTACATTGAAAGGATGTGTATGGATTTTCTCATATCCATGGGATTTAGGTCCTGCCTCATATTCCTTAGCATATCTATATCTAATGTTAATACTTATTTAATGAAAATAGGAAAGTTCCTTAGAAAGAATAGTGGAGAAAAGGAAGAATTCAAATTAGTATGGAACAAACTGCCAAAATAAACATTTATTTATCTCCAATTTAAGTAGTCAAATTATATCAAATCAAATCTTTATATATAATCTTCAGTTTGGTCAGTTTCTTGGGTAGAAAACTGTAAATGCTATCCATGTAACACTTAAGAGCCACGAATATATCCTTATAAACAGTTCTGACAGTGATGTCATGTGTGTCACAAGAGTCTAAAAGGATTTAATTTACCTCTGCATTGCTGCCTTTGGACAGCTTGCCATCATGGATGGAACTATGAATTCTGAATTGTGCCTGCATATTTGCAGGAAAATGCTAAGGAGAGCTGACATTAAGAAGCTCAAGAGAAAGTAGTTCATGCAACAAGACAATGATCCTAAACACACAAGTTGATCTACCAAAGAACAGTTAAAGTAGAGGAAAATTAATCTTTTTAGCAACTACTATTGCAACATACAAGCATGTAGCTTTGGATCATTTTTCTCATTAAACAAAGGAATAAGCATTATGTTTGTTGTTTCCTTTGTTTAATTGGGTCTCATTATCTAGATTTAGGACCTGTGTGAATAACAGCTCACCTTATAGGTCATATTTACACAAATATATTAAATTCAAAAGAATCCATAAAATTTTGCTCATATGTAAGTGCTGGGCAGTTAAGGTTCTAAGGGGGAATGTAATAAAAGTCAGTAAGGAAAAAATATTCACAATGCACAGTTTATGCCTTTGCACAAACAAATTTTTATTTGCACAAATTTAATATAGCTTATGCAAACCTGGAAACTGTTTAGTGATTTCCAACAGTGGACAATTGTGAATCTTATAGTTTACACCAGTGTGAAGTATATGTAAAAAAAATTCTTACTAGAAGAGTTCTGTTTACACCAAAACGCCACCTTAAGTATGTCTTTGTGCATGTGTAATTAAAATTGAAATTGCTGTCTAACAAAGAATATTACATTGTGAAATGCAAATTTGTATACTTATTTGTGCAAATTTGTTTTTCCATTTATGACTTATTACATTTCCCCCTTAATGATTTAAGTTGTAATTATGTCTAATATAGGTGTTTGAAATCTTTGATATATTTAATAAGTGTGGGCTTTTTTTTACCCTTGTTTCTTTAATAGCAGATTATAGTTGTAGTTCCTCGGTTGCACCTTGTAGCTCATGGTAGCAGTTGTTGAAATCCGCAGTCTGGGACACATCATCTATTATCTTTGTGGACTAAAAATCTTATGTCTATTTCCTCAGTTTTATGCATGCTTAAAATTAAGAACTACCATAATTACAGAATACTTTATATTGTACGTTTTAGTAATTTGTAATTCAACAACACAATTCAACAGCCAATGGAATAGAGACTTTGAAATGAGAATGCACTAAAATCCAATTTTACATTATGTGCTTCTAGAGAGAAACACATGTTTGCAGCAGATGGATAAATCTGCAGTCTCCCCATCAATGAGAAGCACAACCATATCTCGGCTTATGTGCACTATATAAAGTATAGTTAAAAAAAAGTTTTAACTGGAGCATTGTATCATTAATCTTTATACACATCAAGTGAGCTGCAATTCAAAATTATCAGTCAGTATGAATCCGATTTACTTGTTAAAGATTTATTGCAGGCTGAGCATAAATTAATTTTAACTGATATAAAAACAATGTAACCTAAAAAAATATAAATTGCTGTGACAAATTGAGACAGATGCCAAGAAAGACACAGGTGGGAGTTATGTAACTGGGGCTCATTTATGGACACTGAGCACCTTTACCGTAACCTACAGCAACCTGTCATTGATTTGTTTTTTTCAGTCAGCTGTAGGTAAAACAAAAATTTGATTCATTAATAGTGATGAGCAAATTTTTTCGGCAGGTATGGATTTGCAGTGAATTTCCGCATTTCGCCATTGTGAAACTTCTGTGAAAATTCGCTGCGGAAAAATTTGTTGTGCTGAATTATTTTTTGTCGTGCAGCAAATTGGGTGTGGCCGCGTGGGCGTGGGCCTGTCAAAAAATGAACGTGGTCACATAAAAAAATGCGGGCAACAAGAAAATAGTTGCGGCGACAAAGTCCAATGTGAGAATAGACACTTGAGCATTAAGAGAAGTTCAGCTTTGAGAAAATGAGTCCAAGTAGTATACTAAACTTTCTATTTTTGATAAAGCATAATATGATACAGGTATGGGATCCCTTATCCGGAAACCCATTATCCAGAAAGTTTTGAATTACGGAGAGACCGTTGCGAAAAACCCCAGGTCCCGAGCATTCTGGATAACAGGTCCCATACCTGTAATAAGATCATGTTTCGGTGAGCAAAGAATAAGTCCCAAATAATTAATTAAGACAATACATATTAGTACTCACCACTCAAAAATGCATTCTTCACTGCTAATAGCAAACAAAACTCATCATTTTTATATTCACTTGAATTGACCCTTACGGTAGACAGATTAGCTGCTATGGAAAATGTAATATTCTGAAGCTAAGCCACTATGCTCAGCTAGTCAGAGGAAACTCACACAGACATTATATAATTAATTAACTTTGGATCAGAGGTGAAAAAACATTACTTGGGCCTTTTAGTGCTGTATTGCTATTCAGAGACATAAAATGCTCTATGGCCAGAATGTTGTAAAACAGACCTGGAATGTCAAATGTTATTTGACAATGCAATATTTAAAAAAAATAGTTTAAAGGAAAAATAAAGTCAAAGTCACTTGGGGGTGCCAAAATGTTAGGCACCCCCAAGTGACTTTGACCGCCTACCTTTTACCCCGGGCTGGTGCCCCTGTGAGGAAGGAACAGCACCAGCCCGGGGTAGCTGCCGGCGCTTCCTTTTCCTGATTCGCTGCGCGCGCATGCGCAGTAGAGTGAAAAGCCGAACTTAAATGTTAAAGTCGGCTTTTCACTCTACTGCGCATGCGCCCACCGCTGGCACTCAGGAAAAGGAAGCCAGGAAGACGGAAGCGCTGCGCTCCAGGTGCCCCGGGCTGGTGCTGTTTTCTCCTAACAGGGGCACCAGCCCGGGGTACGAGGTAAGCGATTAAAGTCACTTGGGGGTGCCTAACATTTTGGCACCCCCAAGTGACTTTGACTTTCGTTTCCCTTTAAAGTAAAAATTCTTATATACAGATATCCACTTTAGAACTAGTTTAGCAGTAGAAATAAAGTTCAAAGAACCTGGAGAGTATCATTGTATCCAGTGAAACAGTGTAGTTTTATTGAGACATCTTATAGCACAACATGTTTCGGCTCACCAGCCTTCCTCAGGTGCATGGTGAGCCGAAACATGTTGTGCTATAAGATGTCTCAATAAAACTACACTGTTTCACTGGATACAATGATACTCTCCAGGTTCTTTGAACTTTATTTGTAAGCTACACAGCCTGGCACGGGGGCTGCTACCTGTTGAGGAGTACTTACTGAGTAAACTAGAAGCTACGGTAGGACTTTTTGAATTTTTTAGTTTAGCAGTAGTACTTGTAACAAGATCTTGGTAAAGGTCCCAGTTAAAGGACTGAAAAGTTGATTTTTTGTAGAAATTCCTGGTGTGCATCAGCATTTTTTCAATTTAATATATACTGTATATTTATATAATATAGGGTGGGATTACAGGTATATTATCCTAATTTAGATAACCATACTTAAGTCTGCTAAAATAATTTAAACAGTAAATAAACCAAATAGGATTGTTTTTAAAATGCAGTTTAATTCTGAGCCTTCTAAATAATGGGTCTCTGTATAAGGGATAACACAAGAAAAAGGGAAAGTTGTGCTCAATCACTAAATTGTAAACAATTAGGCGGGGGTGCAATGAGGCTGTGACCACAAAATACATATAAACAACTGCAAAAAATCCTCTGCACTCAATATGTAGAAATAGGACATTAGGACATTTCTGTGCATTCAGCTACTAAGAAATGCCTTCCCTCCCCACCCCAAAAAGAGGGATTGTTTGTCCGTACATTGCAATATACTTCAAGCTGGCCAACTACGTCAAAGTCATCCCTTCTGGCCAGTCCTACACTGACTGACCTATATAAGTAATTTAAGATTAGTACTGAGCAAAGGGACTAAGTTTTACCTGCAACATGCTTGCGTATAAGGTTAAAACTCCCATATGGTTGCCCTTTTATTGGCTCCATTGGGATCACCTGACTGTATACTGGGATCCCTTATCCCTGTATAAGGGATCCCATACCCTATCAGAACAAACTCCTAACTATAATAACTATAGACACCATATATTACATATATGTTTATTACCAATCTACTGCTAATTAATATTTAAAATAATATCCCAATAAATTGATAGAAAATATAAAATTATACAGTATATACAGTAAATTTCATGTGCAGAGCCAGATTTGACTTTTTCCTAAGAATGGTTAAACTGGTTAAATTGGTTAAATGTCTACACATTAGCCAAACACTGTGAGACAAGCAGATCTATTTGTGTATAATATGCCCTGGTTGGGCCAATATTACACAATCAAACTGCTGAAAGAACACACTTTTGTCGGAATAAATATTTTCCTGAAACCGATTGCATAAAAGCCTTTTGTTAAAGCAGACAACTGAAATCATCACAGCTTTTCCTATATTGCCTATAATATGAAACATTCTGAATATTGGATTCCATACCTGTAATAACAAGTCATGAGCAAATCTCTCCCATTTTGGCAAAAATGAGGCCTGACAATTTTTTGATGTGCGGCAAATTTTTCCACAGCAAATTTGGGCGTGCTTTTCAAAAATCCACCAATGGCAAAGTGTGGAACTTTGCAGTGAATCCATGCCTTCCGAATTATTTCACTAGTAATAATCACTAGTAATAACAAACCAGGAGGGATTAGGTAGTTTTTCGTTAGTCTGCCAAAGAAAGAGCTGCTTCTTAGGCAAGGTTTGAAGTGCAAGTTGAACTAATACCTTCATAGAGGCTTGGGGAAATAATTTTTTTATTAAATACACAGGGAGATAAAAATAAAGGAATAATCAATTTGTAAAACAAAAAAAAATCAATTTATAGCTGTTTTTATTCATTTGTATTTTATATTTTACATTAGAATCAATTTAAAGTGGAAGATAGTTATAAAAATAGTTTTCTTAAAATAAAGAGCAGCGTAGGAGAAAAGTGCATGATTAAAACTCTTCCAGCACAGTCACAAAAAGCATTGGATATAAACACATTGATTTTTTTTTTCCCAATATCAAACTCATTTCCTCCCTGTGGCGTTGATTCATTTTGTCATATGAGCTGTACAAAGGCTGTGAAAATCTTGGACTTTAGCAATTGTGTGCTTGAACCAGTAGTTTGTTCAGATGGTATACAAAGACATGTTTCAGCAGGGTTATAATAAGGAATTACATCATCTCTAATGTTTCTGGACTTCTCAGGCATAATCATAGTCATTTTCTACTGTCAACTACTATTTCTGTACAGACAAATCTGACAGTTTTTAAAAAAAAAATACACAATAAAGATTTATTGAATGCAAAATGGGATTAGAAAACTGCCGATTTGTTTAAAGACCATGTTGTTTTGGACTAATTTCTTTTTATAATTTAATGCAAATTACAAGAACAAATCCCTTCTATTCAGTCTAAAGAAATATAAAAATATTAAAAATGTCTATTTAAACTGACCTGCCCATGTAAATGGCTATAATTATATGAACAATTTACTTAAAGCAAAATAAATATAATAATCTACGTTGGGAAGTATGTAGATCTTTATATAGAATCAACAGTAGGGTGTATTTTACAATGAGATACCAGCAATAAGCAATTCAGAGTTGCTAAGGGCACAGTCACCCATGGCGTGCGGGTTGCTTCTCTCCACCTGTCTTTTTTATCCAGAGAGAAGTGGATCTGCTTCTGTACAGTCCAGTGTGTAGCTCCCCTGACATAGACTGGCATAGAGTCTGCCTGAGTGCAACTATGTGGAGCAAAGATTAGCCTAAAAATGCATGCTGTCGCATTTGTCAGGCCAGTCTCCACTCCATGTAGTCGATGCTTGTCAGTGCAGCTACGCACAAGAGGGGATCCTCTTTTCTCTTAAACATGCTTACAAAATGCAAGTGGAGAGGAGCAGATCATACACCACATGTGGCTGTGCTATAAAACTGTAAGGTACCTGGGTGCACTCCTCATGGCATTCCTGCCCTATTCCAACATAGGTCTCAAGCCTATGGACTCTAAACCTTGCTGTCTGAACCAACTACCTGCCTGTCTGATCATCCTTTCACCTCACAATTCTAGTGTGTCTAGTGTGTTAGCTAGGCGCCTAGGCCAGAGGTCAGACAAAATAACTAACATCTATTGTTGTGGATATTTACAATCCTTTGTTTATAAGAAGTATATACTGTATACTGCTCAATCTTCAGGACTATTGCTTATTGTAAGGACATAGATACAAGGGGGGCATTTACTAAAGTTTACATTCTTTTTTCTCAATTTGTGGTTCTTTGCATTAAAACAATTTTGTTTGCACAACAAACCTGAAAGCAAAAATACTCCATCTAAAACATTTTATATTTGGAAGATCTTTCTTTGCTTCAAAATTTTAAACTTAACCCAAAATGGATGCTAAACCACACTTGTTAAAGGTGGGAACAGCAGTTAATTAATATTATATTTAACATACATTAATATATATAAACAACCATATCTTATTTTAACAAAACTGTACTACAAACATTAAACAGCAGCAACAACCCACCAATTCTCCAAGAAGACTGACCCTGAGTCCAGGTATGAAGCCTGTGTCCTGCCTCCTATCCAAGCCCTACCCCAAGGTTATCCACCTTCCTTCAGGACCCCAGGCCTAACAATTTACCCCCCACCTTACTAACTGGCCGTTTTAATTACCCCTGGGGCTTAGATTCAAGCCATCCTCCCCCCCCACCAACAGCCACATAGGTTAACTTTTGCCACCTGTAGGAAGAGAGGGATGTTGCTGCTCTCCTGTTCGTCCTGCACCCTGGAAGGAACAGATAGGTCTAACTTCTTGGCCCACCCTTAAGTCCTTGTCCCAGGAAATACATAGCCAATCCTGTCCTTGCTGCTTTCCATCTCACTGGGCCCAATGTTTGCATTAATTCTGGTAAATACTGCTAAATATGAAAGCACACAATTGCACAAGCAATTGATAAATATAGACACAAGACTTGAATTGGGGTTAAAATAGTGGAAGGATGCTATGTGCGCTATGTTACACCACATTATTTAATATACATATATCATCCTCTCATCATTCCTCAATCTACTACCTTTCTCTACCTACACTTTCTATTTTTATATTCTTCTTTTCTCCTGTTCTCTATAATCCTCTCTGATGCCTTTACCTTCTTCATTTTCTTCTCTACCTTCTTCTCTACTTTTCTTCTCTCTCTCCCAGAAATCTCTTCTCTACTTTTATCTTCTATATACTCTTTTGGGAAAGTGGGGGGCAAAAGAAAGCTCCAGTATTACAATAAAAAGGGATTCAAACGTCTTGCATTCCCACTGAGGAGATGCTATTTTACAGAAATAAAGAATCAGAATGATGGCATACCTGAACATCCCTCCCCAATCCCAGCACTGATGTATGCATATATTCATATATACATATATATTATAAGATAATATATTGACTTCTTCCTTCAAAATTCAGTAGCCTAGGGTGCTAGGCACCAATGGTGTTCACATTTTTACAATCTATATAATTAAGTAGTTTTGCAAAAGTTTTCACTTCTGGCAAAAATGCGTATTTTTCTGCAAAATTTTACTGGCTTAAAAAGTTTAGTTATCACTAGAAATTACATCTGTGAAAATAAGTAACTGACTTGCATCTATCTACTTTTACAAGGGGCCATGGTTAAGGAGTTTCTCCTAAGGCAATGTAACATAGTCATCAGTAGAAGACAATGGTATCTGCTCCACTATAGACATTTAGGGTTTGCTTTATTGTGCATTTATTAAAATGACTGCATAAAAGTTATCTGAAACTTATGGAGGTGGGAAAGAGTTTCTGTGGTATTGTATATTAGTAGTTCTAATCCAGTAGGGCACTGGATTGTGAGCAGTGCCCTATTCTTCATTTGTTCTTTGGGCCTTTTTTGTAATTATTTATGAATTTTATATTCATATAAACTTCTATACTGTGTAATTTTCAGCACAAATCATAAAATTACTAATGAAGTTTGAAAGATACCCACAGCACAATATATAAAATTTTTTTGAAAATGTGAACATGACCAATGAAATGACCCAGTAGTTGGAGATGCTTTTAAAATATCTTCCACTAATAAAACATTATAGAAACATACAAAAAACTGTACAGTGAATAGGATAAAGGCAGAGTCTTGACAGCAGCCAAGAAAAAAATATATATATTAAGCATACTAAAGCATTTTTAGTTAAACACTCCAAAAATGCCATTTATGGTAGCTTTACTTAAAACATCCATTGCAACTAAGTCAGGTCGTGTTGCTCTTCGTAGATGGTTCTCTTCAGTTTAAACTAAATTCCCTCCATTTACTCACAGCAGATTCCACTGCTTTTACATTTTAAAAAGCACTTAGATGTCTAAATTACCAAAGAGGATTCTAAACACAGATGTCATTATTTTTGCTAACTAGATTTGTTCCATTTTCCCATTCCTTGTATAGATGAGTAATCACTGGCACTAAATAAGGAGTCTGGTTAAACCATTAAATAAATTTTGCCATGTGTTTTGTTTTGCTGGAAAAAAAAACTGAGAGAAATAACTCACCAAATTAATTTGGTGCGAGAAACAACACAAGAAAAAATGCCCCTTTACTGTAATGCATTTGGCATGAGTGCAAACGCCCATTGCCTTTTACATGGTTCAGCAAACTCCCTTTTCTGTATTGTTCAGTATCCTGCCACATTCAGTAATACGTATCTGTATAGCCTATAAAGATGGGATTCTAAGACATACAAGATGTTTAAGTTGCATATACAGTAGTTTTGTAGCCTCCCTAAGTCACAATACTGTGATTTAGGGAGCTATTAATAAAACTGTGTATAAAAAAGCAATGAAAGGCCAACACCACAGCATGAATGCAAAGCATTCCCAAGTTAAAAGTATCGTCTACTTGAGTTTTAGGTGCAATAATTTTGCACAGATTAATAAATAGTTACTTTGTTGCTTTTGTAAAGGTAAACAGGTTACCCAGATTAATTAACAAAGTGTTGGTACGAGGTAGGTCTTCCAGCATTAAAATCTAATAACAATTCAAAAAAAATCCAAGAAGTCACCAGGTTACTCTGCATACATAAAGTAATATATCTTTGCCATGCTACAGTACTGTGACCAAATTAATATGAACTATAAAAATCAACATACATGTACATTCCTAAGGTATGGCATACCAAGAGTTTTGATCTCTGCTATATCAGGCATAACCAGTGTTGGGTTTAGGGAGGGATGTGAAGAATGCCATCCCTCCCTTTTTTCTGTAAAATAGAAAAGATAGAAATAGTTTTGAATCGCGGAACTTCTTTATTGTAATAGCTGAGCTTTTTTTTTTGGCTCCTCTGCACTTCTGCATGCTTTAAAATACAGTACATAACCTGCAGCACTGTCATTTTCTAATGGCTAGTCTTTTTTTCTCAGTGTCAGTCCTCGTACATCCAGATAGGGATTGGATAGGCTGGACAGTGAACTCTGAACCTCTCAGCCTGTCCAATCCCTACATAGCTTTACCATGATACTTTGAGGGGAAAAAAGAGCCATATTTAAAGTTGTAGATCGTTAGAAAATGGCAGTACCACAGGTTATATCTGAATTTGATACTTAAGTGAAAGAAGAAAAAAGAGGAAATTAAAATAGCGATAAAAGGTCAAAGAAAATCAACAATAGGGGCAACATCAGAAAGCAGACACCAAGCAACTCTGAGCACCTGTAGCCAGACTGACAGCTGAACAAGCAGGGAACCAAGACCATAACTGTCTGCTCATATAGAGCAGAGGTATAACAATCTCAATAGTAACCTGCTAATGCCTGGCTCAAATCCAGTTAAATCGTTAAAGTAGTGACATGGACCACAGGTTTACCATGCTACATATCTTCTGCTAATACAATATATCACACAATATTACAGTGTAACTGTGTTGTTTCATATGACTACATCTCATTTTAGTTCTTGGGAAATTAGAATTAGAGAGAGAGTTATTACAGAATACAACCATTCATATACTGTATAGAGAGAAAAAGGGAAAGCAAGATGGAAATAGATGGAAAAAGTAAGAAATATCGTAGTCTAAGGTAAGAACCATGGCAGAATGTATGGGAACAGATGATATTTATAAAGTTCTTGGCAAAGCAAGGGCAAAGATAAATAATATAATACAGCAGCTAAATTAAGTGAATCTGAACCTATACAAAATACATGTTTAAAAGGGTCTAAGATTAAAAAGTAAGCATGCAGTTTAATGAAATATATTGAAAGAGAAAAAATGGTAGAAATAAAAAAGAAAAAATGGAACTTGGATGAGTCAGTAGAACTGACAACATCCTATCTTTTTCCTCAGAACTGATGGTGGCAAATATGTGCATGCATTTATGCAAATAGATTCTCAAATCATAGCTCAACACTGCAGGATGCAATTTCAATTTTTGATCTTGGAATATACATTATTATTCTGGGTTTCATGGTGATACTGTGATAGAGTAGGAAAAGGAAACTTGGAAGTGATTTCAGCTCAGCAAGAACTGCATCTTGCCCCTGAGTATATTTATTCCATTGTGTAATCTTGTCATACACATTGCTTAGAGAAGGACCCATGCTGACACCTTGAATTATAATTGAAAATATGAAGAGGGCTTAATGTAGTCTGCTCCAATAAAAATATTTAGCTTGTTTCTGTTGACAAATTGAAAAAGATATAGTTTTAATGTGATAATGCACAGTCTTTTACAAAGAAATCAACTTAATACAAATATAGATTTTAGGAAACAAATGAATGAAAGTTAGGAAAATGTGCTTACAAAACAGTAAGCTTTAATTAAGGTTTTATTTGAAATTCAGCATACACAACAACTGAACATTATGGATGTCCACTTGCTTGTAAACAAGAGGTTTTATTTTTTAATCGCTTTTTTTATATATTTTTTTCATTGTCACTTTAAAATGTTTTATTGTGAAATGTATTTTATTGAGAGCCTTTACTTTTCTCTTGTTTTAACATGTACAAAGCCATAATTCATAAATCAAGTTTTGAACATATGGAGGTTCTTAGACTATGAATGGCAGTTATTATTTTATAAAGGCCACTAAATAAATGAAAAAGAAAAGAAATTGCATTTAATTCTTAATGTGACAATGGTTTAGTTGCAGGCTGCATATTAAAGTATCTATGTATGTTACATGTTATGTTTATAAAACATCTTTTAAAGGGTCATTAGGAACAAGATGCCATGTCATTTTCTTCCAAAAAGTAGCATGACAGTTACAGCGATTCTGATACATATGAAAAGATCCTATGAGCAGCTACAAGAAAAGGATATTGTTTTCTTGCAACACCTTTAGAAGTACAAGGTCATCAGTCCGGCTTTGTATAGTTGCTCTACCCTGGTGAATCCACACCATGCCTATATGGACTTCCAAAAATACATGAGAAAGGAGCCCCTCTAAGGACAATTGTCAGCAGCATTAACTCTGTGACTTATAACATTGCTAAATATGTGGCCAAGATCTTAGCTCACTTAGTTGGCAACACAGTACTCCATGGACTCCATTGCATGAGGTAAAACTGGACCGATGAGGTAACGGTGTCCTGAGATGTTACATCTTTATTCACATGCATACCCATGACTGAGGAAACTGAAACAGTAAAAAAACAAGACACCACCCCTGCAGCAGAACAAAGCTGAAACCAGACCAGGTTCTCTTCCTAACTGGACTTATGTCTTAAAGTTTTTTTATAGTCAAAAACATGGCTTTGCCATGGGTTCACCTTTGTCTCCAATCGTAGCAAACATTTACATGGAAGAAGTGGAAAAGAAAGCCCTGAACACCTTCAAGGGAACAGCACAAGTCATTGGTTCAGATGTGGGGATGACACTTGGGTCCAGCCTTTACTGAACACACAATCTCGGAAGACAGAAACATCAAGTTTGCAAGAGAACTAGCATTTTTACACTGTGCAATGAGTGAGGAACCTGGACATTGAAGTATACAGGAAACCCACTCATACCAATCAGTATTTGCTATTTGATTCCCACCACCCCCACCCTTTTGATTCCCACCACCCTTTGGAACATACAGTAGGAGTTATAGCAACTCTACTCTGAACCAGTGGCAACCAACGCAGAGACTAAAGAGAAGTAATACAAACATCTGAAAGGAGCTCTGAACATGTGGATACCCAGACTGTGCATTTACTGTATGTAACTAAAATCAAAGTAAAGTAAAAAGGCCAGAACAACAAAGGAGAGGATCAAAGCAGGCAAAGCAACATAGTCATCCCATATGTGGCTGGAACATCAAAAAACAAACATTTTCAAGAAACATTACATTCCTGTCTTTTTCAAACCCAGCAAAACCCTGAGACAGAAGTTGGTGCACGTTAAAGACCCATCACCAAAGCACATGTAAAGTAATGTGGTCTATGCCATCCATGGTTTGAAAGAGGCCATTTATGCCAAACTGGAAAGATCATCCCTGAACAGAGGAGAGCAACATGCAATGCCACTTTGACATAATTTCACAGCAATTCACACTTTTAGTCATGTACATTGAAATATTAATACCTGATTGATCACACTTTAAACATCTGTGAGTTTCAGCCAACACCTAACTGAAATAATAAGTTAATAAGTTAGATGTTTTTGAAGCAGATGGTTATGCAGTTAAAAAGTGATACATTTATTCAGCAACAAGACATTTCAAATGGACAAGCCTCACATGGGGTACTTAAGGTGCCTTATGGGGTACTTAAGGCTAGTGATGGGAAGTTCTTTTGTCTTAAACCTTTCTAATTTATTGCTCCTTACCTCTGGAATTCTATCCTTGAATTTCTCCTTAAGGAACATTTTCTGAGTGCCTTCAAAAACAAACTCCAACCCTACCTTCATAGTCTTAGGCCTATGAAGGTAGGGTTGGAGTTTGTTACCTCTGGATAGAATTCCAGAGGTAAGGAGCAATAAATTAGAAAGGTTTAAGACAAAAGAACTTCCTATCACTAATAACTGTGGACAGAATATACTGCATGTGTCTACTTACTCATAGTTAGACTATTACACTGGTAGCAAAATAATATAACGCTAAATTAATTCATTTGTGCAAGTTGTTTAAAAAGTTGATCTCTGAAGGAAATTGTTCCCCATTTGTGGGTTAGATTGAACTTATCTAATCACCAGTGGTACCAACAAACTAATTATGTTAGGACTGGTTGAGGACAACATCCATAGCCTAATGTGATCCTTAGCAGATGGTATCCTCTGCCAGGACTGATCACAACCTGTAAAATAGTTATCCCAGCTATGCCAGTCATTTGCCTGTGCATTGGGCCAAAACTACACCCGTCCTGATAAAGAGATGAACTGGTCTTGGTCAGATATTGATGAGGACCATGTATGATTTTCAGAACCTGACAGATCAGCAAATACAAGCACAACTAGGTATCTGGACAAAACTGTTAAACAGACAAGCCTTATATGCAGTTGGCCATCAGTTGATAAAATTTTCCGTTTCAACACATTAGTGTTGATATACAGTGGAGGAAATAATTATTTGACCCCTCACTGATTTTGTAAGTTTGTCCAATGACAAAGAAATGAAAAGTCTCAGAACAGTATCATTTCAATGGTAGGTTTATTTTAACAGTGGCAGATAGCACATCAAAAGGAAAATCGAAAAAATAACTTTAAATAAAAGATAGCAACTGATTTTCATTTCATTGAGTGAAATAAGTTTTTGAACCCCTACCAACCATTAAGAGTTCTGGCTCCCACAGAGTGGTTAGACACTTCTACTCAATTAGTCAACCTCATTAAGGACACCTGTCTTAACTAGTCACCTGTATAAAAGACACCTGTCCACAGAATCAATCAATCAAGCAGACTCCAAACTCTCCAACATGGGAAAGACCAAAGAGCTGTCCAAGGATGTCAGAGACAAAATTGTAGACCTGCACAAGGCTGGAATGGGCTACAAAACCATTAGCAAGAAGCTGGGAGAGAAGGTGACAACTGTTGGTGCGATTGTTCAAAAATGGAAGGAGCACAAAATGACCATCAATCGACCTCGCTCTGGGGCTCCACGCAAGATCTCACCTCGTGGGGTGTCAATGATTCTGAGAAAGGTAAAAAAGCATCCTAGAACTACACGGGAGGAGTTAGTTAATGACCTCAAATTAGCAGGGACCACAGTCACCAAGAAAACCATTGGAAACACATTACACCGCAATGGATTAAAATCCTGCAGGGCTCGCAAGGTCCCCCTGCTCAAGAAGGCACATGTGCAGGCCCGTGTGAAGTTTGCCAATGAACACCTGAATGATTCTGTGAGTGACTGGGAGAAGGTGCTGTGGTCTGATGAGACCAAAATAGAGCTCTTTGGCATTAACTCAACTCGCTGTGTTTGGAGGAAGAAAAATGCTGCCTATGACCCCCAAAACACCGTCCCCACCGTCAAGCATGGGGGTGGAAACATTTTGCTTTGGGGGTGTTTTTCTGCTAAGGGCACAGGACAACTTATTCGCATTAACGGGAAAATGGACGGAGCCATGTATCGTGAAATCCTGAACGACAACCTCCTTCCCTCTGCCAGGAAACTGAAAATGGGTCGTGGATGGGTGTTCCAGCACGACAATGACCCAAAACATACAGCAAAGGCAACAAAGGAGTGGCTCAAGAAGAAGCACATTAAGGTCATGGAGTGGCCTAGTCAGTCTCCGGACCTTAATCCAATAGAAAACCTATGGAGGGAGCTCAAGCTCAGAGTTGCACAGAGACAGCCTCGAAACCTTAGGGATTTAGAGATGATCTGCAAAGAGGAGTGGGACCAACATTCCTCCTAAAATGTGCGCAAACTTGGTCATCAATTACAAGAAACGTTTGGCCTCTGTGCTTGCAAACAAGGGGTTTTCCACTAAGTATTAAGTCTTTTTTTGTTAGAGGGTTCAAAAACTTATTTCACTCAATGAAATGCAAATCAGTTGCTATCTTTTATTTAAAGTTATTTTTTCCATTTTCCTTTTGATGTGCTATCTGCCACTGTTAAAATAAACCTACCATTGAAATGATACTGTTCTGAGACTTTTCATTTCTTTGTCATTGGACAAACTTACAAAATCAGTGAGGGGTCAAATAATTATTTCCTCCACTGTATGTCCCTCTCAGAAATCTATTAATTGAAAAAGAGAGATATACCTGAACTGTGTGGCCAAATCAACATGTATGGTTGGGTCTACAGTAGGAAGCAACTGTATATTCTAATTTGCACTCATTTTCACATACATTCACTTTCAAGAACAAATATGGAAGAGAGACAAAAAGACAAAAAGTAGACAAACCTTCACTTTTAAATTTTCCAATATTATTTGTTATGCTCCTGTAACATACATTCCTTTAAAACATCACTGAACATATTTACCATTTGTGCAGCTCCCAAGCTATTGCAAAATTGCTCTTAGTGAAGTATACTCAGAATTTACAAACTCAATATATTGCTTATTTTTACTGTTAGTTGAATATACAAAGAGCTTTGAAGCGGTAAAGAGCTTCTTGAATTCTTTTTCACTTTTAAGATGAACACAACAGTCAATAATGCAGTAGGTGAATTATAGTCAATAAGCAAGATGAATGACGAGATATAAATAAAAGGCAAAGAAAGCTTGCAAGACTACAAAAGAAGCAAAATAGAAGATTTGAGGGAAAAAACTCATACACAAGTACAAGTAAACAGATTACCACAGTTTTGGTCAATGTCACCTTCAGCTAAGCTTTTGATTTTTCTTAAGTCTTCTTAATCACATTTTATTATACATGTTCTAAAGAATAGATAATGTTTGTAATAATGTTAAGAAAGTTGTCTCATTAGTGTCTAAATTCCCCCTCCACACTTGCAGGCATTTTGTATATCCTCCTGTAAAACAGCCCTTTTATGCGTATCTATTTTAGATTTATAAAAATCAGTGTTCTGCAAATAACTCTCAAAATTTGCTAACAATTATGAAGCAGAGTTAAAGGGGTAGCAAACCTAAATACAAAAATCTGCATAATGAAATCAAACATTCTAAGCAACTTTCCAGTATAATTAATTTTAAAAAATGATGAAAGTTTTTTGTAATTTCTATTGAAAGCAGTGTCTGTCTGTCTGCTATTTTCTTTTAGTGCTGGTTCTTACTACCAGTATCATTAAAACAATGTAATAGTGATTGGCTCCTTTCAAGACTAAATTTATTACACTGGTTGAAGTGGAACAACCATTATATTTACAAATAACTTTATAATCATGAAAATGTATATTGAGGTTGCTAAGTATTAAATTTGAATTAATCTTGCAAAACGTTTTATTGAGGTTTTCTTCTTTCTTTAATAGATATAGGGCCTGATTCACTAAAGGGCGATAAAAATTATCGCACGCTTTTTCGCGTTAAAAAACACAAATAATTTGCGCGCGATTCACCATAGTATTATCGCGTGCGAAAAATCGCCATTTTCGCATGGGTTATTTCTCGCACTAGTTTTACCGTTTTGCGTTAATTTCCACGCTGAAAAGAATACGATCGCATGATTCACTATAACTTTTGCGCGCTAAATATCGCATTCGGCTATGCGAAAATTAACACCTACTACAGGCAGGCGAAAAATTATACAAAAGTACAGTAAATGATTTTTTGCAATAAAATATGGACTTACAGTGTTATTTATTCAAGTATGTGTTTCCCCTAGAGTGACGCAGCCGCCAGTTTGCAGCGAAATGTTCATTTTTAATACAGTAATTTTTTAGCATGTATGGCTAACATGGCGTGCGTTCATTTGCGCGACTATTTCTATTTGGCTACAAGTGATGAAATGTTTCGCCAGGCATGGATTCGCAGCGAATTTTTGGACGTGTGTTGAATTTTTTTCGCGGCGGATTTTTTCATGCATTTCTCAAAACATTCCGCCAATGGCAAAACGCATGAAAAAATTTGCCACGCAAAAATTCACCGCACATCCAAAAATTTATACAAGCGTCAAAAAATAATAGTCACAGCAACAATTTTTTTGCCTGCACAACATTTTTGCCGTTTCGTGGATCTTTCGAAAGATTTGCTAATTTTTCACTAAAGATAACCAGAACACATTTGCTCATCACCAGTGGCTACTATTTATAAGCATCTACTATTTATATGATACCATTTATATGCTACTATTTATATGTGGCTAATATTTATATACATCATTTATATGCGGCAACAATTTTTATACACTATTTCTATGCTACCATTCATATGCGGCGATTATTCGCGTAATTTAGCGCATGTACCGGCAAATACCGCATTAAAATAGTCTTTTCGTGAGTTAAATAACGCATGCAATATCGCGCGTAAAAAAAGCGCGAGTATGCTTATAGTGAATCGTGGGAAAAATCGCCAAAATTAAGACGCGGTAAAAATTTTAGAGCACAATAAAAATAGCGCACGTTTTATCGCCCTTTAGTGAATCAGGCCCATAATCTCCATCAGCATTGAGGCTAATTTAGTGATGTGAAAAAAGTAATGCATGGTTTATATTTACAAATCTGATTCCGCAATCCATGTAGAAACGTGGATAATAATTCAGAAAGTGCCCATTATAAAACACTGCTTTATACAGTATTATGTAAATGTGACTAGTAGTGGTTAAACTATCCAGTGAAAATTTGCTAAATATATTAGACAATGGGAATTTTTTGTGTTTTTTTTCCTGCACAAAATGCATTGAAGTCAGTCAGCATGTTTTGTGCAAAATACTTTGGAGTAAATGGCCGTTTTTGGCGCCAACTTTTTCATACATAAAAAATATATTTTGCATAAAAAATTCAACCATGACACAATGTGGAATTTCACAACAAATCCAAGCCTGCTGAAAAATTTTGCTCATCACTAAATTTAACAAAATGCTCATTTATTTTTTTAGCACTTTTCATAAGTGTTAGAGTGCTCTATGGAACTTATACACCTATACTGTAGGCAGTCAATTTCTGACAAACTGATATGTTGATCTGCTTTGCATTTTTTTGACTGCCCTCTTTAATATCTTATTGACACCTATCAAACTATTTAAATTCTTCCGGGGCAGCTTACAAATATTTTGAATGTGTTTGTCACGTTGACCAAAAAATCCAATTACAGTTTTCAAGTGCAGAGCACCCAGCTTAGAGAGAGTTCACTTCTGTGACACGGAAAGGAATGGCTAAATAAGTGTTCTTTGGATTGAATAAAAAATTGATGTTAGAGTTGATATCCCATTTGTCTTCATCTTAACCTCTTCAGTCACATTGTTATACATGATTGGGTATGCTTTTTGACTGGTGGAAGAATGTTCAGCCATAACAGTGACAACCTAAAACAGATTAAATCTAAATAGATGTTCCAGGAAGCATGAGCAAAATTATTTTTACTTCAGACAGCAACGTCAGCGATATATTAATAAACATTGCTTAGATGTGTAGGGTAAAGTCTGCTAATAGACTGCAGCTCATTCAAATGTTACAGTATTGCAAATGGCTCAATGTAATATAGAAACACTAAACTGTGAAAAATGATTGTCATTGTTTGTAATGTACCTAACACTTGGGGCACTAATGTGCCATATATAATCTGTACTGCAAAAACATATATATCAAACCTAGATTTTCTACTACAGAATATACAGTATAATAAAAAGAGAAAAAAACTTCTACTGTTACAACTGAAAGCAGAAAGTGCAGGGTGTACTTTGATGCAAAACCTAAAATTTTACATTAATGTTGCAAGCAATTAAACACCTTTATTTCTATGTTATCAAGGAAGTGGATTATTATTGCAAGATGATCTTGCAGTACCGTTCTATTCCTCTGTTCCTTCTGTTGCAGAAGTAAAACCTGAATCAGCAGAGTCTTTTAATAAATACATATACAAACATTTTCTGTTTCCTTGTGAGTGGCAGCACAATCGACTTGCATTGAAAAAAGTCAAGTATTTTTACTTGTACAATTCTGAAAAGAAATGCTTTTTTAGAGGATATTTAATGTTCTCTAGCATAAGATAAGAGCTTGCGCAAGGATAAAACATTTCTACTTAACGTATATCAGCTTTACTCTTTGCTATTTCACTTTTCACTGTTTGTGCACAAATAAAGATAACCAAGTGAGATTGGATTTTCATAGCTTTATATAATGCTGTTTGACATTTTTCAATGCATTGTAAGTGTAGGGAGCCTTATGTAAAGATTAATATCATGAGCATAGCAGGGCCTAGAAAATGGAATTTCTTACATGAGAATTCATTTTAACAGAGAATGGCAAAATATAGTTGAAATATCCAATACTATATAAACGTCAAGGAAGTAAATAATCTTAAAAGTGCACTAGGCTCCAGGGAATAGTTTGTGCCAATGCCTTTGGGCAAGCCCATGGATTAACATCAAAGCATCCTCGTGATTCTACCAGTCTGACCCCTATATACTAATCCTAGGCTCTATACATTTAGAATAATGGCCTCCACAGTCTTTTGGGCACTGGTTATGTACCTTTTTCAAGGACAGTGCACTAATATAAACAGGCCGACTAAAAGATGCACATCAGGTTAATCATATCCGGATTAACTAGAAAGCATATCAGTGATTTAGACAGAGCAATCATATCTAATGATATGCAATATATACACAAATACTATTGTATATAATTATCTACAATATACATATATATATATAATATTTAAATAAATTGGTCCAATCCAAGAGATACACAAAATGAGTCAAATAGAGGTTTATAGCTTAATATTGTGCACTACTACTACTGCGGACATTAATGACTCAATATTATATAATAGTATGCAGCATTCATACAAGCAAGTCAAAAGTGGGTTGCGTATAATATGTAAATATCAGGCTATCCCATATGTTTCTGACCCATGGAGCTTCTAGAATTCTAAGAGAATAATTATAAGTTCAGGCTGGGAACTTACAAATACTTTGTATATTGCTCCTCATGCGAAGATCTTTGCTTGGCATCACTCGCCTATCCTTGTGGTACGTGTGCCTGCTGCAGACAAAATTACACACGTTTCATGCTATATTAATACCTATACTAACTACTGTAACTGTAAATCACAATAGCATTGGATATTATGCTTGTTCGCAATATCATCCAAGCCCCTCTTATAGGCATTAACTGAATCTGCCATCACATCATCACCCAGCAAGGCATTCTGCAACCTCACTGCCCTCACTGTGAAAAACCACCTACACTGCTTCTACTGAAAGTTCTGATCCTCTAATCTAAAGCGATGGTCTCTGGTGTGTTGATCTTTTCTACAGGAAAAAAAGATTCTGTTTTGTCTAATGTACACTTATGTACTTGTACAGAGTAATCATGTCCCCTCACAAGCGCATCTTTTCCAGAGAACACAACCCCAGCATTGACAGTCTATTCTCATATTTTAAATCCTCCATCCATTTTACCAGTTTAATTGCACATCTCTGTACTCTGCAGCTCATTAATATCCTTCTTCAGGACTGGAGGCCAAAACTGCACAGCATACTTAAAGTGAGGCCTTTAGTGATGAACAAAATATTTCGGAAGGCATTTGTGACGAATTTCTGCGTTTCACCATCGGTGGATTTTTTTTTGTGGAACGGGAGGAATAATATGCAGTGAAAAAAGTCAAACACATCAAAAAAATAATGTGCATGTCAAAAAAGTTGGGGTTTGCTAATTTTTTGCGATTACACAAATTTTTCACAGTTTCACACATTTTTCAGTAAAGCAAATCTGTCTTGTTTCGCTTCGCTAGAGGACTTACCAGGGAAAAGTGCATAACCTCACACTTATCAACAATGAACCTCATCTGGTAGTTTTCTGCTTCAATTAAGTCAAATCACTCTGCAATGTGGCAGCACATGAGTTGAACTTAAAGGAGAAGGAAAGGTAAAAAGTAAGCTTTATCAGAAAGGTCTATGTAAATAAAGCTACAAACACTGCACTGAGTGCTCTATCAAAAGGAGCACAGGATTTCAGTTCTTCTTTTGTGTACAAATGTTCCTCTGTGTCAGACTTCCTACTTGTAAAATCCTTTAAATCACAGCCCGAGTCTGTTTAGTTTGTCCTCTCTCCCCCTCCCTTCTCCTTCTTCCATCTCAACTCTCCCCCCTCCCAACTATGCTGTGTAATCTGAGCTACCAGCAGCCAAGGCTGCCACATGAAGGCTACTGAAACCAAGCTAAAATGACAGCTGCTATCTTAAACAAACAGAGTTAACTTCTATGACTATTTACTCAGGTATGATAAAGCTTTTTATAGAATAAATATACTGTTCCAGCTTCACTATTGTAACTAATCTATTGGCAATAAAATGCCCAAATGCCTTTCCTTCTACTTTAAAGTGTTAAACAATTTAGCATCATCAGCAAAGATAGAAACAGTAATTTGACCCCTTAAAGTACTCCACTAACAACAATGGTCCAACGAGAAAAATGTAAACCCTATATTTTCCCATCATGTATATAAGTTATATACATATCGCCCCCACCTGAACCACATCATTTGTACTGCATGTATCCCCTCCTTTCGCCAATGCCATTACATTTTCCTGAAACAAATAGCAGTATTCCTGCTTCTGATACATCATCAGTGACATTTACACCTGTGCACAAAAACCCTTTATTCAACCTAAATTTCATCAAGAATACAGGCCTACACAGGCAGAACTTGCTTTGATTAAAAGTCCAGCTTGGATTGAGCACTGAAATGGTTTAGCTGAGTTTAGGGGGGAAGGGGGCTAGAAGCAGACAGCTAGAGTAGAGTTTTTATGGAAATCAGCAATGCCATCTCTTTTTTTTTGTTTGGTAACCTGAGTTGAGAAGAACTGAGAATGCTCAGTAGTCAGTTCAAAGTAAATTCCTGAATGAGGGGGCCGAGTTGGTTAGAGGAGGAATCCAGAGTGGCAGGTATTTAAAGATTTTAAAGAGGCTGTTCACTGATATTTTTTTTTTGTGTTTACTTTTCCTTTAATTCCACTCTTTGTAATCTATCCTTCGGTCAGTTCTCTATCAAAGTACACATATTGTGTTCAAGGCAAATATTCCTTAATTTAACCAGTATCCTGCTATGTGGTACACTCAGGGGTTTAATAAGAAGCTGTAATTTGAAGGACAGAAAGGGCAGGGATTTAATATGATTAAAAGGGCAGTGCTATTTTATTTATTGAATAAAGATCTTCATAATGTTACTTATTCTAACTACTCTTTTACTGGTTCTAAGTATTTCCAAACATGCTCTCAGCACTTTGCACATGACCTGCCAATGTGTAATTCTGTAATTGAGTCCATATGTTTTTAAACAATACAGAAAGTTTAACTTATATTGGTTGCGAGTGTAGGGTTGCTAATTTCCTATCAGCAGGTCTGTTTATTACATTGCATGCTCTCAATCTCTTTATTTTGTTCAGTGCCAATAAAAAGCATCATAGGGGAAATATAAATAGAGTTGGGCAGTGCAAATTTAAACGGGGCAAAATAAATGAAATACGCTTATTCTACAGCTTTTTTTTATTCCATAGTCAAAAAATAATAAGACAATTCACTTTGAAACCATTGGTCCTCCTTTGTTTGCACCCTGTTTTATAACAGAAAAACAAGGTCAAGTTTGATCATAAGTAAACATAGCAGTATGTTTCTGGACTGTAAGATAAAAGTCATACAGACTTCATCTAGAAATTGAAGTGAAGATCCCATTGGTATAAGCTGCCCCACTCTGGAGCCCCATCTGAGCATTGAGCTTTCTGTTCACTAGTAAAAGATCAAATGACCCTATTTTTCATGCAACAAGGCATAACATGGTAATATATAAGGTATAAAAAGTAATATAATCCATATATACTGTGGATATTGTGCCCTCACATGCATAGATTTAATATTTAATCATGTACCTGTAATATATCTTTAAATTTTTAAACCAGAGATACTCAAATGATTTTCAAGCAGAGGTAGATTTATTAATGTGCTTGTATTTGTCTAGTGTAGTCATTGCTAAGAATTTTTATTGCTTTCCAGAGGACTTGGAAAAGCTGAACATACCTAAAGGAATGAAATACTTGATATAGAAATGTGCTGGGATTTCACACATTAAGAGCAATAAATTAAGAGAGATGTATGTGCAAAAGAAAACACTGCTATACAAAATCTGATGTATTCCTTTGGTAAAGGAACATACAATATCTCTTGGGATGTGAACTTGCTATATATTGCATTTACTGTATTCTTACAAAAAAAATAACCTTTTGCGCAAGGTTCAATCTCGGTGTCTCTGATAAAAAGCACTTGGGATCTCTGTAGATAGAAGGTTTGCTGTTGGAGAAATATTGCCTTGTACTATTTCCCAGGAGTAATCAAACCTTCATTCTTTAGAATTTTTTTCATTTCTTTGTTCCTGTACGTCTTCCTGATTCTATTAAAAACAGAAAGTTGACAAAATTCCATTCTGCAAGAGGTTAAAATAATATGAATAAATAAAAGCAGTTACATACTTTAAAGGAGAAGGAAAGGCTAAGTCACTTGGGGGTGCCAAAATGTTAGGCACCCCCAAGTGACTTAGATCGCTTACCTTTTACCCCGGGCTCACTTCCTCCTTCCTTTTCGCATGCGCCGGCCACGGATTTCGCCGGCAGAAGAGAAAGGAAGGAGGAAGTGGTGCGGTTTTCTCCTAACAGGGGCACCAGCCCAGGGTACAAGGTAAGCGATCTAAGTCACTTTGGGGTGCCTAACATTTTGGCACCCCCAAGTGACTTAGCCTTTCCTTCCCCTTTAAAACCACAGTATCATGTAAAGGCGTATGATTTTGGTGATATCTTTACAGTTTATCACTGACACATTATATTACAGTGTTAATCAACCCAGTTAACTATATACACAAACTTAAAGAGAAAATATGCCACTAAAAGTGTCCACATTATTGGTAAACAATTTTTGTATGATAGATGCAAATCATTGCACTTCAGTTTCACAGTTATAAAAAAGGAAGAATTATTGCTTGAATTTTCTGAGCACTAATTAAATCACATGAACACATTGTTATTAATAAACAGATTATTAGTTCATGCCATGTTTCTTTAAGGGGAATGAATAACTTTTGCAACACTATTAATATGTTTTCTTGCTTGGCACAGTGACACCAGAGGTTACATCACATTACCCTTTTGTTCTCTGATAATACAAGCTATTACATTCTCTTCTGACATCTACATTTTATACAATTAACTTTTTTTGTTTTGTAACCTCAACCAGAGCTATTAGTTAGAGGTTGCACAGAGAGTGTAAAATAAGTTTTTGTTGTGAGCTGAGCATTGCTTATAATAAAAGCAGAAATTAAAATTCAAAAACCTTGAGCTTGAGAAAGGGTCCGGAGGGGCCCGAAACGTTGCTCTTGGTTTTTATATGTACTTGGGCAAATAAAACACTTTTTTCACGGCTTGCATCTTCAGTGTGCTACTGGATTTTTTTGCTGTTG
Organism: Xenopus tropicalis; assembly: GCF_000004195.4. Lineage (NCBI taxonomy): Eukaryota > Metazoa > Chordata > Amphibia > Anura > Pipidae > Xenopus > Xenopus tropicalis. Next base: position 68,673,616 of record NC_030681.2, read on the forward strand.
GATATTGACCCCCATGCAAGGTGAGGTTCTTCCTGTATTTGCACCTGATACCCGTTTGGGTAAGTTAACATAGGGTTGAGCTCCCCAATACTGCTAATGCTAAATATTAACGGCAGTTTTGTAAAAAAATGAGCAAATGCTGAAATACAGAATTTCGCTGTGAATCCATGCCTGGTGAAAAAATTTGGCCATCACTAATCAGTACAGCCTTATGAAGGGCACACCTTGTCATCCAACTTTACTCTCTTTTTGTAATGCAGTAAGTGGGAAGGTGGACATTAGGGTTGCACTAGTCACAATCTACTTTGACTCTGTCAAAGCTTTTGATACAGTGTTTTCACTCATAAAGTCAAATTCAGTGTAGTTTTGGTCTCCAGTACTCAAATGGTACATTGATTATATAAGGAAGGTTCAGAAAGGAAGGAAATGGAAGAGATTAATGAGCTTATTTAACAATTTTCAAGTTTGTGTATTCGAGTTTGTTTCTTTAAATTGATTGAACTCACATATCAAATGCTTACTTATTTATTAAAGTGGTTAACTTGCGTGAATAAAAAAACTTGAATACCTCATATTTTCGAGTTTACAAAATTGAATAAAACTCGAATATCTCAAATTGAAACTATGGCTTGACTTTGCCTAGGGCAACTCCTATTGACTTCTATAGGAACTCGCAAGCTTTAAGATGGCAAAGTTTTACATTCAAGTTTTCAGATTATTTGCACTTAATAAATACTGGGCATTCGAGTTATTGAACCATACCTGGAACTCACATTTTTGTAAACTGTGAAAAAAAATCAAACTCAACGTTGATAAATCTCCCCCTAAATATGAAGAAAGGTTGGCCAAGTTGCAATTTTTACACTGGAAGATAGCCCTTATGCATTAGTGGATTCTCACAGAGAACAGAAAGGAATCCCTGGAAAAACTCTCTTCCTGAAGTGGTTTGCACTGGCAGATATATAACAAAGAGGGTTTAATTGCACTTTAGAAGAGACAAAATACATGGAAACCCATTATCCACTCCATTTTAATCAAATAATCCACATTTTTAAAAATGGTTTCCTTTTTCTCTGTAATAATAAAACAGTACCTTGTACTTGATCCCAACTAAGATATAATTAATCCTTATTGGAGCCAAAACAACCCTATTGGGTTTAACTACTGTTAAAATGATTTTATTAACATATTTAATGTAGGAGATCAGAATTATGGAAAGACCCCTTATCCAGAAAACCTCAGGTCCCGAGCATTCTGGATAATGGGTCCCATACCTGTACAAATTTGATTTAGGGAGTGGTTCAAATGCCTTTCAGGTAGGAGTTTTTTTTTTTGCCCCCTCTGAGGCAAATCGGAGAGGCTTTATATAGGATTTTTTAATCTACTGGATCAACCAAAGGTTAGGCAGGTTTCACTTGAAGAAATGGTTTAGCTTGATAAATGTGTTTACTGTGTACTAATGCAATAAATCTAACGTTAACCATGTGCAACATACCTTGGGTATCACTACTGAGATAATACCAACAAAAAGATTAAAGTATTTGAATGGCAGCCTAGACAAGTTTATAGAGTAGATTTTTTAATATAACATACATTATCCATAATATTCAAGTACATTTGCTATAATTTTATGCATTTTGCTGCTTGTAAAAATAGACATTCAGTCTGTAAAATAAAGTTTCTTGTTGGGTTGTTGAAGGCTCTAGACAATTAAGGTTTTTTTAAGGTCTTGCACTGGGAATTAAAATGAACAGATTTTAACGAAAATGTATATTCATGAGCAGTATAATGAATCCTGATGAATATTCTTGCATGAATACAAAAGCTTACTCACAACAACAGTACAACTACCCTTCTGCATCCGATATATTAAGTTATAATTTAAGAACATTTGATTTATTTCAGAATGTGTATTACCAATGTTAAAGTGCATAGCTTCCTTCTCCCATCTACCTTGTTAAAATTTCTGTATGTGCCTACCAGGCTAAATGTATTTTTTTTTTACTACTAATTCTTTTTTAAAACCATGTTACTCATGCCACGTTTTATAAAACACAGTTTTAAATGTAACACAAGTGAACATGATTGTTCAAAAAAGGAACCTGAAAATGTGGCAGCATATTTTACAAGATACTGAATTTCACCTCTAAAAGATAATCCAGAGAATCAAAAGTTAGAAGTTGCACGCAAGAATTGGTTTTCACTCTCTGTAGTATTTTCTTATGCTGTGGTTACAACACAAAATTGAATTTTATAAGCTCAGGGAATTATATCATGTTTGAATCACTACAGCATGTAAAACACAAGGATATGAATATTTCATTCATCGATTTTCCCCTTCTTCTTACCAGCCAAAGTCTGCAAAACCCATATGTTCATAATAATTGCAAGTCAAGCAACAGCAGATTAAAGAACAATATATTTGATACAGTAATAGTCGGTTGGATTATTTGGCATTGCGATATAATGTGTTTTTGGTCTTCTTCAGCATTATACTTGCTTAAAAGGATGATGGACTTTTCTCAGTACCCCCTAATGTCATCAGTCCCATTATATCTATTCCTTGTAACTGAGCAACAAGGGAACTCTCACAGGAAGTGTGGCTTATAGGGACTAGACACTCCAGTATTTAGTCGTCCACTCACCATAAAGACTGCCCCAAACCCCCAAAAAACTCACAGCCACCAGGCACACTTCAAGTAATGCAAAGCCAGAAGTTGTCACACATCAACCATACTCTGTTTTACAGCATTTTTCACTAATTCACCAAGCACTCCAGCAGTGTTACTTTTAAAGACAGGTCATTGTTTTGTTTTTATCCTTACTACTTCCCCATCTCTTCCCCTATGATTAGGGAATTTTATTTATTAAATTAATGTAAATATAATATTTTGAAATAGACCTGACCTACCCTCAGCTGTTGACAGTGTCTCAAATATGAAAATAAGGAGGAGTTCATTATTCAGGTTTAGGTTTAACTAGTATTGGTTAATTGATGAACTGCCTGGAGACCTAAAATGTTCCAAATGTTAAGGTGGCCACACACGTGGCGATTCGGTCGCACGAAAGATCGTTATACCCTCTACTAACATTCAGGGCTGAAACGGCAGATAAGGAGGTAGAAACAATAGGGGGCAGATTTATCAAAACACGAGTTCGAATCCCGAATGGGAATAATTTGGATTGTAAACAAAAATTTCTGAAGATCGCAAATATCACGAAAATGTTTACGAAAAAAATCGTATTAGTCACGATAATATCGTATTGGCGATCCAAAAGTCACGGAATTTTCGTAACGAACCATTGTAAAAAGTGGCAGAGCCTTTCCGAATTTTTTGCGTGGGCGCTCGAAAAAATCGTGCAAGCTCAAAAAAATTTGCAAGAATACGCTGGGAGAGTTCGGGTCTCCTTCTGCCAATTCAGCCCTGACGGCAGATTTTTGCTCAGGCGCCTTCTATGGTGCCTAATCAAAATCTTTTAACCTGGGCGATCAGCGAGTCGACCGATATCAGCAGCCACCTGCGAGGTTTCGTACGATATTATTGGTGCGTGTATGGCCAGCTTTGACTTTAACATGCCTTAGTACAAGATGTAACAAAAAATAAAGCTATCGCTTAATGAATGCCAAATACAGAGTATATTAATCACAAGCACTATGGTGTAATAGTTGATAGCTGATATGGTCTAATTGCACATATCTGGTAGATAAGAGAAGAGGGCATCCTCCACTTTCAAGTCATTAACCAGAGATCTTCATTTTGAAGATTTTATATACTGTACTTTACATTTACATTATTTTACATATATTTCTGGTGGAAGAAAAAAGTGTGAAAAAAAATTACCCTAATTTAAGACCATTTTGTACGCTGCAAAGCCTGGCAATGTGTAGTGTAGTAATCTTGCTGTCGTTTTTAACACAGCATAATAAATCTGCCCCTAAGAGTTCCTAAGCTCTTGCAACTGACAGCAGCACAGAGCATGAAGATGTGGAACTACTAGGTCCATCTTGGAGGTACAAATCTTCATGTGTTAAGTACTGTGGTCATCTTGGGAAGGTACAGAACCCAAAACATAACGTGCTAGCAAATGGATCATTAAGGGTCACACAAATACATATTGATATAGGGCCAATGGTCTACATTATAGTAAAAGCTCCACCTTAAATACCTTATCACTTTAAGGGCAGGGGTACACGGGGAGATTAGTCGCAAGGCAACTTCAGGCGACTTCTGCAAATTGCAGCATTGCGTATGCCATCCCACAGGTGATTTACATTCTAGCCGGTGGGATTGCATTGCGTGGAGATAAGTTGCCCGCGTCAATGGAGATTTACCGCAGGGCGACTAATCTCCCAATGTACCCCTGCCCTAAAAATATCATCCATTACAATGTACATTACAACAATATTAAAAACAAACAAAGATAAAGAAGAAAAAAAAAAAGGAAAGCATGTTCATGGAAACATTTTATTGCAGTTGCTCCGAGCCCATATGTTAATAACTCATAAAGCAAGCTACATGTGTATTATAATTTTATTCACTATCTTTTTCTACTTCAACTCCCTTGCTGGCAAATTTAAATACAGAGCTCTTAGGCTCTGAAACATCAGCAGTAGCTTTTATAAAACAAGTAAAATGAATCTGATATGGAAAGTAAGTTATCTCTGAAAGAACATGCATTGGGTGTCCCTTGGTTTAAGCAGTTCCAGCTGCAGTGAGCATCAGAAAAACCAATACAATGTGACAGAGATACGGGTGCTGTGCCAGCCCAATTAAAGCAAATACATACTTGAACGTCTCTAAATTTCTTCTGGGTAGAATTTCTCATGTAAATGAGGCCCCTAACTCGATTCCAATCAATAGCACTGCCATCCCAATTTTTAAAAAATGAAATTAGCCACTATTCTTACCCAATTTAATAGAACAAATGAGGGTAAAAATCATTAAATACAAACACGTAAGCAAACCATTATGCACAATTTGCATTTTAGAGCTAAAGATTGGATCCTTATGGCTGTATGCATAATATATTTGTGATGCTTCTACAGGCTTGATTGAAGGTGTTGTTTTTCTCAGATTAGTATTGAGAAACTTTTTTTTTAAATTTATCTGCATTTTTTAAATAGCGTGGAGTTTCAATAACAATAGTTACTGTTACATATGAAACATGAAAGCAAGTATGATATAAATAAAATGAATAAGTAGGCCTAATTTTTTCCACCAAGACATTTGACAATGAATCTCGCTCTCTTTCTACAGTACAGTTGCAGTGTGGATATTGGTTATGCCACTCCTCTACATGGTTGTTCAGCAATATCTCTTGTGCCCACCAAGATTTTTTCCAGGACTTTCCAATGTGCCCACTAGTATTTAGGGTCAGTTTTTACCCAGAAGCAAGTATAATTGCCAAACCTCCAGTCTGAAAACTATAGTCTGACATCAGTAGTAGGAAAGCTTTTGGAAGGCGTAATACAAGGTTTTGTTTTTATACTACAGAGAAAAAGGAAATCAGTTTTAAAATTCTGAATTATTTGATTAAAATGGAGTCTATGGGAGACTTTCCCTAATTCGGAGCTTTCTGGATAACGGGTTTCCGGATAAGGGATCCCATACCTGTACTATAAGTTTGTACCAGCATGGTTTTATGCGTAACAGATCTTGCCAGACTAATTTAGTTGCCTTTTATGAGAAGGTGGCAGGAACCATAGTGCTGGAATGGCAGTTGATGTCATCTACGTGGACTTTGCTAAAGAGTTTGATACAGTACCTCACAGAAGGTTAATAATCAAATGTATGTATAGATTAAATATCTTTTGTTTAAGAGATCATACCTTACTTTCTTGATTAGTAAAGCTAATTCTATACATGTTGTTCTATATGTGTTGTACCTTAATAATGGAGTAGCCGCCTTATCTTAATTTCCTTTAGTGACTAAGTTTTCTTATGTACATATAAATACTCTTAGAGAAGGGAACAAATAAAATAACACTGTCTGTGTATATCGTATCAGTATATACATTTTTTACAGCACTGTTATATATAGCTGTTTTCATTTCTTTATACTCCTTACTGTCAAGGTAGCAAGGAATATTTTCGAATGGAAAAACTTTGTTCGATATGTGGGTTACAAGCTAAAAAAGCACCTCTGCTTTTAATGCTGAAACAAAAATAATCAGGTCACTCGTGCTTCATGTCAAGCAATGCATCCAGTATAAAGAAGGTGGAATTTTAATGGCATAACATGGCTTGTCACCCACGGTGACAGCTGCAAGTGCTGTTGACAAGCAGTACACCCAAATGGCACAGGCAGACAATGGATCATTTTGGGAAGGAGATGCTGAAAATTACAGAGCAGCACAGCTATTATTACAGGATGAGGACAGTGAGCATCCAGCTTAGCACTGACATAACAGGGACCCCAGTGCCGTGAACAGATGGCAATGCAACAAACTGCTAGAACATGGTTCTAGAGAATAGAAACGGTAAATTACTTGCTTCTGTTATTTATGTAAATTAAATACAGTAGTAGGTCACTTTTTAAAATTATTTAAAATGTAATTGCCAAAACCGAGGTAAAACTGTTTGACTGTGTCATTCTGGCACCTTTCACTCTACTTTTATGTCACTTTGACAGCACATTTCATTTCAACAGCTAGCTACTAGCATCAATTTATTTCAGGTGTTTTTTTAGTTACATGTCAATATTTAGCCAATGCTCTCACACTTTGTCCGTATTACATTTTTCCTTAAGCTACCATATTTTCTACTTCTTAAACTATAAGAAAATCCATTTCATGGAACTGCTCATTTATTCCTTTATGGTGGATCGGAAACTTTTTAAATTCAGGTGTATTGCATTTGCCTTCATATCAGACTGGCAGTGCTATAAAAAGCCAAAATCCCATTCTGGGCTTTGGTTCTACTTAAAAGTTTTATATTTATAGATATACCCTAATGTTATTTTATAATTTGCATTAACATGAAGTGTAGTTCCTTTATGTGTCATGTTACAAGCATTTCATTCATTGTTGACCAAAAAAGAACCCATATGAAATCTATACTTCACATAAACAATTGTGTAAATTACCTAATACGCATGCATTTAATGTGATTTATTGGCCTTGGTTTATGTTTTGACCAATTGACTTTGACAGTTATTTACCCTTAGCTTAGGTCCTATCCATTCTTTGGCTATTATCTACTATATCGATCTATACCCAGCTAAAATTAAGGGATGTCTAACTTGTCTCCTCCCAGTTTTGTTGATCACCTTGCACCTCTGCTCTTTGACAGTGGTAATACAACTGCTGATTAAGTAGCTGATGGATAGTTTGTATATCTCTATTTTAAGAGGTTAATGGAATGTACTATAAGTCACAAACTGTACACTATGCAACCAACCAGTAAGCCGAGCTGCATTTATAGATCGCCTGTAAAGCAAATATCTATTTGGTTGCTGTGGGTTATTAGGCCTGGTGCAAACGTTTTGGATTTTATTAGATTCCGTGGTACCAGAAGGCAGGGAGCATTCTCTTAATCTACTTTAAGGGGCAGATTTATTGAAATGTGAGTTCAGAGCTTAATACATAAAAACTCATCCACATCTTATTTATTTCTATGGAATTTTAAGAAGCATATTTATCAATTGATGAAAGATAGAACTCACTAATTAATAAATATGCTTATAAACATCCCAAAGGAATGAATAGAACCTGGGTGAGCTTTTATGTATTAAGATCTAAACTTACATTTTGATAAATCTGTTCCTAAACATTGTCATAAAAATGTTCTAAAGTTTTGTGAAAGATCTGATGTTTTATCTTCTTCTTCTTCTTCTTCTTCTCAAGATTTGTACTGTGTGTCTATATGTGTATAGCTGGCAAATACCCAATACCATTAAAAAAAGCTTTTTTTTTTTATAAAATCTCACTTGATGATACCTTATCTTTATTTTCAATTTCTATCAAACTTCAGAAATAATTATACTGCAAATGCAGATCTATAACCTGAGCATGGATTGCCATTTCCTATCACAGAATTCACTGTTGATTCAGAAACCAGATTGCTTTGAAAATCTCTGCTGGAGTTCAGGCATTGACAATTCTAGACTTTGGAAAGCCAGGTCAATCATCTCTATTTATTGCCACCTACTGTGTCACACATTCTGCAGACTTGTAATGCAATACAATCCCATATCCTTTTGCTATTACAGAATATCCAGTATTGTATAGCTCTCTCTCTTTTGATAACCCTTGATAAGCTTTCTTTTTCTATGATTGTTATTAGGCAGATTGGTAATAATACTATCAAAACATGATACCAAATATATGCAGTTTAAATATATATAATATATATGATCACTGCTAGGTGCTCTTTGAAATTTGAGCACATTCTTCTCAAATGCAATAGTCATGTTTATTTAAAGTATGTGTGTATAATATGCTCTACCAGATGCTGCTGCAATATATATATATGTATGTATGTATGTATATCTTTATTTATAAAGCCCTACTTATGTACGCAGCGCTGTACAGTAGAATACATTAATACAAATAGGGGATTATTAATATAATAATAGATAAATACAAAGTACAACAATAAATACAGATAGATACAAGATAAATACAGTTGCAATAAGTTAAAAGTCAAAGACACAAGAGGATGGAGGTCCCTGCCCCGTAGAGCTTACAATCTATATGGGAGGGTAACTTACAGACACAAATAGAAAAATGCAGGATAAGTGCTGTAGGTCACAGTGGGTGACACTACAATATGTGATAATTCCCAGATCAGGTGCTGGGTGAGTGCTCCAAAAGGTAGTCTGTAAGTTTAGTTTTAAAAAGACTGGGGGAGGATTCTCTGCTGAGGAAATCAGGGAGGGCATTCCATATGTAAGGGGCAGCAAGGCAGAAAGGTTTAAGGCGGGAAACAGAAGTAGTAGTAGTGATGGGCTCAACCAAACAATTGCTCTGCGAGGAACGAAGGAGTCGGCCAGGAACATACAGAGACACAAGAGAAGAGATGTAGTGAGGAGCAGAGGAATGGAGTGCTTTGAAGGTTAAGAGAAGGAGTTTGTAAGATATTCTTTGTTTAATAGGAAGCCACGATAAGGACTTTAGCAGGGGAAGGGCCTGAACTCTCCTGGATGAGAGGAGGAGAATTCTGGCAGCAGTATTTAATATAGACTGTAGGGGGGAGAGATTGGAGTTAGGGAGGCCAGTTAGTAGCAGGTTACAGTAGTCAAGTCGGGATAGGATGACAGCATGCATGAGCAGCCTAGCTGTTGCAGTAGAAACAAATGAACGGATTTTGGCAATATTGCGTAAGAAAAAGTGACAGGTTTTGACAGTGGTGTTAATGTGGTCAGAGAAGGAGAGACAGGAGTCAAAGATCACCCCCAAACAATGCGCCGAATCGACAGGGTTGATGACGGTGCCACCATCAATAGAGATAGAAAAGGGGGGGTAGGACCAGGCTTAGGCGGAAAGATCATTAGTTCAGTTTTTGTTAGGTTCAATTTGAGGTGGCGTTGGTTCATCCAATTGGAGATAGCCAGGAGGCAGTTAGAGATTTGACTCTCAGTTTCAACTGTTAACGAAGGGGTCGCCAAATAAATTTGGATATCATCAGCATACAGATGATATTTAAAGCCGAATGAACGGATAAGATCTTCCAAAGACAGCGTGTAGAGGGAGAACAGCAACGGCCCAAGTACAGAGCCTTGGGGTACCCCCACATTAAGAGGAACTGGAGATGAGGTTTTGTTAGCATAGGAGACAGTGAATGAACGGTTAGAGAGGTAAGAAGAAATCCAGGATGCAGCCTGACTACGGAGACCAATCAAATGCAGAATTTGCATCAGGAAGGAGTGGTCAACCGTATCAAATGCAGCCGAAAGATCTAGGAGAAGACAATACATTCTAAGAAGCGAGACAGGACGGTAGTTAGAGAGACAGGACGGGTCCAGTGTGGCCTTTTTTAGGATAGGCTTGACACAGGCCTGTTTGAAGGAAGAGGGGAAACTTCCATAGGTCAGAGAAGAGTTGAAGATGTGAGTGAGAGCTGGAGTAAGTTCAGGAGCACAGTGTTGAGCAGAGAAGAAGGCATAGGGTCAAGAGTAGAGATGTAGCGAACTGTTAGCTGGCGAACTAATTCGCGCGAACATCGGGTGTTCGCAAGTTCGCGAACTTTTCGCGTATGTTCGCAATTTGGGTTCACGTGGCGTTTTTCCACTGCGTTTTTTCTCGGCCTAAAAACGTTGCACAAGCCACACATGGCGTTTTTAAGCAAATCCCGTTTCCATGGTGATAATAGCGCGAAATAGCAAAAAACGCCGCGTATTTCCGCTAGGTCTGCCAGCTGCCTTTGCGTATACATAGGAATAGCTTGCGTTTTTACGCAACGCTGTGTCAACAAAGTATTTTTCAGAGAAATTTTTGCCCTTGATCCCCCTCCTGCATGCCACTGTCCAGGTCGTGGCACCCTTTAAACAACTTTAAAATCAGTTTTCTGGCCAGAAATGGCTTTTCTAGGTTTTAAAGTTCGCCTTCCCATTGAAGTCTATGGGGTTCGCAAAGTTCGCGAATTTTCGCACTTTTTGGCGTAAGTTCGCGAACGGGTTCGCAAACTTTTTTTTTGAGGTTCGCTACATCCCTAGTCAAGAGAGCAAGTGGTGAGCGGAGCCGACAAAAGAAGTCGGGAGACTTCGGAGACAGTTACGGGACCAAAAGAGTAAAGACATGCAGAAGAGAGCAGAGGAAGGAGGAGCTGGTTTGTATTAGTAGAGGGGGGAATCTGATTGCGGATGGACTCCACTTTGTTCATGAAGAAATCAGCAAAGTCCTTGGGAGAGTGCATAAAGTGAGGGAATGGAGTCTGTGAGGGATGCAGAAGGGTATTGAATATATTGTTTTGGATTTATCGTTGTTTATAAGGGTGTTGTAGTATTCCTGTTTAGCCTTCGACAGGGCAGAATTGAGGCAGGCCAATAGGAATTTATAATGGATAAAGTCTGCTTGCGTACGGGATTTCCTCCACATACGTTCCTCAGACCTCGCATAGGAGCGTAAGAATTTGGTTTGCACATTCAGCCAGGGGCGTGGGTTTTGCGCCCGAGTACTCTTAGGCTGAAGGGGTGCAAATAAGTCAATGGTGGAGGCTAGAATGCTGTTGTACTCGCTAACCAGGGTATCAGGGTCAGACATCTCATTAAAGGAGGGGAGACTGGACCTGAAAGAGCGAGCTAAGGCCAGGAGATCTACGTCACATGTATTTCTAATTAATACAGCGGGGGAAGGAGCAAGTTGGGAAGGATAGTGAGAGACAGAAAATGTAACCAGGAGATGGTCAGAGAAGGGGAAAGGGACACTGTTAAAATCAGAAAAGGACAGATTTTTAGTAAAGACTAAATCCAGAAAGCGGCCATCCTTATGAGTCGGAGCATTTGTCCACTGCTGGAGTTCAAAGGAAGAGGTTATGCGGAGAAAACGTGAGGGCCAGGGTTGCGAGGGATCATCAATTTAAGAGTTGAAATCCCCAAGGATATATATATTGCAGCAGCATCTGGTAGAGCATTCAAAAGAAAATATTGATTACCTTAGTGCTAGCTTAAACTAAGTCAGTATGCAGTCCCAAACAAACAGCCCTCCAAGGGATTTATACAAGAGGCAAATATTTGTTTAAGTCAACATTTTGGTCACTCTCAAGAGACCTTTCTCAAGACATATGTATATAGATTCCAAACTTTCTGTTGCCCTAACTCTTATTAGGCTCTATTTAAATTCAAACAAGTCCATCAGACAACTTCATTCCTATCCTTCTCTAAAATATTCCTAGATATAGGGATTTAAAATATCATAATACCCATAAACCTAGCTTTCTATTTCTAAAAGTGAAAGGCCAGCCTCATGTGCAGAGCCTGCTTGCAGATTCCCATCACTTTAGTGACCAATATGAACATAGCACCAATGTTTGCAAATACCTCTAGCTCCAAATATAATTTTGGTAGTTGTTGCAAACTTCTGCCTACCCTTCTATATGAAAAGACATGAGCTACAGGACTCCTTGCTAATGATGCGTTTACTCGCCAGGTGAATAACTGGCAGATTGTTATCTGCGATTAAACATTTGCAATGTAAAGTTTGCAGCACGGTCTATCAAAAATAAACCCCCACTCAATTCTGAAAGAGAAATATATTCCCAGATAGCTGAGCAGAGCACTGCCCGACCAAATCTAGATACAGTATGCATTTCAACCTTTAGCAATGATAGTATTGTAATGCTAAACCTGTAATAAAAAAAAAAAAAACCATTTAAGGCCTCTCTAAAAATGTGTCCAAAGCAAAGATCCAATTGTTGGGCTCTTGAAGCCTTCTCCTCAATAAATTTGTGGCAGTACCAATTTCATCTTACTTAAGAGGGTAATTTTTAAACTTTGTACAATGCATATTTATATGTGGTTGTTTTGTGCATGTTTTTACTTAAATATTGCACTGCTCTTCCTGTCTTTCCATGTCATTCCAAGAGTGACCACCATATAGCATTTATGGTAATTTTGTGCATAGAAATTCACAATTTGCTAAACTGTTTAGGGAATATTTGTTTCTGCCACCAAAGTTGTGACGTAACTGGAATGCAGAGTGTGTGCATACATATTGACAACTAGTGAAAATGCTATATTTAAAAAAGTTTTCATAATAGTGCAGGGCAAATATGTTCACTTTGTAAATCACACTGCACAAAGTTTATAAATGAGCCCCACAAACTCACATTAATTATCATTATTCTGGAGAGTGTTAAATTAATTTGGCATGTCCAATAGAAAGTGGATTGTGGTAACATTGTAAATAACCCTACTCAACATCCAGTTTCTCTCTGAATCGATTCTATATATAGTATATATTATTATTAGGATATTTAAAATAACTACCAATCCTCAATAAAAGTAAGATTAAAAAACATATTTAATATAATCCATATACATTGTCCTGTGATTATTTTTAACAATAATAAGAATTTATTAACTTTTGAATAAGCTGTTTGCTTAATTATAATAAAGATCCCCAGCTTAATCAGGGATTCTTGTTTATAGTAAGAAAGAATAAAATGCACTACTTGCATTTAAACAAATTGACAAATCACATTATTAAAGCCTGGCACAGATGTAAATGCTGTCTTAATCGCCTACAGCAGTAGGTATATACTGTATAATAACAAAGGTTCTTACTTTAATCTCTAATTTATTTATCTTCTATTAGGCTTAAATATATATAAGAACTTATCTAGCTGTCTATAGTAACCTATAGTTTTTGTAGTGAATATATAGTTCTTCTAGAAGTAGACTGCAAGGATTTCACAGCACTGGCAAAATCATTACTTAGGTGCATGCAATTCTTAGCTACAGTATAAATCAAGATAATAATTTAGAAAACAAACAAGTAGAAGCAAATACCTGGGGATATTATAGTAGAATATGTAGGGTATAATATGGAGCTTTGTAAAAGATTAGATATCCCTCAATAAACTCTATTAATTCTGATTATTGCCTGCAATGAGATTTAAAGAGATTTGTAAAAAATGTGGAATGCAATTAAACTCCATATATATTTTTGTCTGTCTTGAGCTTAGGGATTAGCACTGTAAGGTCATCAACAGAATCACAATGGTTTTCTAGTCTTCATCGTCTTTCCTATTAATCAGCCGTCATAATAAAATATGAAAGTGATATCTTGCATGCACACATGGGAGAACTTTAATCACACAGTATAGAAAGCTAGAAATGAAATGAGGATTCAGAAGGCAATATTGCCTTGTTATAAAGAGTACCACTTAATGATGGTGTAGGCTGGAAACTGACTCTTTCTGACATCATGACCCTTGAAGAGGCCTTCTCACCACCTAGAATATCAGTTGCTATTTATTTATGAACTGTGGGTCAAAAAATCACCATACCAACAACCCTGCTGTAATATATACTGAGAAAAATGTCCTCAAAAATAATATTTCATATTACGTAAATTATGATTTTTACATAAAATGGGAAGTGAAAAATAAAGCCTATTTATATTTTATGTACATAAAAAAAAGAAGTTATATACGTAAAAAAACCAGAAGTTATCCTGAGACACTTAATGGCTTAGAATTATAATGATGGCATTGTTATACAGACTGTAGCAGCATGCTAAATAATACATACTGATGTACATATCCCAGGTGTGTGGTTTCCACAAAGCACTACAACATTGTAATAGTGCTGACATTATGGGGCTGATTTATCAAAGTCCAAATTTTGGATGTTTTTAAGTACGATTGGCAAAAAAATCGTACTATTAACAATAATTTATGCAAAAATTTGTATGGTCATGGTCGTGGTCATACGAAAATATCGTGGTACGATCCAAAAGTTACGAAATTTTCATATCTGAACGATAGTAAACTGCGCAAAAACCTTTCTGATGTTGAATCTTCAGTGCATGATTTTGGAAGCCTCCCATAGTACTCAATGGCACTCTGCAGCTCCAACCTGGCCCAAGTCATGATACCTGACTTGAATGAATCCGAAACATTTGTACTCATTGTGACAAATACGATTTTGTCGGACAAATTGATGCAAAACACGAAAAAAAGTTGCGTAAGTTAACAAAAATATCGTAGAAAATACACAAAATTCTATAAATGAGAAAAAATATGAATTGTTTGTAATCGTACCCAATCGTACATTGATAAATCTGCCCCTAAGGGGCTGATTTACTAACCCACGAATCCGACCCGAATTGGAAAAGTTCCGACTTGAAAACGAACATTTTGCGTATTTGTTGCGATTTTTTCGGCTTCTTTACGAATTTTTCGTTACCAATACGATTTTTGCGTAAAAACGCGAGTTTTTCGTAGCCATTACGAAAGTTGCGTAAAATCTGGCGATTTTTCGTAGCGTTAAAACTTGCGCAAAAAGTTGCGCTTTTTTCGTAGCGTTAAAACTTACGCGAAACTTTGCACCTTTTAAGTTTTAACGCTCCGAAAAATGCGCAACTTTTCGCGTAAGTTTTAACGCTAAGAAAAAAGCGCAACTTTTTACGCAACTTTCATAATGGCTACGAAAAACTCGCGTTTTTACGCAAAAATCGTATTGGTAACGAAAAATTCGTAAAGAAGCCGAAAAAATCGCAAAAAATACGAAAAAATCGCAAAATACCGATCATTACGAAAAAAACGCAATGGGACTCATTTCGACCCGTTCGTGGGTAAGTAAATCAGCCCCTAAGTGTCTGCTGTGGGTTTTGTTTTTGTAAGTATTGCTGCAATGTTCTATTTCATCCATTTGTTTGTGTGCTGTCTTTTTATTGACTATAATAGGGGCAATATAAATGTTCAAACAAAAGGCTTCTTTCAGTATTCTTAGAAGAAAGAATTTCCTCACTCTGCAAATTTTTGTCTGCAAAGTTTTGTTAAAAAAAATGCGTAGTTTGACTACAAATCCATACCTGGCAAAAAAAATTAGCTCATCACTAGATGGTATTAGTAATTTTGTTTGTACAGGGATAGATTGTCTACAAGGAAGTATCATACATGGAGGATGGTTGTTAATGACAGATCCCCACTTAGGATAACACCACACTGGGCTATGAGTAAATTCAGTCCAAATATCAGCCCCTACACTGGCATTATCTTTTCCCTGTGCCTGCGCATGGAACCATTGCATTGGCCTAGTGCAGACACACATCATGGATATTAGAGCAGAAATATGTACTAACATGTTTCTGATGTGTGTGCTTGCAGTAGTTCAGGGATACAGGCAAAGAAGAAGACTATTGCCAGAATAGGTTATTGTAAGTAATATATCAGTGTTTGCAGATGGCACAAAACTATGCTGCCCAACTAAGTCCATCCCAATGTGGCATCTATGCAGCAGGACCTTGACAAATTGGCAATCAGGGCAGTTAAGTGGCAGATGAGATTTAATGTGGATAAATGTAAGGTCATGCACCTGGGATGTAAAAATATGCAAGCCCCGTATACCCTTAATGGGACTGCACTAGGCACTTCCAGCAGACATGATGGCACCCATTCCGATTAGAAGAAAGGAGTTTCCATCTTGATATTTGGAGAGAATACTAATAATGTACTGGCTGGTACATTAGATAGCTTCAAGAAGGGGCTGAATGGTGAAAAAATGGTGAAAAAATACAGGGTTTTTGAAAACAACTCTTAGTACAAAGTTTAATGAAGGACTGGTCTGACTGCCTTGTTGAAGTTACAAAGGAGTCTTCCTCCTCTGGGGGTAATTAGAAGTGCTTCAGAAGGGATTTTGCCATTTTTATATGCAATCACCTTACTCTGGATAAAATAGCAATTAGGCAGGTGAAATATAAAAATGGGCGTGTTTTTTTCAACATCAGTTACTATGTTACTATATTGTTTGTGCAGTGCAAACAATACATGAGCGGCACTGATTCACCAGTACAGGTATGGGATCCCTTATCCGGAAACCCGTTATCCAGAAAGCTCCGAATTACGGAATGCCTGTCTCCCATAGACTCCATTTTAATCAAATTATTCAGAATTTTAAAACTGATTTCCTTTTTCTCTGTAGTAATAAAACAGTACCTTGTAACTGATCCCAACTAAGATATAAATAATGCTTATTGGATGCAAAACAATCCCATAGGGTTTAATTAATGTTTTATTGATTCTTTAGTAGACTTAAGGTATGGAGATCCAAATTACGGAAAGACCCCTTATCCGGAATACCCTTGGTCCCGAGCATTCTGGATAATGGGTCCTATACCTGTATAGGCTGCATAAGTCCTGTTGCCAATAGCAATTAGATTTCAGCAGTATACCACAACATAGAGAAGTAAATGAAAAAAATGTCCTACTTGGTTGCTATAGGCAACTGTACTGGTTTTGCACTTTTAAAGCTACTCCATGTTTGGTCCTCGTGGTGGATAATTAAAGTACCTGTGCCCCTTTGTTGTCATATTTTTGCTTACAGATAAACAAAAGTCAACTATGCTGGATCTCTGGTCTTGCAAGAATAATGTGGGGTTATACTCTACTGTTGATATAGGGAAACACTGTCTTGTACTATTCTATAGTTATTGCTGCTGTCGCGTATAGAGTGCCCCACCACAACCTGTAACTTTAACTGGTGTGATAGCAGCCAAAGATAATTTACAGTGGTATTGTATCTAGGCAAGAGACAGGCCACATTTTCTATGTTACAGTTTTTACAAATTGGATGTTTTTATGTAACCACATTACATGAC
Source organism: Xenopus tropicalis (assembly GCF_000004195.4). Lineage (NCBI taxonomy): Eukaryota > Metazoa > Chordata > Amphibia > Anura > Pipidae > Xenopus > Xenopus tropicalis. The sequence continues at coordinate 68,690,879 of NC_030681.2, forward strand.
TAATAGGAAGAAAAACAAAAAGTAGTTTCTCCATTAGGTGTTTAATGAAATAATGCATCATAAAAATATGGTTCATTGCCTTGAGTATCAGTCTAATGGCAGAAAATTGCATAATATATGAGAGTTTTGTTATTTGCTGCAGTATTACTGTTTAAATAAGTGGAGATCACACACAAAATAATTTCACATTATCTTATTATTGAACATTAAGGAAAAGGCACATTTGTTTCCATGTACTGAAAAATAATAGTTTTCATTATTTGTTTTATAAGTATTTCAGACATCCATTTGTCCTCATGTGATGAGCTGTGAAATTGACGACTACCACACCATGAAAGCATGATTATCTGTTATTTCTCCTTGTGTTCATTTTTTTTTAATGTACAGTAAGAGATGGATCGGACATCACTGTGTAGTCTGGATCACCATTTATTTTTTGTGAAGCGGAGAAGTGCTTTAAAACATCTATGCCATACATAATTGCTGTAACTGCCAGGAAAAAAATTTGTATACGGTGCCTAAAGGCTGGTGAATGGGGGCTAAATCACTGGTACATGGATGAGGTTCTCAATGTTTTTGAGCTGTCTTCACATGTTTTTATGACCATATTTACAATATAGTTACTTATTTTCAACTCTTCATATTTATTTTTGGCTTTGTAATAGCTTATGCATGGCAGAAAGCTGCTCAAATCATGTGACCTATGACAATAATATAGATTAGGTTCCAGTCCAGTTTGGATTTAGAGAACTGATGCAGAAAATGTATTGCCCTCTCAAGCAGCCTCTTACTATTTGCCTGGAGCATGCAAGACTTCTCATGTTTGTTATGGTTTATAGTTTCAGTTTGAAAACTCAATCCATAAATCTATGCATATGATGAGAAATCAAATAAAGATTGCTTTAACCCCATATACAGTAATGCACAATAGATAATAACGTTAAGTTTGGTTCCATTATGTAGGAAAATACACTCTATCTGATAATTCCTTTACTTGATTTCTACCTGAGAAATAGTAGGAAGACCCCTGGAATGCAGAGAATATAAGGTTCTCAGATTTGGCAAACAACATGGAAGTGTTAAAGCTATTTGCCAAATACATATTGCATTCTGGTGTTGCCAAAGTTGACTACAAGTAGGCAGATATATCTGTTAGATCCAAGTGCCATTTAGGAGGTTCAATGGGCAGTATGGCAACACTCACGAGGGATGTAACTGGTCAATTAATGCCAGACAGTAATCAACCAAATAACCAGATCACGATATTCTATGCAAACCCAATAATTAGCCACTACTGTATGTTAAAAATGTATTATTGGTTTTATTGCTTAAATTGTAGGAACTTCCTTTCATTGAAACAAAACATAATTAAACAGAAGTGAGAAAATCTGAAGGAACATTACAAAGGTCGCCTAACTAAAGCTGTAGCACTCTAATTTACACAAATCTTCTGTTCATTAAACCTCTGAAATTAGAACTAAATTACTAGCACCAATCTAATTATACTTACAAACTATTAATTTTAAGGATTATGTAGACAGTGACAGTTTTGTCTTTCTCTGTAAAACAAAGAGGCACAGGTGTTGTAAATTGTAGCAAAATTTGTTAGATAAATACTTAGCATCTGTTCTTTATTATGTTTGAGTAGTCTCATGGCACATTGCAATCAATGCATGTTAAACCACTTGAACATATGTACTCACTAGTGCTATAATATAATGTTCTCATTTTATCTTAAGACTGTTTTAAGGCGAATATGACAGATTAAGCAGAAAATCAACAACCAAAAATAAATGCTTTATTATTAATAATGAAAAAGTGCTTAAATGACATCATCGTTTTTTGAATTACTGCAGTTGTAATTAGTGGTGAGCGAATCTGTCTAATTTCACTTTGACAAAAATTTCCGAAACTATAAGAAAATTCATGAAACGGCGAAAAATCCATGAACCACGTTTGTTGTGCAAATTTTATGTCTTGTGTCTTTTTTTTTTTGCTGCAACCTCACCTATTTTTGCCGCAACTGCGCCAATTTTGACGCGATACAAATTTTTTTACAGCGGATTTTCACTGAAGTTTCGCAGAACAATGGCGAAATGCGGAAATTTGCTGCAAATCCATACCTGTCGAAAAAAAATCGCTCATCACTAGTTGTAATCTACTCACAATCCACAATTACATTACAGCACATTACTTTTTTTGTGGAACCATTTCTGAAAATTGGTCAACTTTTTTAGGTTAGGGTGTTTGGGGTGTTAAGAAGTATGTTTCAATAATTTCATATTAAACTAAGTATGAGTATAGTCTATAGGGCAGATTTATCAACATTCAAATTTGAGTGGTTACTGTGATTTGAGTTTCACAGCTCAAATATTTAAGCAAAACAATGGGGAAGTCCATTTTAAAAACAAAACAAAAAAAATTTAAAAAAGCAAAAAAACGCCAATTGTTCATATTGTCACTCAAATGAATGCTTCAAAAACCTCTAATACCACGATACAAAGAAAGATCTTCCATTTTTAAAAAGGAAACCTGTCACTGACTTCTAAATGCCCCCCTCAAATGAAAAAAGTCATCTAAAAGTTTATGTAGAAGTCAATTATTATTATTATTTTCCAAATAAATTTACATTTTGCAGACTCATTGAAATAAATTAGTAGAACAAGACTGAATATTTGAGATTTACGTTTTACCACATTAAACATGCATTTAAGATTTTCAAGGGATGTTTCTAAGGTGTAAAAAGATTTAAAAGCCAAGGTAGTCCCTAAGGCAAGTAAATTGGTTACCATGACGCACTTGTGGGGCTCTGCTATGTTTGAGCAAGGAATTAGATACAATTCTTAACAAACCCGATTCCCTATAGCATAGCTGTAACACTTACAATGGCATATTTTTTTTTTACATTACACACATTAATTAGGTTTTAACATTTAACAAAAACACAGTAGCAACACATGTTCTCATCTCCTCCTTGGTGCTGTGCAAGACTGTTCTTTTTTGCCTTTATGGTTAAAGGACCTCCTAACACCTTTACCTTATGTGGTTCATCAATGACTGCTAATTCATTTTGTAGCTAATATTCTCCCACTGAAACCTTCCTATAACACTTTTCGCTAAATGAATGAAAACACAAGGCAAGCTGAGACACTTTTAATGAGGCATATGTAAAATGTTAGTATTACAGTTGCACACTGATATACAGTGTATATATATATATATATATATATATATATATATATATATATTACATGCAGAATTTCTCATTACTTATAACTGATATATCACATATAATATTCTAAGAGGATGTTCCTCATAATGGGATCAAGTACAGTGACACAGAATGCTAGTAAATGCCTTTCCCAACAGTAATGTTTTACATTTATAACCCATTTATTATACAGAAGGGAGACTTGAAACATCTTAACTTTTACTTAATTTTCCAACTTGTCATACTTTCCATCTATAAGAAGCAAGATATCTACTTGTGTCCTGGGGCCTAGCTGTATTTAAATGGATGTTAAATTGCTTTTGATCAAGACAGAATTGATAACAAATTAAGATAACACCAGCCTAATGTAGAAACATGAAAAAAACAATATCAGGGCTAATTCTACAAGTATTAATATGATAATATCCAGCAATTGCAGAAGCCTTTAGGGATCTTTTGTTCTATTGGACTTGGATATTCCATTCAGAGAAACAAGCATTTTTACTGCACAGATTATGGGTTTTTGTAATGGGCTACAGTTTGTAATGAGTAACTAAAAGTGGTGCAAATATAATTTACTATCTGCATTTACCTGCAATAAAATGGTTGCCTTCTTCTTATTCCATATTTTCAATATAATCCAATGCCATGACCTGGTGTCCTTGTGACTAGGATGAGGGATCAATCTTATTATCTTTTTGGTGCCATTGATGTAATTGAAGTAGACTATTTGGATTAAAGGTTTTAGAAGCATGCACCTACATAATGCACATTTTTACTATTTGGTTATAAACCAAACGAACAGCAAGAAACTTCTTGTTTATAGCCAGTTTCGCAGATAAGTCAGGTAGCACATGCTAATGCTGCCCTTATGCCTTTGGCCATACAGCTCTGTGCAGACAGATATATAATATAAGAGAAACCTTTAAAGATGCCTATCCATAAATGTTTCAGACTTTATAAAAATTGTGAAGCAAATACAATGAATAAGAAAGAAATGCTGTCACTATGTTTATAGCCATCTTGGAAACTGTATGATAAAAAAACGTGCCATATGGGATGATATACAAAGGGGATATGTTCCGTCTATAACAATAGATGTGTGTAAACAGTTTAAATTTGCACATATATACTTATATATAAAATGTTACCTCCTTACACTTGGCATAGAGATTAATAAAGATTCATCTTATTCATTAGCTTATCAGTTTTGAAGCAATTGAACAATAATTTATGCTAACAACATACCAGGCAAGCTTTGGTGCCACCACACCTCTAAGGAATATTTGGGGTGGGGGAACATGGAACTCTAGTAGATAATGCACTGTTATGCACTGTTATGCACTGTTATTGCATCTGAGCAGAAAATCACTGGCTAATTCATTTAGCCTCAGAATTTTATTGCATCCGAGCAGAAAATCCCTTACTAATACAGTGACATGGAATACAACACTAGTATGACAATGTCATACTTTGCATTTAAGCATCAAAATACACCCTGTGTGCACTGACAGGCTGAACCCAAGAGTGGATTGACCAATGGAGAAAATGCAAATATGACGCTGCCCCATGTCACTGGATCTCCCTTCAGTCTGATAATGCAAGATAAAAAAAGATATAAGCAGTTTGCACACATCCCTGTACATACCACATCACCGAATGTAAAGGGGGAGTAGGTTTTAAATCCCCCTGGCCCCAAGACACCTGTATCTAATTACTTTACAGGCAAAATGAACTCCCAACAGTATAGCATCCTAGGTCTGCCTTTTCCCTGCAGCCATGCCTTCCCTCTCTCATACAGTTCAGAGAGGTGGCTTTCTTACTTATTTTTTTTGTAAAACAGTATACAGTATAATATGCACCAGTAATAATAATGCTTTCCAGATTGAAATAAAATCAAAAGCCACCATTTTTTTTGTAAAGATCAAATGGAAAATATATATAAAAAAAATGTCATCTTAGCTTTTGCAAGGCAACTGACTTTACTCTGCTTATTTGATATTTCACTTTGAAAACTTGAGTTGGCTTACTCAAAATTCAATCAGGTTATTTGCTTTTTTAAAAAATATGCTCAGTATGTTATTATACAACAAAGTGATGTGTTCCTAAATCACAAGTAAAACACTGACATCCTGCTACTACCATAGTAAGCTTATCTCTACCTCCTGGGTTTGTCTCATAAACATAGGCTTTTTTGTTTTTATTTATTGTGCTCTTTATCAAATGAACTTATTCATTTTTATTATTATAGAATTGTGTTATACATCTGTTGTTTCTGTTGTGTTTTTATTAAAAGTTCTAGTTGTGGCTTGAATAAAAGATAGAACAATTAGCAAAACTGATATGCAAAGTATATTTTATAATAGAGAAACCAGATTTAAAGGGGAATATATACCCCCCCCCCATTTTGACATAAGCTCAACATGAATTTCTAGATGTAAAAAAAAAAAATATTGCTTGTGCCATTGTAAAGTGATGAATTCTGGGACCTGAAGTCCCTCTGCTTTTCAGAGAATATTTGCTCCAGCTCCTGTGACAAGCAGAAAGACTTCAAGTCCCAGAAGTTATCACTTTACAATGGAACAAAGTAAAGGAGGTGGTTGCATTACACTCTAAGCATAAAAGATCTTGGGAAATAGAACAAAGAATGGTAGTTAGGCACTAATAGAGACAGTAAAAGAAGCATCTCTCTCAAATTGGAATTTGATCACTGCTGCAAAGCACGGGTCATGTAGTGCAAATATAACCCATTTGCTGATAGCTGGCTCTGCTACACTTAAGCAGAAAGTTTGTTTTAAACTATGATGTTCAGAGCGCTTCACTTCTAAATAGTAGTCACTGTTGATGGCTATGTGCATGCAAAATGTTTTTGCCATAAACAACTCTTTCCTAGGAGAGAGTTTACTTTAGTCCAATGATCCTCAACCATTGGCTCGTTAGCAACATGTTGCTCTCCAACCCTGTAGGCTGCCAGTCCATCAAGGGCTACCAAATAGCCAATCACAACCCTTATTTGGTACCACCAGGAACATGTTTTATGCTTGTGTTGCTCCCAAAGTCTTTTTACATTTGAATGTGTCTCACAGGTAAACAAGGTTGGGGATCCCTGGTCTAGTGTAAAGGTCTTAAAGAAATCTCATTAATGCTATGGTGAAATTGAGGCCTTTTTCCTTGGCTTAGAATGTAATTTTAAGACAAGCATACTCACTCAGAAACAGTGCTGGTTCCGGGCAACATAATCTTGAATCTTGAATAAAGCCTACAGGCAAATTCCAAAGTCTGCAATTTTTCCCATCACTATCCCAAACTTATCAACCACAAGTTATCTCATGTATGAAAAACCTGTACTGAAAAAGTACGTATGCTTTAGGAACAATTATCCCTTGAGGACCAAAAAATGTTTTAATGAGTGTATTTTCTTGAATGATTCCAAGTTCCTTCTGGAATGCAATTGAATTTTTTTTTTTTGCTCATCAACTGGGCCCTAGTGGGCCCTAGCTGTCAAATATATGAATAAAGACAGCAGAAACCTTTCTCTAGATAGGAAAAACCAAATTCTTCGAGGGAGGGTTGGAATTTGAGCACAGTGCTAATGGCCAGATTTGCAACAGATGCATACATATGGCAATGATTCAGTATAAATGTATGTTCACTTTTTTACTCTTTATTTGTTACATACAACTTCTGCTGTGAGTTTGAAAACAGGATACAGGATTGTAAAGTTTTTCATGACTCCTCTTATCAAACAGCTCTTCAGAAAAAAGAAAACAATGTGAAACAGATATAGTACATAATAATTATATTTTCATATTTCTCTGCAGCCATTGATCACTGGAATACTCATAACTGTCAGCTAATTTGGGTACTGGGAGTTGCAGTTTAGTATTTGCTATTTTATTAGCTTTAAGGAAGGTTCAATTTGACATGCTTTGTCTAAACATCTTTGCATCATCCATCCATATAACAATAGTTGTTCGACAGTTTTTATAATTACCAAAGCACTGCATGCATAATGAGTATGCAAGTGAGAAAGTTATTGATGAACATACTAGATCTTGAGTTCTAAGTTCTGAGTTCTACTATTTTAAGTTCTATAGTACAAGAAATCAATGCCAGTGCCAGTCTGTGGGTGGGTTTTATCTTTTGTGTGCAAAATGCGTTCAAGTCAAAGGTGTTTTTTCCAGTATTTTTTTCTAGGGATGCACCGAACCCCCTTTTTGGGGTTTGGCCGAACCCCGAACCCACCCCGACAGATTCTGCTGAATCGTGAACCAAATCCTAACTAGCATATGCTAATTGGGATCAATTCTGAAAGCTAATTAGCATATGCAGACTTATGCTAATTAGGATTCGGATTCAGTTCAGCCAGGACTGTGGATTCGGCCGAAACCGAATCCTTAAAAAAAAAGCCTGGATTGAGCCTGAATCCCAAACCGAATCCGGATTCACTGCATCCCTATTTTTTTCCCTTCAGTGTTTTTCCTGCATATGAAACAATGCCAATGGCAAAATGTGAAATGTAAATCCATAGCTGGTTAAAAATGTTGCTTATCCCTACCCACTAAAGCAATGGAGCTCTTTCAGCAACACTGGGCACATGGGCATTAACTGGTTAGCTTTGTTTAGCCAGCTGCAATTAAAACAGTAAAAGCAAGAATTTAAATGGCTGCTAAGGGTTACTGCCCATGGTTAATGAGTGAGCTACAGTGTTTTATCAGCAGTGGACACAATCTACCCCTCTTCTATATTATATGTGTTGCCATCTTATTCGTCTTAGCATACTGATATTACATCCTTTTTGCTAAGTGGCTTCCTTAACTATACTAAGGTCTATTGTATATTCAGGTGTTAGAATTTTCTCACCTATTTTGAACTTTCTGCAGAACTGGTCTAAGGCATGGTATATTGACTGCCAAGTTGTGCATCAGTAGAGCTGTTCAGTTAAGAGGCCTTTAATAACTGGTAAAAAAAATAGGAAGTGCACTGTCAATAGCAGATGTTGGCAGATTCTTTTCACTCAATTCAGCTACGGTACCATACATAGCCATATGTGGCTAAGGCATGGTATATTGACTGCCATGTTGTGCATCAGTAGAGCTGTTCAGTAAAGTGGCCTTTAATTACTGGTAAAAAAAAAATAGGAAGCGGACGTTGGCAGATTCTTTTCACTCAATTCAGCTACGGTACCATACACAGCCATATGTTTTCCTATCACTACATTCAGCTGTACTCCTATATATGACTATTTCTGGAAATAGTTTGCGTATCTCTTAGGGGCTGATTTACTAATCCACGAATCCGAATGGGAAAAATTCGGATTGGAAAACGAACATTTTGCGACTTTTTCGTATTTTTTGCGACTTTTTTGTAGCCGTTACGACTTGCACGAATTGCCGCAACTTTTTCATAGCCATTACAAATTTTGTGAATTATTGCGACTTTTTCATAGCCATTATGACTTTGGTGAATTGTCGCAACTTTTTCATAGCCATTATGACTTTCGTGAATTGTCACAACTTTTTCATAGCCATTACGACTTTCGCGAATTGTCGCAACTTTTTCGTATTGAGCACTCGAAAAAGTCGCAAAATACCGATCATTACGAAAAAAACGCATTCGGACGCTTTTCGGACGTTCGTGGATTAGTAAATGTGCCCCTAAGTGTCTCCTCTCTACAATACCAACTCCCTGCTGTCTTGTTTCTTCCCTTATTGTTTTTTTTTCCCTAAATTTTGCCCTTTTCATGTCTTTGATTCCTGCCCATTTTAGATAGACAAATAAATATTCACAGAGCAAATTACTTTTTGTCAATGTACCTATGATAGAGTCTTGTATCTTTAAAACCTGATATAAAGTAAAGCATCACTAATCCTTTAAACAGAAAGTGGTATGTCTGAAATAAAATGCTGGCTGCTAAAATTGCTTCTTTGAATTCTTTCAGTGTTTATTTTTGTAACAATTATTATAATAATGCATAGAACTTATTTACTAAAATACTTAAGATCCCTTCAAGTATGGATTAAACTGCTTTTATGGTGACTCACTAGAAAAAAAACCTATGCTAACCTAAGGGATTATGCACTCGTTAAGTGTTGTTGCAGATCTTTCATCATATTTATTTTAGTGCTGTCTTAGAAGCCTACAAAATAAGACTTTGTAAAAAAAGGAAAACGGCATAAAAACAATCACAACGTATTAAGAAGCAATATTACAAGTAAAAAACAACGAATAGAGGATTTTAACATCCAGCGAGAGAAGGCATGTTGTGGTATACAAAAATCGTCATTCAACCACTATTCTGGATAAAGAAGAGATATAAGGAAAGTGTTTACTTTAGCTCATCAGTCTTCTCAGGGAAACTTCTGGAATAAAAATGTCTGTGCCCTCTGACAGCCATATTATTTTTTGTTTGACTAGAAAAGACTGTCTATGCCAGATACTTTTACTGTCAGGTAAAGGTGTGTATCTCTGTATATTAATATAGTATTTATATATTATTATTAAATATATCATTTGTTGCTTTTCTTAACCTAATAATTTTTTTCTCACTGAAACTAATACACTAATGCTGTGAGCCATTGATATATTTCACCTGCAATCCAGCATGCATTGTCTGCAATAGAGAAAATGTTAGGTTGAAAAAGCACAAGGATAGGCCGTTTGTATTTTAAACTACAACAGAAAAAAAATTGCAAGCATTTACTACATGCATTACAGTTTGGGTGGAAGGAGTTGTTATCAGTTTTTGTTTACGGCTAGAGAGAATAAAATAAGACACACAATTTGGTAGTACCCATGCCCATATTTACGTAAATAAAACTATACTGATAATTGTTCTGCAAACACAGGCAAAAGTGCTACTGAGATTAATAGGAGCTATAACCACTGCATATAATATGGTAAATTTTAGCTGCACCCAAAGGTCAAAAATGCTTCACATATAAATTATGCACAGTGCCACAAGGGAAACTTTAGAATCTTGACTTTGGGCAGGTACAGTAAAACAATGCAGAACAATGTGTACTACAATATGATTGTAAAGCAGCTGTTTTACTGCTCAGTTGGGATGTAAAATACTAGCCCAGACAAACAGCTGTTTAATCCTCTAGGAGGTTAAAGTAATAAATTCCCTTCAATTGCCACTTAAGTTTTAAAATTCCAGCTTTTGGTTCAGTGCATGGCAGTCACATTTCTGACTATTTTATAATAACATTTATCTGTTTAATAGGCTTGACAGTAGATAAGAAGGTGGAAATGAAGACGAGAAACTGTCTAATAAGCAATTTCAACCGTGTATTTTGCTATCTTAAACAAATGCCATACTTTAAAAGACATTTTCTACTGTGAAATTTCCACATTGATATTCAGTTTTTGTTATTGCAAGTTACAACCATCTGTTTTCTGTTTCGCCCAATTTTGTTACTATGGGCTACAACAAACCATATAACTATGGTCAGAATTTTCTAAAAATGAAGGACCATGTTATGGAAACTCCCTAAATGTACATCATGGTACATGGTCCCCTTATGGGTATTTATGTATTAGTAGAAAGTACATTAAATTTGTGGACTCCTCATTGACAGAGATCTTTCCAGAAGAGCTTTCCCTTGAGATTAAAAGAAAGTAGGCACCAAAATTAAATATAACAACATTTGTCAAACCATAATGATCTGTTAATACAATATCTTTTAAAAGTTAGGTGTGAGATAAGTCTCATGACTTTAATAAATGCTAATATTTAGTATTTAGTATTATTTAGACAAACACCTTCCTGCTTATGACTAAACCACTTAATACATAATGCAATGTCATTCTTACTGGGTGTCGATCACAAAAACGTTTGCATATGTACTAAAAATAATGAGAGCCATTTAAATGTAGCCTCACAGTCAATTTGCTTTCTAGCTGTAAGGGTCACTGACTCTAAAAGCCAATTGGAGAGCAGCAATATACAAGAAAAAAATGATTAGATTTTTTAGATTACATTTAACTATAACATATGTTAGCCTGTCTTTTAATTTGGAAAATTTTCCATACAACAAGTGTAATCTTAAGGCCATAGACATTTTTAGTGAGACTTTCAAATTGCCACTACGGAAATATGTAACAATGTCTGAATGCTTCACATTGTTCATTTCCATTTAGCTCCTTGCCTAACGATACAATACAGACATGCCATTGTTATCCTCTCCATGAGATCTAAAAAATATAACTACTATTTTATGGGGCATCCTTTTTTACATAAAAGAACATTGGTTTTACCAGATAATTGTATAAAGCAAGAAAAAACACATTTATTTTGTACTGCCTGTTAAGTCATTATGTTCAGCCTGTTTATATTGTCATGGACGAGACTCAATGTCTTTTTCATTCATTACTATGTACTCACATTTTTGGATGTATCTTATGTCAAAATAGCCACTGCTGTGTGCAGCTGGGAAGCATTCATTGTTGTTCCATCATTTTTTTTTTCTTTGTGTGTGTGCGTGTTCCAGATGATTTCTGCCAACTGTTTTCCCACACACTTACATAGTTCAGTTTAGCCTGACACAAATAGTTTCTTTTCTCCTTCACTATAAAACTTCTCTGAAGAGTTTAATGTTGGCACATTCACCACTGTCCTTAGCATACAATCATGTAAAAGAGCTTTCATTACACATGCAAATATTCAAAACAACTCCCACAGCCTACTTCAGGATGGAAAACTCACTAGCTGGGTTGTTAGGCCTGAGGAAGGGGGGGATAGTTTGCTGTAATATCAACCAAATCCATTGTTATTATCTTTCTAACCAGCAATCAGCAATATAAGTTGTAAATGATATATAAAGCAGTTACAAACCATTTTTTCTTTTTGCATATCAAGTCCTATAAGGAAGAGCATTGTTAATTCATAATACCATGTAAGACCAGAAACCATGTGATTCTGAAACCTACATACTCATTTAGTATGACTAGCATATATCACATATACCAACAGTCTCTAAGTGCTCATCCCCAGTGCTCCATATGTATGAAACTTTTACTTGCAGCCAGGCAGCTTGCCACCCGGGCCTTTGTGGCTCTGGCACAAATCCAGGCCCGGTTATCTCCTTTCAGTTGAAACTCCACAATGCCTTGTAATACTCCTGTGACTCTCCTAATGCAAAGCATTGTGGGAGTGGCTGGGTAATTCATTTGTATAGTGACATTTTCCTTGGAATTGGAAGTTCCCTTCTTTGTTAGGAGTAAGCATTTGCTTTCATGTTAACTTAAGATCCATAACTTCTCTTCGTCCAATAGCACTTAATTAGTCAGAAATCATGCTTGTTACTGGTTCCAATTGTCCCAGGATATTACACACAGTTTAATATCACTCTGTAAAGTAAGTAATTTCCCCACAGCCATCCACACTAGATTAAAACAGTGAAAAATAATTGAAACAGTTGTGTACAATAGAGAAAGCAGACTCAGTGGTAGAGATGTAGCGAACCTCACAAAAAAAGTTTGCGAACCCATTTGCGAACTTCCGCCAAAAAGTGCGAACTTTTGCGAACTTTGCAAACCCCATAGACTTCAATGGGAAGGCGAACTTTAAAACCTAGAAAAGCCATTTCTGGCCAGAAAACTGATTTTAAAGTTTTTTAAAGGGTGCCATGACCTGGACAGTGGCATGCAGGAGGGGGATCAAGGGCAAAAATTTCTCTGAAAAATACGTTGTTGACACAGCGTTGCGTTTTGTGCTGTAAAGGGCAGAAATCACACTACATTTCTAAACTTGTGTAATAAACTGCTTTAAAACATCCGGCGTCTACATGCCAATCAAGTCGTGTAAAGGTTACAGCCGGTTCACACGCAAAGACAAAACGCCGCAGTAGTGGATACGGAATATATTATTGCTGGTGGAAAAACGTCGCTCAGGTGATTTTATTGCAATGCAATGTCACTACTATGTGTAACGTGTTTGGTGCACTACTATGAACAACAGCAAACAGCACTGGACACGTTAAAGAACAGTAAGTTAAATTAAAAAAAAATTAAAAAATTAATAAAACAAAAGTGATCTCTGGTTGGTGCTGGGGGTGAACTACTAGGAGCAGCACACCAGTCCCCCACAGCTAGACTAATAGCACTGGGCTCTATAAATTACAGTAGCAAAGTAAAAAAACACAAATAAAAAAAAATGATGTAATTGTGTGCACTACTATGACCAGCACACCTGTCTCCAACACACACAGACGGAGCTGCAGTACACAATGAAAAGAAGAGTAACAGTAATCAGAAAATAAAAGCAGTCCTTACAAGGACTATTGGGTTACAGCAGATGAGATCAGCAGGACAGCTGCCCACAGCAGCTACATACAGAGCAGTAGAAAGTAGATTACTAGTCAGCAAAGCTACCTAAACTGTCCCTCAAACCCCTGCACAGCTCTCTCCCTATGCTAACTCATCAAGCACACACAGGCAGAATGTAAGATGGCTGCTGGGCTTCGGTTTATATATGGAAGGGAGTGGTCCGGGGGTGGTCCAGGAGGGAGAGCTGCCTGATTGGCTGCCATGTATCTGCTGGCTCTGGGGTGAGAGGTCATAATTTGGCTCCAGCTAAGGCGAACCCAAAATTGCGAACTTGCGAACTTGCGAACACCCGATTTTCATGCGAATTAGTTCGCCGGCGAACAGTTCGCTACATCTCTACTCAGTGGTCGTGGGGGGCCCAGGCCAAGGTGTCTGCTTCCTCTAATTGTAGAGATCCCCCTCCCTGGTCACTTTCCTATTTGAGGGCAAGCAAGTGGGAATCAAGCCTCTCTTGTGGGTGGAGAGCATGGGGGCGTGGTTAGGGGTTGCAATGAGGGCCAGGCCCAGGGGGGCCCAGTGCTGAGTTGTTACACTGGGGGCTTTTATATATAATAGCACATAATCATACAATACATATATACTGGAAGAAAAATCTGTAAAAAAATGCTATTTTTTATTCAGGAAATCTAGTAATGCCATGTTGTCATTTGTGTACATGCACAATATTAATTATATCATATGTGATTTGTTCTCATTCATGTTTTCTTTTACTAATGTTTATTTAGCTCAGTATTATTTATTCTTCCCTTTAAGCACATCATTAAATAGAGACCACACACAGCATTACCCTCTAACTGTGCCTCTTAGATATTGCATATTTGGTGTTTAGACCCTACATTGTTTGTTTTTTCAGCATTTTTAGCTGTGCACTTTTTTATGTGCTTTAATATTATTATTCAAATACTTAATAATATTGCACAGTGAATTGCCAGGGTTGTGATAGCCCTTTGGTGCTTATATAGAAGGAACACAGGGGTGGCCTTGGGTGCCTATACAAAAAATGTTTTCCCCACAATTTCTCAATCCCTCAGCCTGCCTGATGCAATTGCTGCATGTTCAGTAGTCTATGCGCACGAGCTAAGCAGATCAGAGAAGGGGCAGGTGAGGGAAGTGCATATGGTAGTGCTGGATATCAATCTGGCACTGTGGGTCTTGTTACCTTTATTCAGATTCTATATTCTCTGTCACTGTGGTCAAATTTTTCTTCCTTATGGAGGTCATTCATTATCTGACACACCAAGGGTCAATATTTATATTTATAATAAAGTGAAAAAGGGGATAAAGAAAAACACTTTTACATGGCTTATTGCTGTGTAAGGTTTTTAAAAAGTGGAGAAGCCAAGAAGTAAACTTGTAGTAATAAATAGTGATAAGCGAATCTGTCCCGTTTCGCTTCCCCGAAAAATTCGCGAAACAGAGAAAATGTTGCGCGTCAAAAAAAAAATTGTCTCCTGCGGCTGTTCTTTTGTAGCGCGGCTATTCTTTTGACGCCCGCGACTATTCTTTTTTGACGCACGAATATTCTTTTGACGCGCGAATATTCTTTTAACACGGGCGACAATTTATCTGCGGCAAATTTTTTCATCCGTTTCGCGAAACAATCCGCCAATGGTGCAATGCGGAAATTCGCCACGAATCCATGCCTAGTGAAACATTTCGCCCATCACTAGTAGTAAACTTGCATAGAAGTAGTTAGTGCAACTGTAATGGTTTTTTGCTCAAGTTTACTAGGTGCTTAACATTGCTTCCAGTAAATAGTTTTGGTTTAAAGAAAAACTTTACAACAAATAGAAAAGGCTTTTAGTATAATGTGTAGCCATATCTAGAGTTGCCACCTTTCTTAAATATTTGTACCGGCCTATGGGGAAAAAACACAAAAGGTGGCAGATGGTGTCATAATAGGGGTTAGGCGGGGACAAGTGGGCTGTCGGAGGATGGATTAAAGAGTGGAAAAAAAGGCAAAATTGGGGCAGATCAGGGGCAAGCCAGGAGCAACTACATTGCTGGTAAATTTGTATTACCAGCCCAGGCCTTGGCAGGTGTTTTACCGGCTAGGTAAAATACTGGCCAGATGGCAACCCTAGCCATACTAGTATGTACAGGTATATAGGCTTACTCAGTACTCTGGTATTTTACATCTGTGTTCGTTCTCACTGTACACTGTATGTGTATTATATTTCTGAAAAGGAGGTCTTTGTAAATTTGTCTGTGAGCTATATAGTTTATATATATATATATATATAGTATGCCAAGAGAAGAATACCGCACTCACAGGGCTTACTTGGAAAAAGTTGATTTATTGTTCACAACATAACACTGACGTTTCGGCTGTCTCCACAGCCTTTCTCACTTTGAGAAAGGCTGTGGAGACAGCCGAAACGTCAGTGTTATGTTGTGAACAATAAATCAACTTTTTCCAAGTAAGCCCTGTGAGTGCGGTATCCTTCTCTTGGCATACTTTGTGAATTTATAATACTGCACCCGGGCGTCCAGTGATCTTTAGACGTGAGTGCCGGCTTCTTAAAAGACTATATATATATATATATATATATAGCTGAACTCATTCATACTATATAAAATATGCATCATTGAGGTAAAGATGGTCTGTATATGGGGCTTATTTATTATGCAGTGTAAAAGGAAACTTGGCAAAAAAAGAAATAAATGCCAAATTTATCAAGGTGTGTTTTATTTTACACCATCTGAACGCTAGATTTGACTTCCAGTGTAAGTTGCTCTAAATAAAAAGGTGTTAAAAATGTGCTGTTTTTACGCAGTCTGCCGATGTATGGCAAATTTCGTTGCCATTTTTTACACACCATAATAAATCTTTCCCTATATGTATAGTGTCCATCTACCATTTAGTGTGTATAAATAGAGACATAACCAGTAAGTGCATTGTGGCACTAGGTATATGTAATCTTTATCAACATAGTTCTAGCTTAAAGTCACTGGTGTATGCATAGTCTGTATGTAGCAGCATTAGGGCATTAGTCTCAGTTAGACATACTGTAGATAACATGGGGTTACATAGTAACGGGTGCTATTTTCTGTTACCTATTAACCCATTATTTACATTTTCTTCAGTTATAATGCAGTTATAATGTAGTTGGAGTAATGAAAGCTAGCATACAGTATGTATGTAACAATAACTAATTTGTTTTTAAGCCCAGTAGGATGAAGTCTTTTTATAGAGTCAAATAAGAAGACATGGGGGCCCATTCATTAAAGCCTGATTGACCACAAATGAGAAAAATTTGTATTTTTTCTAATTGTTAGAACTTTTCATATTGACCACGATAATATTGTTAAAATATTATATTTTTCGCAAAGACTACCACCATTTCGGATTTCATTCAAGCTTTGGTACCGTGACTTTCTTTTTGCCAGGTTGGAGCTGTAGAGTGCCATTGAGTCCTATGGAAGGCTTCCAAAATCATGCATTGAAGCCAGAAAGGTTTTGCATCGTATACGATTGTTTGGATACGAAAATTTTGTGACTTTCGGATCGCAACCACAATATTTTTGTACGAGCAAGAAAATAATTTTCGTGCAATTTTTGCACATCAGAAATTATCGTGGTTTTTTCCAATCGCGAAAATTTGTGCTTTAATAAATGGCCCCCTTAAAGTGTAGTCAGTAAGTCATATATTGTCATTTTTATGTGAGTAACCTGTGTCATGTGAAACAGGGTGTAGGCACTTATATAATACAGTAGTACATTCAGGCATTAAAAAAAATAAAGCCACACTAAACACAAAGAAATACATTTTAGACAATGTTACTGATTTCCTGATGGTTTCTAATCCATTAGATCCTTGAATGATTTTAGTTTAAATGAATAAACTGTTAAGAATCAATCATTCCATTAACATCAATAGTAAATCAGCCCCTAAAAGTGTTGATAAACATGATTATTTTTATTTCAGAACTGCTCATCCTCTAACCATAATAAGTCTTACAATGCCTAAACTTTGTAGCAAGTCAATAACTGTCATAAAATCTTAGGAATGATTTCACAACTGGCAGCATATTATGTATTTCCCAATCACCCATCGAAGAGAACAGCATGAAACACCACAGCAGGCTACAACCCTAATTGCAAAGAATAGTTTCCTTCTACTTATGGGTCAATGGACCGTATAGATTGGCAAAAACAACAATTGTTCTTGCTTTTAAACAAACCTTTATTGAGAATACACATGACATAATAGGCATTATTTTGTTGCAAAAACTTTTGAGGTTATATAAATGAAGAGCAAGACTCTTTAACTACATGTTACATCTGCGTAAAATGGTTAACATAGTTAAAATAGTGTATTTTTCATTTACGTCATTAAATACCCATTAAACTCCCTATAAACTAAAAGTTTAAAAAAATAAACAGTGTTATTGCAGTTATTGGGCAAACTTAGATGATGGTCTGCATTTTAGGAATATTTCACAAAGGCTATTGGCAACCATCATGCTTTGCATGTATAAGCTAAGAGCCAGGGTAAAGTGGTCTCAGTGAAGGCAGCGAGAAGGGACCCGTTGAATAAGCAATAGCTGTAGGAGAGCCAGGTTTTTAGATGCTTTAGGAGTATAGGTCAGAGTTTCTGACTCAGAGAGAGTTACTTAGTGAACAGTTTTGATCTTTCGTTAGATTTGTAATGGGTGAGAGTCTTTGATGTGCTTTGCCAGTGTAGATTTAGGTTACCTATTCTTGTGAGAGAGAAGATGTTCAGTATGAGTTTGACCCTGGACCCAAGCAAGAGCCACAAAGGACCTCTTTTCAACTTTGTCATCTTTATTTAAAACACAGGTTTTCCCTTTTCTTTCCCTTTTATTTCAGAAGAGCAAATCCAACCCATAAATTCATGCAAATGTGTTTATGGAAAATCCATATTTTTTTCTGTAAAAAATGATACAAAAAATAATTGGGTAGAAAACATTTTTTGCAAAGGGCATTTTTTTTAAAATGACAGCTAAATACTAGCAGTCTGTTATGGAACTTTTTTTGTCAAGAAAACACAATTAGCTGACCAGTCCAGTACAGGGGATTCCATCTCATATGAACAGTCAAACAGTATATCAAAGGCTGCATTAGCATAGAGGAGAAGACTAAAGGTCATAGCTACAAAAGGACATAAATATATAAATATAAATGTATAACTTGCTGCTTGTGATGACCTTTCAAATATGTCTGTCTAGATAACAGTACACACTATAAAACATTCTGCATTCATAATTGCTTAAAATAATTCACCTTTATTTGAAGGTCAATTGACAATACAGTGTTTTTCAGAGGTCAAATACCAATCTAAAAAAAGAATATGCTCATCTTCAGGTTATAAACTTATAAGTGAATTTAACTGTTTTAGGAACACAGCTTTTTAAGGTTACAGTTGTGCTTGCTGTCTAATACTATCATTATACAGTATATACTGTAAATATGCAATTTCAAATTATGAGTTTAAGTGGCTAATACATGAGATGAACAGGTGCAAATATTGAATTCAATGCATTCAGACATGTTGTCAGGAGCACTTTACTAACAAACTAGGGTTTTAAATAATTGCTACATTTATCAAAGAAGATATGTGTTATTAACTGCAGCATTGAGTTCTAATAGCCTTTGGAAGACTTAAAGTGATATTGACACGAAAACACTACTTTTTAAAATATTAAAATACCTACAGTAAGTTACCTATAGGTCATGTTGATCATTTTTCACTGATAGGGCTGCTTTTGTAAGTAATTATTACTTGAAGTTCCTAAACCTGACTGTCCCTTCTCAACCTGTCAGTTTCTAATTGGTGACGAGCAAATCTGTCCCAAAAAATACGGGTGCAACATGCCTTTTTTTGACCATGCTGAAATTCACAGAAGTTTTGCAAAATGTGGAATTTCGCTGCAAATCCATGCCTGCTGAAAGAATTCGCTCATCACTATTTCTAATTCTAACAGGCTACTGCAGCAAAAAAAAAACCTTGTGCTTCGCGCACAGTGAAAAATGTTCAACATCTGTGTATATGTAACAAAAAGCCATGTGATTTTAAGGATTCGATTTGGTTAGATTCAGGCAAATTGGAATTCTGCTGAAAAATGCCAAATCTTGTCCAAATCCTGGATTCAGTGTATCTCTTATCCTAATTAATATTGGTACCTACACACCAATATTACAACTAAAAAAATACATGTATTGGTTTAAAAAGAAAATGATAGAAAGTCCTAATAAGCAGGTCATGTAGCATGCGGACCAACAGTGTTTCAGTACTGTGTTTCCTTCCAAACCCAGATTGGAATATATCATAAATGTAGTTGTTTAAAGCCAGGCTCTCACATGTTGGCAACAGCCAAACCAGTTTTGGTCCAGAAAATGTTTTCTTTCAGTAAAGACGTGATAATGGTTTTTTCAATGAAAATTACATGTCTCAGTAGAGCAATTCTGGTGCTTCTGTTTACAGGGGCACAATCATTTATTATTTTACTTAAGATGGCAAAGTGATGTTTCCCAAGCACTTTACCTGTCCTCCTCTTTTGACTCCTGTACGAAGCAAACCTTGTTTAGAGAGTGTTATTGCAATTTCATATGTTAAAAAAGGGAAACTTTCTCTTAAACTTTTTAGTTTAATTAAGCATTTCAGTTCCTCTGTTAAAATGCCACTGGAGCCAAGGTTATTACCTCATGACAGATACACTCCTCTCTTTTTAAAGAATGTGAGTTTGCCACGCGAAATGTGTTTTAAGTTCAAACTATGGATAAAACTGACATACTGTACTATTTAAAGTGTACTGTGCATAGGCATTAATAGTGGTTGTTCAGATTGGTGTTTAGCTCTCTTTGAAGCCCTTCACCCTACTCCTCCCAACCTTTCTATCACAACAGTACACATTATTTTCAGACAGAAATAGGCAATTCTTATTTTCTATTAAACAAAAGCTTGAAATTATACTGATGTTTTTGATATTGCTTCATTATTTTCAAGATCAAGTTGATATGTTTACTATCCCTACTAAATGCTTTTTGCCCACAGCTGATATCCAAAAGTCATATCTGGAAACCCACATTGTTTGTCTGCAGTAGTTATCCCCAACCATAGGCTTCTTACTCATCAAGCATACAAAAAAGAGAGGGGGATTGATCAATGCACATTCCCTGGTCACCTGTTTCATAAGTAAATTATCTATGCTAGTGCATGTATTTACAAAAAACAGGGGTTTTAAGTTACAAAATTATGATCATAAGATTGCTAAGCCACCTTCTTACTCATCACCACCCATGATATTGCTCTAAATAGCTTAAAGGCAGGTTTGGAGGCAAATGTGATGTTTCGCAAATTTTCTTGTCGTTTCGCAAATTTTATGGCGTAGCGAAACGGGACAAATTTGCTCATCACTAACAACCACAAGTAATGGCAGATTACAAAAACCAAAGGTGTATTACGCAATACTAATGCCAAACCCATGCTATAGGCGATATATAATATTGATAACTCAGATCACTCACATCACCAAATAAAGATATTTAGTTTCATTAACTCAAATGGTGAAGCCTTGAATTACTTTCAAGGTGTTAAAATTGACACATGGGGCCTGATTCACTAAAGTGCGATAAAAATTATCGCACGCTTTTTTGCGTTAAAAAACGTGAAATTATTTGCGCGCGATTCACCATAGTATAATCGACATTTTCACATGGGTTATTTATCGCGCTAGTTTAACCGTTTTGCGTTAATTTCCGCGCTGAAAAGAATACGATCGCATGATTCACTATAACTTTTGCACGCTAAATATCGCATTCGGCTATGCGAAAATTAGCACCTACTACAGGCAGGCGAAAAATTGTACAAAAGTACAGTAAATGATTTTTTGCAATAAAATATGGACTTACAGTGTTATTTATTCAAGTATGTGTTTCCCCTAGAGTGACGCAGCCGCCAGTTTGCAGCGAAATGTTCATTTTTAATACAGTAATTTTCCGCAAGTATTGGCGTGTATGGCTAACATGGCGTGCGTTTATTCGCGCAACTATTTCTATTTGGCTACAAGTGATGAAATGTTTCGCCAGGCATGGATTCGCAGCGAATTTTTGGACGTGCGTTGAATTTTTTCACAGCGGATTTTTTCATGCGTTTCGCAAAACAATCCACCAATGGCAAAACGCATGAATAAATTTGCCACGCAAAAATTCACTGCACATCCAAAAATTTATACAAGCGTCAAAAAATAATAGTCACAGCAACAATTTTTTTGCCCGCACAACATTTTTGCCGTTTCGTGGATCTTTCGAAAGATTTGCTAATTTTTCACTAAAGATAACCAGAACACATTTGCTCATCACTAGTGGCTACTATTTATAAGCATCTACTATTTATATGCTACCATTTATATGCTACTATTTATATGTGGCTAATATTTATATACACCATTTATATGCGGCAACAATTTTTATACACTATTTCTATGCTACTATTCATATGCGGCGATTATTCGCGTAATTTAGCGCATGTACCGGCAAATACCGCATTGAAATAGTCTTTTGCGAGTTAAATAACAATTGCAATATCACGCGTAAAAAAGCGCAAGTATGCTTATAGTGAATCGTGCGAAAAATCGCCAAAATTAAGCCGCGGTAAAAATTTTAGCGCACAATAAAAATAGCGCACGTTTTATCGCCCTTTAGTGAATCAGGCCCATGTTGTTTACTTTGTTTGCATGCAGAAGGTTGTCACTTTTAACTTCAATATTATTTAATAGAGGCCTGGTAGCTAGAAAAATGAAAATTTACAAAATCCAAAGAGCCGTGACTGATTTAACAATAGTTTTGTTCTTCCTCTCTTCTGTTTTTAGGGTTGTTTCCGGCAGTCCTCAATTTGGCCACAAATGCTCGTATCACAACAAATGCTACATGTGGTGAAAAAGGACAGGAGACCTTTTGCAAGCTAGTAGAGCATGTTCCAGGGCAACCTCTGAGGTATTCCCAGTGTCGTACTTGTGACCAGAAAAGCTCCAATCCTAACCGTAAGTTTCTATCTTGTGCATTGATTTATGTAATATTCTCCTCAGAATATAGACACATTACGAAACAAGAAGCATTGCTACTTTCTATTGACTTTTCAATCAGTGTATTTTCATAGTACAATTATTGCCTCTTACTTTAATCTATCTATTCATTATTACTCAAGACAACAATAATACACATATCTGTACAATAAAACAGTGACTGTTGGTGTAAAGTCCATGTAAAATCTAATGTAGAATACTAAAATAACATTTTGGTATTCAATTATTTTTTCAAAATAGGTTGACACTGGAGAAGGCAATTATTCTTTACTTAGAGTGAATAAAGAATGTATTTAGTACTGCTTTAAAAATATGACAGTATAGCATTATTTGGCAAGTTCTATAGTTTATGTTTATGGATAAAGTAACTCATTAAATATTCTAATAAAACATCCCAGTCTCAAATAAATTAGATTTATTCCATCCATAATTGCAAATATGGTTATTAGCTCCTTTATCTGCAATTGTCTCTATTTTCATTACTAAAAGTCACCATTTGACTTGGGAACATTAGAATCCAAATAAAGAAAATGTGTCTAATTATTATCAGCAACATGGTTTCAATTCTGGTATTTTTATTACTTTTTTTTACTTCCTAGTAAAGATCAAACAACAATATTGATTCTTGTTTTCAACCCATAAACAACCTGACATCATATCTTTTGTATTTTATTTTAAGAACCAAGACAGTTATTGCCTTTCTGCATCTATACTACATGCTGCATGTCATATTTTAAAATAAACTGCTCTTTCCTTGTTCTTTGGAAGCTCAGATAATGATGCAGTGATTACAAATACGTTGGATGCATTAGACTTGCCGATATAAAAGGCTTTATTAAAAAAAAAAAAAACAATAGGTGGGCAATAACTTCATGTTTTTTCTTGTAATGTACTGTATGGCAGCCTGGAATGAGGTGCTGGAAATAACCACTGGGGCAGACTGACCCAAATATTTGCCTTTCTCTATTTACCTTTTCTTTCATAATATTTCTTTTTAGACTTGCTTCTCTGCACTTTTATTCATTTGTTCATAATTTTTATCTTTTCTCCTTCTGTTACTTGACACTATCATTTCTGTTTTCCAAGATTAACAGCCAAATAATATTTCATTATTCTCCTATATTGTTTGCTATATTTTCTGCTTATCTCTTCTCCTTTTTTCATTCTTCTATGTTTCTACCATAGATTTGTTGCAACACTTGTTAAATGACAATTTTATGTCACAGGCTGTTGAGGAGCAAACCAGAAAACATGCTGTACTGGGTCTAGTGATCTCTAACAACCTAGAATGTATAGCAAATGTGTATGTGTGGTGGAACCCCTGGGTAATAGGGGCAACAAAGACTCTGAAAATAAAATGTTAGTTGCTTAAGGGCAATTATTCCAAGCATAGTTTGGGGCATTAGGTTTTAGTTTTAAATGCTGTTAAATTATTACTGTTCTTATTACTGTTCTTAACTTAATAAGTATATGTAAGAAGAAGTTGATGCAGATTGAGAGTGTGGCTCAATTAAATAATAGAAATATGGTGGTTATAAAGTAGACATAAAAGGCAATATACTTAATCAGTTCTTTTCTTCACAAACGGCTCAGCTTAATCTAGTCAGTGTTTGACATAGGACATGGTACAGTACATAAAGGTTTTTCAAAATGAATGTGAGCAAGGCACCATGGAATGCATCCTTGGGTACATAGAGAGCTTTGTTCAGTTTAAGATAGGCCTCTATTTCTGATTTTGTTATGGTATGGATTGAAGGAAAGCTGATGTAATTCAAGTATTTTAAAAGGGATTATGATCTCAACCTGGCAATTATAGGCCAGTAAGTTTGACATCAGCGGCAAGCAAATTACTTGAAGGCTTGTTAAGGGATCACACACAGAATAATGTTCTGGAGTATGGAATTATAAGCTGTAATACAGCATAACTTTATGATGGATAGGTCATGTCAGACTTTTTATGATGAGGTTAGTAAGAAGCTGGACAGTGGGGATGCAGTTGATGTATATCTATTTGCATTTTGCCAAAGAATTTGATACAGCGAGCTACAAACAACCGCTTTCTAAGCTAAGGCCTGTTGGTCTTAGTAATGTTGTTTGCACATGGATAGGAAACTGGCAACAGGATCAGGTTCAGACCGTGGTTGCCAATGGTACATTCTCTGTTTGGAGTAGGGTTCTTTGCACCACAGCTGCAAGGGCATACTAAGTTTTTAACTGTATTAAAATGGGCATAAATTCATGGTAGGGGAGGGCCATTCTGCCACTTTACAGAGCACTGGTAAGTCCCCACCTGAAATATGTTGTGCAGTTTTGGTCTGCAGTGCTGCAGTGGTATTTATTGAATTATAAAGCTGGTAAAGGGTATACAAAGACTTGGTTATGAAATTGTCAAAGTTGTTTTTTTACAGAGGAGAAGAGGCGAGTAAGGGGGAATATAATAACTATGTATAAATATATAAGGGGGTTATATAATAAACTCTCTAATGGAGGTCATATAATATACTCTCTAATGCTTTATTTACCAGTAAATCCTTCCAGCTGACACTAGTGCATCCAATCCAATTAGAAGAAAAGTCCAATTGTTGGTCCAATTGTTAAACCTTTTGTCAGAAAGGAATTGTTTTCCACTTCTGATGGAGAGCCTTCAGAAGGTTTTTTTTGCCTTCCTCTGGATCAACTAACAGGCAGGTTTAATATAGACATAAATGTTGAACTTGGCAGACATGTCTTTTTTTACTATGTTGAGAAACTAAATAAATATTTTCATATATCCTCTCTTTATCCAAAAACAAAAATCTTTCTACACAATGCTTGTTTCATATTTTCTTAATCTACCTATATTTCAACTTCATGTTCTTTTCTGAACAGAGATAGCTTGATGGATGTTCTGCTTGTTTAGCTTGCAAGAAGGCTAAATGGAATTTAAAATAAAAAAAGAGAAAAAAAAATAAAACAGCCCATATGGCCTAACAGATAGTGTATTTGGTTATGAATATATTGTGCATATAGCTCACAAATATATATATATATATAACATCCTGCTTTTACATTTTTACATTTTTAGTCTACAAGCTTTTTTCCGCAAACTATTCCCATACACGCTGCACAGAAAAATGTACTTTACTCTCAAATTTACATCTGGCTTGACAACTTTATGAAAAACTATCAAGTATAAAGAATGTGTTATTTTTAACAGAAATCAATCACAATTTTAGAATCAATCAGTAGGCAGAAATATAAACACTGCCTTAATATATTACAAACAGAAAATATATGCAATATATTTTCATGTAAGCTGGTTTTTATATACTGCAAAAATGCCTAATTAGCTTCCAACAGAATGGCACTATGCAAAGAAGTGTGACACTGCTATTTAGATAACTCTGTTGAAATGTTAGTCTCTGTAAAATAGTAGAAATACAATTTTACACATATATGTTTGGCCAAGTCAAGCATAACAGTGTTATGTACTAAAATACTGTATTCCAGTTAATAAACAGGAAAATACTCGTATTCAGAAAATGAAATGAAGATTGTTTTGTATGTTCCTAAAAAGAAATATAGGACTTCCACATAGAAAAAATTGTGTGCTACAGTAAATACTAGAATTTTCAACAAAGTGTTTGAATATTGCAGCTAAACATGCCAACAAACAGAGCAAAAAATATATTATCAGAAAAAAATGTAAGCCTTTGTAAATATGTAACTGTTATCAAAATGAGGTGTTAGTGCCACAGTTTAGCAAAAATATGTAAGAGCATATGCCACATCAAGACCCCTCAACTCTACCTACTGTGTATTTAAAGTGGTGGTTTATCTGTTAGAATGTTATAGAATGTCCTATTCCTAGCAACTTTGCAGTTGGTCTATATTATTTAATATTTTTTTAATTATTGCTTCCATTTATAAACTTCAATTTCTGCCTTTTCTGTCTTTCAGATGGGGTCATTGACCCCAGCTGATTAAAAACTATTGCTTTTTGAGGCTACAATTTTATGTTATTGTTACTGATAATTAGCTATCTTTTTTTATTAAGTGCTTATTCATATTCAAGTCTCTTATTCAAATCACTGCCTGGCTGCTATGGTAAATAAGGCCACCACATAGCTTTTGAAATATCAACCTAGAAAGCTGCTGAACAAAAAGCTAATTAACTGAATCCCCCCCAAAAAAGACCAGTTGCAATTGTCTTAATTAATTTAAAGGTGAACTACCCCTTTGAAGGGTTTATTTAAAGTATGTCACCATGTGATTTGCTTAGCCTTTCCTCAGGAGCTCTAACAAGAAAAGTAGGGATGGTTTTTAAGATTCAGAAAATGAATATACACCTGGGAGAAATATCTTATTCTGAAGGTTGCATGGTGACCAGAAGCAATATTTGGCTACAATCTGTAAACTAGGAAAGAAACCTCCAGCACTAGGCCCCCCCCCCCACTTCTGTAGTGTTGGGCAGCTCTTGTTTTATCAGAGCAAGTTTGGTTACAGCTACACAAATACACCCACTTTGCACTTTTTTCATCACTTTGCAACAAAAAATGCGCAGATGTCATAAATTATGCCATTTTCATAGAACACCTGTGGTTAACTGACAGGATTTTATGATTTGCTGACACAAGCAATTTAGTCACATTTATTTGAATGTCAAACTGTGATCTTTCAATGAGTTTATGAAAACTTCAGATCCACAAACCAAGTACCCAGTTTTGAATTTTTCAAGCCTGAAAAAAACTGGTTGCATGGACTAGCATTAGGCTAATGACACATGTGGCAGATTCTCCAGCTGAGTGCAGGCACACAGAGGATTTCGGCTTTATGGTCCGTTTTATGCCAAAATCCTCTCTGTGTGCCTGCACCCAGGCCAACACAGTGGCTCCGGGTGCAGACGAAGTAGAGTGATTATTCAATCATAGAGGTGGTTTCTTGCAATCCACCTTGCAAGCTAGGTGCACCTCTGTTAATAGAAAAAATGCTCAAAATGTTAAATATTTGTGTAAACATTCCAAAATATAGCTCAGGTTACTGAAGTTGAATTACATTTAGTAGTGGTTCATACAAACAAGTTAGTAGGTTAGAATTTGTTTCTGCCCCAAAAAATCTAATTATTTTTCAGTTCTATGTGAGTTTACACAGACCTTTGGCCATTTAACCAAATCTGGTTTACCAAATTACTGGTGTTAATGATCACAGAGAATCTACTTTTTGAAGTGTAGAGTACATTTACCAAACTATTTATGAAATCATTCTGAACTCTACAATGCTGAAATATTTTCCAGCCATCAGGAAACCTGCTTTTTGGAAGAGTAAGTGGGTCTTGGGTGTCAGAAATCATTGTATTTCATTTTTGACAGGGATGTATTTATTAACATTGGAGACAAACATCACTGGTGATATGCCCCTAGCTAACAATCAGATCATTGCTTTAGTTTTCTAACTTGTAGGTGACTGTTAAAATCTAATTGCTGATTGGTCGCTACTGCCAATATCACTGGTGATGTTTGTCTCCAGTGTTAATAAATACACCCCTTATGTATTTGGGGACAAAGTTCTTTCTGTTGCTCACTGTATTTAATGTATTTGGGGCTAAAGTTCCCACTGCTTCTCACTGTATTCAATGTATTTTGAGTTCCACTACTTCTGGCCCTAATTGTATAATGTATTTAGGATCTGGAGTTATTTTTTGAACCATTGTTTACAAGTGCATACAGTGTGTATATATCTATATATTCTTTGCTGTACAACATAATTTAAGGCTAATGGCACATGGGACAGTTTTTCCATAGTGTATTTTAGCCACCCTAAATTATTGGAAGGCATTATGGGCAGTTTTGCCTGTTTAACAACTTGCTAAAATTCAGGGCAGTGACAGTGTCAGTGCCCTGAAACCTCTACTGAAGTATTCAGCTGCCTGAACTGATAGTGCCTCCATAGGCTTTAAGCAGCTGAATACTTCAGTAGAGGTTTCGGGGAGCTGCTATCTTGTTACCTGCCTATTGTTCTGCTGATCCGCTACTTGGGGGGGTGAGGGGAGGGGGCAGATATCACTTTTCTACACTAACTTGCAGTGTAGCAGTAAAGAGAGACTGAAGTTTATAAGAGCACAAGTCACATGGCTTTGGACACCTGGGAAAGTGAGGAAATGTTTAGCCCCATGTCAAATTAAAAAAAAAATCTGTTTACTCTTTTAAAAATAGATTTCAGTGCAAAATTCTGTTGAAGCAGTACTATTAACTAATGCTTTAGGAAAAAACACATTTTCCAGTGACAGTAATCCTTTAATAATTTAAAACATTTGAATAAATCAGCAGTGATTTACATTTTATCCTTTAAAATTATTTTGCATTACATTAGATAATGTATTAAATCATTAAGCTCCATATAAACTTAACAAACGTTACTTAGCATGTAATCAAAATACTTTGATTATAGATTTTGCATTTAAATTAAACGTGAAATATACCTTGCATATTTTAAATCTCTAATAATATATTTCTTTATATCACAGTGTTTGCTCATCACATTCAACAACAAAAGCTAGAAAAGTATATAAATGCTGGGACCTTCAGTGTAATGTGCTTATTTATAACTGTGATGTCAACACAATTGTAGGCCGAAATGGGAAATCAGTTTGCATTTAACAAATTCAGTTTGCGTTACTAGTAGTTCTTTTAATGTAATTATTTTTTCATATTCATTTTTCTAGTGCGTCATCCAATTAGCAATGCTATTAATGGCAAAAACTCCTGGTGGCAAAGCCCAAGCATCCAGAATGGTATGCAGTATCACTATGTGACCGTCACATTGGATCTTCAGCAGGTTTGTGCAGGTTTATCTATTTTATGTAGTTTGCAGTATTTATATACCTGTGTATAATAACAAGTTAGATTTTCAACTTTATTTCAGATCAAAGTCAATTTTACAAATGTTTTATTAACCTGAATTTCGTCTTGAGCATGAATTTAGCATACACTGAACACCTACAATGGTCTATATCTGCTGAGTTTGGTTTTGCCAACTTTAATGTTGTTTTTACATCTATACACAAATAGAGATGTAGCGAACCTCAGAAAAAAGTTCGCGAACCCGTTCGCGAACTTCTGCCAAAAAGTGTGAACTTTGCGAACCCCATAGACTTCAATGAGAAGGCGAACTTTAAAACCTAGAAAAGCCATTTCTGGCCAGAAAACTGATTTTAAAGTTGTTTAAAGGGTGCCACGACCTGGACAGTGGCATGCAGGAGGGGGATCAAGAGCAAAAAATTCTCTGAAAAATACGTTGTTGACACAGCGTTGCGTTTTGTGCTGTAAAGGGCAGAAATCACACTACATTTCTAAACTTGTGTAATACACTGCTTTTACAAGGACTATTGGGTTACAGCAGATGAGATCAGCAGGACAGCTGCCCCCAGCAGCTACATACAGAGCAGTAGAAAGTAGATTACTAGTCAGCAAAGCTACCTAAACTCTCCCTCAAACCCCTGCACAGCTCTCTCCCTATGCTAACTCATCAAGCACACACAGGCAGAATGTAAAATGGCTGCTGGGCTTCGGTTTATATATGGAAGGGAGTGGTCTGGGGGTGGTCCAGGAGGGAGAGCTGCCTGATTGGCTGCCATGTATCTGCTGGCTCTGGGGTGAGAGGTCAAAATTTGGCTCCAGCTAAGGCGAACCCAAAATTGCGAACATCGCTAAAAGTTCGCGAACTTGCGAACTTGCGAACACCCGATTTTTGTGTGAATTAGTTCTCCGGTGAACAGTTCGCTACATCTCTATACACAAACAAATTAGATTACCCTTGAGAAATACAGTTAAAATTGTATCCATAAAACATGGAATGATTTTTCTTTAAGTACAGGTGTATCAAGAGAACTTCCTTCCATGATGTAACAGAGTTGTAAGTAGCTCCCTGTATGTCCCCTGCGCAAGCAGGAGATGCCATCCTTATCACATATGCCCCTAGGCAAATATTTGGCAAGAATTTTTGTGGCAATTTTACAAAAAATCTCACTATGGGAAAACTCACAGATTTTGCTGCAAATTCTTCTGTGGTGAATTTTAGCACTCATCCCTGGTGGTTGCATCATTAACTTATAGTATAGTGGTCATATGCACTTACCAGCACATTTAGATTATATACTTTCTTTCATCTCAAGTCTCAGCACATAACTGCTTTGTCCATTCACTGTGTGAGGACATACTAAGGGGCAGATTCATGAAATCCCAAGTTCGAATCCCGAATGGGATAAATTCGGATTGGATACGAAAATTTCTGAAGATCGCAAATATCACGAAAATGCTTACGAAAAAATCGTATTAGTCACGATAATATCGTATTGGTGATCCAAAAGTCATGAAATTTTCATACCGAATGATTGTAAACAGCGGGAAAACATTTCCGTTTTTTTCGCACAAGTGTACTAAAAAGTCGCGCGGGTGTCGAAAAAGTCGAGCAAGAGACGCGCGGAGCATTTGAATGAACGCTCTGAGTGTTCGTGTCTTAGTAAATCTGCCCCTAAGCCCTTAGTTACAAAAAATGGGTGACTCCCAAATGTTTATTTTACTTAAAGGAGAAGGAAAGTCTAAGTCACTTGGGGGTGCCAAAATGTTAGGCACCCCCAAGTGACTTAAATCGCTTACCTTTTACCCCAGCAGCGATCGCTTCCTTCTTCCTTGTTCGCTGCGTGCGCATGTGCAGTAGAGTGAAAAGCCGAACTTTGAACAGAGAAGTCGCTGTTCTCTCCTAACAGGGGCACCAGCCCGGGGTACAAGGTAAGCGATTTAAGTCACTTGGGGGTGCGTAACATTTTGGCACCCCCAAGTGACTTAGACTTTCCTTGTCCTTTAAAGCAGAAAGGGTAGTTGGTAATAATAGGCAGTGTATATATATATGTGGTGCCACCAATGTATCTACTGAGTCAGCTTTCTAATGCATAGCTCATTGAGACACCAGAACCCAATGGAACAAATGCAAGCTTTAACATCATGGTTTCAAATTTCTGAAAAGACATCAGGTGTACTTGAATTTAGTTTTTTTTTTTCATTAGAATTAATGTGGTTGCAATGTTGTAGCGTTATGTTTTAAAAAAACAGGTACCTTTTCTATTACTTTTTTATTTTTACCAACAAAATCTATTTTTGAATGGAACAACTGCAACAGGAATTACTTTACAGGAGGGGTTTGTTTTACAGCGCTTACTATCTTGATTATAGGGGGAGTGAATGTTTAATAAACATTCAAACACAGAATTCAAAAATGTGAAAAATCATTGTGACTAAATGTTAGACAATACAATATTTTTAGTACAGTTGTATAAACTGTAATGCTGAATAGATGCATATCCAGCAAAGTTATCCATTTTAAGTAGTAACTGAAACAATTTGTGAATGAAATGTAACCAACAGGTCCAAGATAAATCAAATGGTAACTGAAAATACATTCATGCAACACTTATGTCATTTATTATTTATAAATGTTACTGGTATTAAAAGGATTTGTCATGTGCACATTTATTGATTACATACAATGTAATGTGTATAGATGAAATACTAACTGTGACCATTGCTTTTAAATTTGGTAGTTTTTTATCTTTAAATATATCTTGGATAGATCATCTGCCAAGCATCACCAGAGTTTCAGTACCATTGTGCACTTATAGTGCTACCACTGCTATAACTTTGTTGCCACTTTTGTAATTGCACGCGAATTGGAGTGCATTATTTAAAAATAAAGATGGCGTCCCAACAATTGCACCAGTTTCCATTCTAGTGATCTGTGTTGCTAAATAAGCCCTACATTGAGAAAACTTCAGGGAAAGGTTTGGAACTAAGCATAACTAAATCTGACTTCTTCAACTTTTGACTGTTCTAATTTTTTTATCTTTTGAAATTAGCTGAATACTCTAGAAACCATATTTGCTGTTGATGTTTATTTGTCACTGACTTGCTCACAGCTAGTTTAAATACACATTTTTTATATATTATACATATTTAATGTGATATGGCTACAATACCCCTCCTCCAATAAATTCAGTTATATTGTTCAATTAAAATATAGAGTTATTAGTTATTAGAGTTAGAGTTATAGAGGTTTTTTCATACCCCAACATTTCTGTGAATAGACAACATTCCATTGTACCAGCTGTTTTGGCACCAGCCTAGAGAATGTTAGGAGCGTATGGAATGCATTGTGGCAAACAATATTTTATTTGTCTTTATGGAACTTTATATGTAGTCTTTCTTCCCGAAGCAGATTAATATGTTCCTCAAAATGTATTACAAAAAATTTGATGCATTATTGGTGTAGTGTACCTAAATAAATAGGCATCTACTGTATTTTGTTAAATAATTTGAGACAAATGTGTAGTCAATGCACGTGGCTTTATGACAATGAAATATAATATCAATTATTCATGTTAGTTTCAAGTTGTCAACATGCATTATTAGTCTCTTTGCTTAATGCAACCATTGTTCACACTGTTGATGTGAGCTAAACTAGGTAAGATTACTTTTACCAGAATATTTTATATCACACTGCAGAGTGGCAAATGAAACTGTCAATGGAACATTGCTTTGATCTATGCCTTTAACTATGGAAACCTACCATTTTGTTGTCATTTTGAAATTCCGCCCTTCAACTTCCCGCACAGTAAATGTTCACACAGTGCTGGGGTGAACAGATGATTTTTGCCCCTCCATTATGTATTTGAAAACATTTTATAAAAGTGTCTATTCATAGCAAGGGATAAGCATTGGACAGGCAAAGACAGTTTCAGCTACAGCTCTTCATATGGAAGATAACAGGAGTGACAGAAAATTGTCTGTGTAAGTTTAGAATCTATCAAAAAACAGGCCTGGCCCCTAAGTGAATAGAAATTGCAGGTTATCTCGATGAATTTAAGAAAATACTTCCATTTAAAACCCTGCAGTATAATGTAGATAATAGTGTTACAGAGATAGTTAAATAGGAAAAAGGCAGAAAACTATCTCAGCAAAAATGGAATTCTATTTTTATTGTACACAAAAAAGCAGGCAAATTGCCTGTAAGATGTGCAGTGCGCACACAATGGCTCTAGTGCTTGATATTCCAAACACTTTTACCTCTTATTACAAAGTCAGGTAAAATTTCAAGAAGTAAAAAAAATTAGCCCTGTATTTATATTTTGCTAAAAAAATAGCTAGCTCAAAATGTATGATATGTAAGGCACATTGATAATAATAAGCAGTGATTGTTGGACTTTTGTTTAAAGGCAAAAAAATTTAATCCATGAACAGCATCTTTGAAGTCTTTAAACACCTGCTTCTTTAGTTGTTCAAAGGTTAATAGTGAGGCTGCAGCATCCCCTTAATCACCTAGGATTCCTTCTCTTCTTCTAACTCACTCACCCACCCCCCCCTTCCTTGAGAATTTACTTGGCTGTTGGCTACATGCTCACTTTCAAGCTAAGGCAGTGAATCATCTTAGCTCTAGTGATGATCGAATCTGTTCCGTTTCGCCGAAAAATGTGCGAAACAATAGCAAAATGTACGAAAAGGTGGAAAATCTGTGAAACGTGTGTTGCGCTCATCACTACTCAGCTCAGCTTACTAAACACTACCCCTCCAGTCTAGCCACCAATGAAGATATGGCATTACTGGTTCCAGCAAATGCAATACTTCTGGAAAAAATGTATCTCTTCAAAAGGACTGTAAAACACAAAAATAAAAGTGGGTTACCTATGAGGCTGAGACTAAATTCCTAAAATGCTGAACATACATAGTATAAGACATCAACTTTCTTTAATTCATATTTATGAAGAAAAGAGAAAATATGTTGTTCTCCACTTATATATAAATGTCTAGTATTTTTTTAAAGAAAAGAAAATAATATTTGGGGCCAAATTAACACCATTTCTGTAAAAGTGGCAAATTACATAAATTGCACAGTGGGTAATATTGCTGCCTTTTTTATGCATAGATTGAAAGCCTCACCAAGGCAAGGACTTACTAATGAAATACTAATGAATAATATATTTAGCTGAAGCAAGCAAGGGCAGAAAAAAACATGAAAGCTAACAAGGTACTGTCCTGTATTTTTTTAACTCTTCAGGGGCATTTACTAATATTTCTCTTTTATTCACAATTTGTGTTTTTTTGCACTAAAACTCGATTTACTAAGCATGGAAACCATGAAAAACAGTAATACATAACTCAGCCATCTAAAAGCTGTCAAGTTCACATACAATAGAAGTCAATGGGCGTTGTACTAGGCAAATTATAACAATATTTATTTAATTGGTGGTTTTAGAGGTTTTCGGGGGGGGGGGGGGGGGGTTTGTAGTGTACGTCCACAAAGATTAATGGAAAAAATGGAAAAACCATGAACAATTTGTGTGTTCTTTTTGTTTTCATTTCACATTTTAATTCATTCATGCTTTTTCAGTTTGGATCTTTTAATAAATAACTAGACAATCATGGTTTTAGTGGAAGAAATTTAGTTGTGATTAAAAAAAAAAATCCTAAAACCACGAAAGTCAGAATGTTAATATATTTGCCCCTTAGTCAAAAGCTGATCCAGCAACTGATCCAATTGACTTTTTGGATACAGGTTTTTCACCTTGCTTTTTTATTTTTTTTATCAACTAGCAGTTATGCAGGTTTCTCTTAGACAAGAAGGTGGTGATGAGCTTTGCTGTTTCGCTTTCCCCAAAAAATTGTGAAACTGTGTGACAAGGGCGACTTCTTTTTTTTATGCAAATCCATGCCATGGTGAAAAATTTCACTCATCAATACAAGAAGGTTGAACTTGATGGATGGATGTTTTTTTCAGTCTCATCCACTATGTTAATGTTGTGTTATAGTACTAAAGTACTGTGTTACATGCAGGCACTATATAAATAAATTATAATCCTAAAAAAGAAGGGTTCACCATAAGAATTACTTTGTATGAGGTTAAATGACAAGAAAAACCTATTTCCTTTGGGGGGTGCCAAAATGACACACACACACACACACACACACACAGGTCATGCATGGATAAATAGACGGTAAGTAAATGATAGCACAGCTCTAAGACAGCTTTTTCTTTAAGCTGGTACAGTTTTCTCCAAAGAGGAGCCCTGACCCATGGAAAAAACACTAATTTATTTTACCTTTACATTTTGGCATTGGATATTTCTAGAAACATATTAATATTAACTTATGAACACCCAAACCTCTGATTTTGATCACTGTAATCAAATTCATTGTAATGAATAGTTTAGTCCTTAATTAGGTACACGTAGAAATGCTGAATATACAATGTATCATTACTTGAAGTACTGTTGAAAAGCTCCAAAGGCTACACCATTACTTTGTTTAGCAACTAGTAAGCTTTCCTAAGTCATTACTTCTTCTGAATATGTCCCTTAGTGAATATTTTGCTAAACCTAATTTTATAACTATCGTGTGGAGTGTTTTTCTAGTTATTTGGTCTTACTAGAGCATGGAAACGATTCTGTTCATATTGATTTGACCAAACATCCTTCTTGAAATTAAAACTGCAGAACCAAAGCATATTACTCTTTAGGGGGAATTTGTGAAAGAAATAGGCCTTTCAAGGAAACTAAGCAAAAGGTCTCTTGTAAAGATTTAAGTAACAGGAAAGCAGAGGACAACATTAAGGAGGGTACACAGGGAATACAGAAAACACATTTTACTTACAGCACAAATGCATTAAAGTGGTAGTTCACCTTCAAATTAACCTTAAGTTTAATGTATACAGGAGTATTTAAAGACAATTTTGTAATAGTTGTAGTTTTTGAATTATTTAAATTTTAGTATTGCAAATTCAAGGCTTGGGATTTCTGGTTGAAAGAGTTTAACTACCATAGTAACCATGCAACAGTTTGGAAGTCAGAGTGGAAGACAAATATCAGGTCTAAAAAAAGATCAGGAATAATAAGAATACCAATAAAACTGGAGCCTTGCCTTTTTTTCTGCTAAGGTCAGTATAGGAAGGATAATACAAAAAATGCAACAAAATAATAATAAATATCCATCATTAAAATAGTAGCCAAATGTACAGATATTTGCCCAGTTTAGCTGCCTACATGCTGGCCCAAATTGAGTTGATCTCATGATCAACATGATACTGCAAGGATAGTTCAGATCTACTTAGATCCTTCTTGGAGAAGACCATATCTATGATCTGACAGATATCAGGCCCTCAGACAGGCTCCAACCTCGTATCAAAGAGACCTTTTAAAGAACATAATGAAAGGAAACTTAACATTCAAAGCTCTCCATTCCTCTGTTCCTCACTACATCTCTTCTCTTGTGCCTTTCCTTCTCTTGTGTACTTTCCTGGTCGTCTACTCCATTCCTCACAAGGCAACCACTTGGTTGCGCCCCCCTCTACTACTGCCGTTTCCCGCCTTAAACCTTTCTGCCTTGCTGCCCCTTACATTTAGAATGTCCTCCCGGATTTCCTCCAGAGAGAATCCTCCCTCGGTCTTATTAAAACTAAACTTAAAGACCACATCTTGGAGCACTCGCACAGCACCTGATCTGGGAACTAGCACTTATATTGTAGTGTCAGCCACTGTAACCTACAGCACTTATATTTGCCTATTTGTGTCTGTAAGTTACCCTCCCATCTAGATTGTAAGTTCTATGGGGCAGGGACCTCCATCCTCTTGTGTTTTTGACTCTTAACTTATTGCAACTGTATCTTGTATTTATTTGTATTTATTGTTATACTGTGTATTTATCTATTATTATCTTTAACCCCCTGTTTGTATTAATTTATTTTACAGTACAGCACTGAGTACATAAGTAGCACTTCATAAATTAAGATATACATACAAAAGAAACAGCAGTTTACAAAATACAGGTGAGGTTGTACCACAGTCTCTGGAAACAACTTTGAGAAGTTGCTCAGCAAAAGTGATTTAGAATGGGAAACCAGAACATTGCAGAACATTGCAGAAAAATAAAACTAGAACAAAGACTAAAGATACAAAAAAGAAAGAGGACAAAATTGCATGCCCTTAAAAATAAAGCACAAATATGAAAGTATTTTTTTATAGCTGCATTTATAAGCTCCACGTAAAACATGTCATATTTTAACATCTGAATATTCGTATTTTCCAATTTAGAAACAAACATTTTAGTTTACTTGCCACAGAGATGCAGCTGCTTGTATTATTATATTTGTCCTTTAATAAGTCTCAGATGTTTCCAAATGAAATGTTGACAACAGTGGGTTGTAGGAACTATATAATTACAACGTTTAGGTAAGTTATTATATGTAGTAGTATTACCCCCCAGTCAGTTCACTCACTGGTTTCCTCTTCCAGCTTTTGGTCTGCACCAACATTTTTTTTAAATATAGTTTAGACAAATATTCTGGAAATGTCAGTTCAGTAAACAAAATTCATTTGTATGCTATTATAGGTTTAGATAAACAACCTTTAATGAAAGTGCAGATCAGAAAAATAAACTTAATTATAACCCTACTCTGTTGCATTCCCAGAGGGCATGGAAAAGGCATGCTGTGTCAAAGGAAAGTGGAACAGAAATTCATAACGGAGGACTGCAAAGCACAATTTCATAACTAAATGATATAAAAGCTAAAATAATAAGGTCACGGTCTGGTTTGATTGTAGCGTGTTGTTTCACGCATCTAAAAGAGATCAATGCCTTCAAATAAACTGAACTATAAAAATAAAATGTTCATGTGCCATAGAATAGCAACTTTAGTTCAGGCAATAAGGGCACAGATTGCTTTGAAAAGAATGTTTCATTTGGATTGGAGTAATAAACTACTTAGCTCAGGTTTGGCTTGTGTATTTTAACCTTGTGACAAAATTGCATGGTTTAGTCTTAAAGGGATTCTGTCATGACTTTTATGGTATACTTTTTAATTCTAAATTACAATGTTTACATAGCAAACAATTCACTTTACCATTTAAACTTTTATTCTTAAACCTACAAATGTATTGTTTTAGTTGTAATATTGGTGTGTAGGCAGCCATCTCTGATTTTGCTTTAAGGTAACCTATTGTTTCTCCTACTCCCATGTAATTGGAGGAGTCCCAAACTGGAGTTTGATTTCTTACTATTGAGTGCTATTCTGATATCTAATGGGAGCTGTTATCTTGCTACCTTCCCATTGTTCTGCTGATTGGCTGCTGAGAGAAAAGGAGGGGGGGTGATATAACTCCAACTTACAGCTCAGCAGTAAAGTGTGACTAAAGTTAATCAGAGCACAGGACACATGGCTTTGGCACCCTGGGAAATGAAGAATATGGCTAGCACCATGTGAAATTTCAAAATTAAATATAAAAAAAAATCTGGTCGTGTTTTTGAAAACAAATTTCAATGCAGAATTCTGCTGGAGAAGCTCTATTAACTTATGTGTAAATAAAACATAATTTCCCATAACAGTATTCCTTTAAAAATACAGTAAAAGTACAGTTCTAATCTTTACTTGTTTTTTTAAATGTATTACACCAAAAGCTATGAATCAATGCTCATAATCACTGAATTAAAATATCCATATTTTTTCATAAAATATAAATCTAATCTATAGCATTTCAGGATCTATACAGGTGAAAATGCCTATAATGATACATTTAAAGAACTACAAAATACTTTTAATGGTGTTTCTGCATTATATTTTTACAAAAATGCAGAGCAAAATTATTTCAATTGATTTTTGCCTTAAAATGTTATCTGTCAACTGAAGTTTATTTTTTTTAAAATGATTTCTCAGTTTGAACATTTTTGCAACAAAGTCAGTATTGATTCTTTGTTTTTGTATTATTATTGTTGCCACTTTACATAATTGAGGAATTTGCACCTGCATAAGGAAAGAAAATATAATTTTATACAAAACTCATATATACTGTATACTAATTGAATATGTTTAATGGTTTGTTATTTGTAAAGTGCAATTTTGAAAAGTTACTGTATATTATTCTATCTTCTCCTAAGCAAAATATAACCACTAGTGATGAGCGAATCTGTCTGCAAAATTCACAAAATGACAGGAAAATTAGCAAAACAGCGAAAAATACGCAAAACGTGTTTGTCACGCTACTTTTTTGTCATGTGCATCTTTTTTTGTCATGTGCGTCTTTTTTTGCCATGACTGCCCCTATTTTGC
Organism: Xenopus tropicalis; assembly: GCF_000004195.4. NCBI lineage: Eukaryota > Metazoa > Chordata > Amphibia > Anura > Pipidae > Xenopus > Xenopus tropicalis. The sequence continues at coordinate 68,730,591 of NC_030681.2, forward strand.
AGCGACCGCTCCCATTTTTACACCACTGTGACCATTTTCTCGAAACAATTTGCCAATTGCGAAATACAGAAATTTGCTGCGAATCCATGCCTGGCGAAACAATTCACTCACCACTACTTACTACTCAAACCATTGTATTGGTAATCAGCTCTCTTCCAGCGAAGTCTCCAATCCCACTGTGTTTTTGCATGTTCTTTGCATTAACCCGCTTTCAACTGCAATTTAATTGACAACTTAAAATCCTTTTTCATTGACAATTTTTTAATTAATTGAAATTAGAAAGCGCCAAATTTTACATTTTTGTTTTTATCACTGTCAAAAACAAGAATTGTATGCTTAAATAGAACTCTATAGACAATATCATTGCTGTGTAAAGAGTCTACTGGTAAGTTAAAACTCAGCCAGGCAGGTTGTACTATTGTATAAAATAAAGATAGGTTTTGCTAGAGATTTTTCTGGTTTCCTGCAATAAACTGGTGAATAGTGATGAGAATCTGTCCCATTTTGCTTCAGCATAAAATTAGCGAAACAACAAGAAAATTCGCGAAATGGCGAAAAAATCTGTGAAATGTGGTCATTGCATGATTTTTTTTGTCACCTGCATCTTTATTTCGTCTTTTTTGCCCATTTTGACGCGACCGTGCCCAATTTGACATGACCTCGTTCAATGTGATGCGACCGCACCTATTTGACATTACTGCAACCAATTGGACGCGACCGCGACTTTTTTGACGTTGACAAATTTTTCTGCAGTGAATTTTCACGGAAGTTTCACAAAACAATTTGCCAATGGCGAAATGCAGAAATTTGCTGCAAATTCATGCCTGGTAAAAAAATGTACTCATCTCTACTGGTGAACTACTTCTGCATTCCACCCCCAGCACAACTGTCTTGCAATGTTTGTACATTTTCTATTCTTTTTTTTCTCGTTCTCTATATCAATTATTACCTTACAGTGAAACAAAGTTAAAAACTGTATTTGCCTACAAATCCTGTACAGTGAACGATAATACATTTCCATTCAATTAATGGTCTGCAAAAGGTGTCAGATCTTTAGATATTGCTATGTCTTCTAATACTGGGAAGTTTGAATAAAAGTAGAAGGTGAAACCATATGTCCTTATGCCCTTACAGTGTTGCCAACACCGCAGTAAAATTCTATTGGAAACATCCAATTAAACTAAAAGTACAAAGGCAGATAGGTCACCATCCAACAGGCATATTCTGAACACATTTGTTGGAACTTAAGTTATTTGTTCCATTATACTGTATTTCAAGATTGCATTTCATCATGACTCTAAAGCAATGGACAGATGGAACAGTAACTAAGTGGATTGAAAAAGCAAATACATTTTGGTCACTGGTTATTTCACAAACTTACATGAATCCACTATTAAAGACAAGAGGCAACATTAAAGATCCTTTCTTCTTAAATTTTTATTAAGGGTAAAAGTTCACTATTATTTTTATTGTAATGTAATTGTGAAGTTTTAGTCATGATTAAACTTGCTATCATAGCAAGAGTACCCCAGCTCACATTTTTTCTGCACATGTGCATGAGATAGATTTGGGCGATTCCTTCTCTGATCGTACATTATGCACAAAAGGAGCTCACTGAAGGACTCACAAATAGAGCACAAGAACCTCTGCTTTCTGCATGAATACAACATTGTACACATCTCGCTTGCCAGTCTCTACTCACCTCCTAACATAATTGAGAAACGCCTCTGAGAAAGGTTTTTTAAAAGCAAAATGTGCATTAGGCGAGAGTTAGTCTGTTGTGATTTTATTGTTAGTCACAGTACTGAGTAATTTTTGACCTCATTATAATGACTGGTTACATCAAGTTTTGATGATTGAGACTGTAGATATGCCCAAGATAGGGTAGCTACTTAAAGATTTTCACAGTAACTTATCACCTTTACCACAGAGCTTGAGGCTAGGGTATGGGGGGTTGTAAACACACTGGGGTGCAATTGGGTAGTCCTCACATAGATAGGCTTCCCTATCCCCTAGGCCTGCTGTATTTTGGCTGATATTTAATTGATGGCACAACTTTTTACATCTACGGCAGCTTTCTAACAGTAATTTGATGTAATATATTTAGCTACTGGTACTGGAGTTTAGGTACTACAGCTGTGTGTCGTTTAAGGTAGTCACAGGATGTTTATGCAATTATATCTTTGCCGCCAAGATATTTAGATTTTTTTATATTAAGCCACTGTTGTAATATCCTGTCAGGTTGCATTGCCATAAGTACTGCTGCAGTGATATCACAAGAGATGTATACCTAGGTGGTGTTTTTTTTAATTCTGTTTCAACATGCAAATCTGTATATTATTTTTTGAACCTTTGCTAGTACTTTGCCTACTACTCTTCTTGCAGCTGGTTCCACTTTTAGAATGGAGTGCAACCTACATCCAGATAGGGTCAGTGGCATATGGGCATGCCCTAAAAAATCCTTGCATGGTCAGTGGTCGATGGGTGGGGCCTAAGGTGTGTAATTATTTGTCCATTAAGGATCCCAGCACGTGCCCTACAGGGTTGCTAAATAAGCACCTATGTAACAAGTATGTGTAACCAAAAATAATATCTGTTAATAGTAAAGTAGGTGTAAGGCAAAGTCAAATCCAGTTAACAGGCTACAAGTTATAGGCCACAGTTTAAACAAACTATCAGACTTTCTCCAAATCTCTCTGCCTTCAAGAGATCTCTAAAAACACATTTATTTAGAGAAGCTTACCCTAATCTAGTTTAGCAATACCCTGTGCCACACCTCTCACTACTCTGGTCATGCTCATTCCCACACCTTGTGTCTCAACCCTTTCTCCTTGTAGATTGTAGGGCTCTCCACCTCTTGTATAGGTTATTGATTGCTTTATATGTTACTCTGTATGTCCAATGTATGAAACCCACTTATTGTACAGCGCTGCAGAATATGTTGGTGTTTTATAAATAAATGTTAATAATAATAATAATAATAATCATATGAGGAATGCATGGCAGCCAATAACTTAAGATCCCAAGCAGAATCCAGCATAAAACTGAATGATTAAGCTTATTGGTGGTAGCGGGTGTTAAGAAGGTCATGGACAGATACACAGGGAGGTGGTGGATTCAAAAGTAAAATCTGGCAAAATTCCTACCAAGGCTGAGCTTAAATAGTCTCTAGGGACTAGGTAGAGAACAGCACCAATGAACAACTGTGAACTCTTTGAGCAGACTGGTGGGGCCATAAAAAATCCTGGCACCCAGGCCTCCAATTGGACAGCCCTGTCTTAGGCTAAACAAATCATTGCTTAAACAGAGTAAAGAGCTACAAACTGACCAGCAGGATCTGATTTGCCTCACCTGACTAATCAGGAAGCTTTAAAACTCTAACTGGTCAGTTTGACTACAGAGAATGACAGAGAGTGAGGATTGTGAACTGAACACACAGCAGTCTTTATGACTTTACACATTGGTACCTAAGAAGAGGTCTGTAAACATTTTAGTATGTTTTCTATTATCTTGCTGCTGAAAGCTATTTTATGTTATTGAACTGTTTTTGTTTGAGTTTGAGGAAACCTGCCTGTACTTTTTTATATGCTGCTGAAATAAAACAACCACGGATATGTACTTTACATGTTCTCTTTTAGCTGGGCAGGGCCTTTAACACTGACACCTATTCCTCATTAACTATATGACAGTGTAAAGCAAAGACCTTATATTTCTGCCTTTTTAGCTGACTGGCCATGCACCTTATATAAGCTACCTGTTCTGTAAAACATGAGAATTGTATGGAGTGTGGATTGATGCCTGAAAAAAAACTCTGGAAAGTGACCCTTTTGAGTTGTATTTTTGTTTCCTTGAGTTGTGAATCCCAGTAATGAATCAGTCACAAAGAGGGACAAATTAGAGCCTAAAGGGCCGATTTACTAAAGGCCGAAAAAACAAGTGTTATTTTTAGCATGCATTAAAAATATTATCCCTTCTTTTATTTGGAGAATTAACGATAGATTCACAAAAAAGACACTTATCTAGCAATGACATATTTTTATATATATTTTAAAGCATGTATTTATGAGTTATTTCGTAGCACACAATATTAGCACACGCTATTATGCATGTAACCAAGGCAACGTGAAAATGTGGGCTATGACACTCCCCCATATATCCCTCCAACTTTCTGAAAACTTCCTGTGCCTAACAAATGAAGGGAGCACAGAAGTTTGACAATGCCAGGAACAGCATGACTTCTGCATGTTAGTGGCTGCAGATAAGGATCCAGTACCTGATACAGGCTAAAGATTGCTGCTCTATCGCGTCTCAGTATTTCCTCCTCTGATTATCCCTCTAGAGTTGATCTTTCCCTGAAAACTCTAGGATGCATCACTCTAGGACAATCACATACTTGATTCTCTTTTTCACAATCCAACAAATATCCGACTGAAAACTCCATCTTGTCTTCACAACTCCAAGTAGGTGTTAATATTAGCACTGATTATCCCCATATTTCATGCTTTTAATGCTTCAAATATGGACATAACACTTTGCAATAATTGAGCTTTTGGCACATGCGATATGAGTAGTAACGCATGCAAAATTACTTTGATGAATCAGTACTTAATTAACTAACACTTTTTAATGCATAAAACTATGCGTTAAGTGTTAACGACCTTTAGTGAATCGGCCCCTAAGTATGGCAAGGACTTTGGTTTTGTTTTGTTTGTTCATCTTAAGGTCATACAGTGACTTGAATTGTATATAATAAAGGGTTGTCTGATCCCGTTCACAATATGTTCTACCCATGTGTTTATAGCACCAAGCAAAGTTCATACAGAGATGCTGAAGGATATTATCTGAAATGATCTAATTAAGAGATCTTTCCATCCTTGCATTTAAAACAGATATTTTCCACTTTGAATGGTTTTGCTCTTTTTATTATAAAATGTTTCTTTAGCTTTTTTTTTTGTTCTTAACTTTTTAAGTTTCATGCTGATTTTTTTTTCCCCTGACCGTGTGCTTAAAGCTGTCAGATAATACTAAAAATTATTCCAGCTAAACAACTGTATGAATTCCATTAGAGTCTGTTTCTGCTGAGAAGAATTAGCACCTTAGGTTTCTAAAACCACGTGTATCTGTAGCAGATACTGTATTTATAAGTGATTTTGTCCTGCTGACTAAAATAAATTGATATAAAGTCTCACTGATTTTGAAGTACAGTAGCTTGAACAGTCGGGAGTTACTCACAAAGGCAAATTTTCTACTCTATTAGCTAACCTTTCTGCAAATTAATAATTTACTCTAGATCAATTGAAATAATCTTAGTGCACGGAATTATTATTCTTCTCAGCAGGCAACAATGCCTTACCTCACAGGAGTCATTGATGAGGCTGCCGCTGGTTCCATAAATTGTGAGTGCTAGGGTGACATATTTAAATGTCTCTTTGGACATGTCCTTTTGTCTTGCAGGAGCTCTTGCCTAGTTATAGCTAATTATGCAACCAGGACAAAAAAGTTGAACAATACCCTGATGAACCAAAAGAGAATTAGTGCTAATGAGTAATTAAGTATAACATTCACTGCTTGTCTTATCATTTTCCTGAAGTTAGTTTGTTTAATTAGTCCTTACTTAAACTGCTTGTACAATAATAAAAAAAACCTGAAAAACAAAATTAGGTTATATTCTGTTGCATTTGTCTTTTGCTGTTTTATCAGTTAATTGTCTAATTTACTTTCAGGTCTGCTTATAAACTTCCAAAGTATATTCAATAGTTAAAGCTTTTTAATTCCATTTTTAATTCCATTTCTGCAATGTTTGCTCGTATCCTTCATTTTAGTGTCATTTTTTAAAGACCAAATACTAGACTGCATTGTTGCTATCACAGATCGTGTGACACAACCAGTTTTGCATATCACCTGCTGTGCATCCTCATAGTAAGTAATCCATGATCCAAATACCAGGAATATGACACTGCAGGTCGAGGGACGTATCTTTGATTTTTATGCTGTGGAATGTTGTGCACCACAGTGCGCCTTAACCCACAGCCATTGCTTGGTTTAAATTAGCTACTGTCCTCTGGTGTATTGACCACCTTGCCATTCAGTTTAGTGAAAACAATATATAGATGGGGCAGTCATAGTTTTTAGTTGCAATAGTTCAGGGACATCACAATATGAGGAAAACATGCTGAATGTTTTCTTTTGCCTTGAAATAATTATTGGGGTAATGTAAAAAAAGTCACCAAGTGTGCTCCTTGTCTAAATCTGCCGTTTCAGTTTTGTCTGTAGTGATGAGTGAAATAATTTGCCAGGCATGGATTTGCGGCGAATTTCCGCATTTCGCCATTGGCAGATTTTTTCATGAAATGGATGGCAAAATATTGTTGCCCGTTTCAAAAAAATGACGTGCATAAAAAAAAAGTAATTTTCTGGATGCGCGCAAATTTTCACTCCTTATCACTACTTATCTGTTGTCTAATGAATGCTCAGTGTGTTCAGTGGATGCCTAGATACATTTTAATTCAGCATAAAGCTGGCAATACATTTACTGATGGAATAATTTTTATTATGTGTATGGTGGCCTGTTGTTCTCTACCAATATCCATGTACTAGGGGTAATGTTCAGTTTGTATATCAGGTTGGTTTGAAAATATAATCTGCTAATGCACCATGTCTACCAGTGTATGCTGCATCAGAAGATAAGGAGGTGAGGGAGGGCCAAGACCACCTTCATTTTCTGCTGCACCAGAGCAAAAGAAAAGTGGACAGCCATGTATGGTCCCTAAGGAGTCCTTTTGCCCATTAGCCCATGTGGAGTCAGGGTGTGTACGGTCATATTAAAGAAACTAATGGCTGCAATGATGTTGATGATTAGAGCCTCAGTTATGATTAAAAGAGGCCCAGACATACCATGAGTGTCAAGAAATATGTCAAGAAATGTCATATTCAAACACATAAATGACTAAACCAAAATCAGTTTTAAGGACCAACAAAAATTCTGCATCTTGAAAAATTTTGCACAGTTTCTAGAAACAATTATATCTTTATTATAAAAAAAAAAATACTGTAACTGTTTCGCAGGGCTCTTAGACAGTAAAAATATATAACTTTTTCTTTTCTAAAATTTTCTACTGAGCACAGTCGTTTGGATAGGCCTTTTTTACGTACAAGAGAAAAAAATGGCTGAACACAGTAGAGCTCATAGAAAACATTCTATCATAAAATATATATATAATATTATATAATAAATACATAATAAACTATTCTTTATTTTTAAAATTGTTTTTAAGAAACGATTTTGGGGTACATGTAATAAAAGGTTAAATGTAGAATAATTTTTTTTTTTTTAATTAAAGGACATCTACAACACAAAAAATTCTAACAGCTTGTAAGAAGGTAAAATAAAGTTTTCTTTCAAATTTAAATAGTAAAAGCAATATCTACTTCAGCAAGCAAGTCACACCAACCTCTAGCCAAGGACTTTCTCTTTGGAAGAATAATATCTAAAGTCAAGACAGACTTAAGAGCCAGACCAAGTAGAAGGCTGTACCTTGTTAGAACTAGGCAAAGTAAAGAGATTTGTGCTAGCTCTCCTCAGAAGTGACAGGCAGCTAGGCTAGTTAGCAAGTGCAGACTGTGTGCCAGTTAGGTATTGGAGCAATTAAATTTAGGTTAGTGGAGAACCTACGGGTACTGCAGTGAGGCAGTCCAGAAGAAGCTTCTGCACTGTATGCTGGACATCACAAAGAGCAGAGGGATAGTCTTGCAGGAGAGGAGGCCCTCTCAATTGCTAATGCATTTACACGACAGTGGCACTGGAGGGAGAGGAAATGCGAGTATGGAGTATGTGAGAGATAAGAAGTGTTTACAAGTGTATCTATTTTATCGAAAAGTTGGGGTTCCACTGCTCAAGTCTGTGCCCAGGCATACCTGATAAAGCTGCTTTAATAAAGTCTGTGCCTTGGTTTATTGCACCACTTTGTAAGATGTCTGCTTTTCATGGTAAAGCCCTGTTCAACCATCTGCCCATAGACAGGAGTTCACCAGTTGCACTCCAGATGGTAAGAACAATAGTGTTTTTAGAAAAATAGCACCCCATTGAGTACTGTGCTGCCATGTTGGGGAACACATATAATCAGTGAGAGCCCCGGCTTACATGGCATAAAATACAGTACAGTTGTTTTTTATTCCCTTTTCACAGACTCTAGAGTTTGGTGAGTATTTCCCCTCCAGTCCATTCATTTTCACTAGGAGTGGTTTTCATTTCTTTTGGGTAGGCACCCAAGATGTGCAGTTTTCAGGAAATGTTGTAAATATAATGTTACTATAGTTAACTTTGACACTTCTGTGTTGTATTCTTATTTTACAGGACTAGGGCTATAGATACATCTTATGTAAATGATTATGTTGTGTTGAAAAACCCAACATACAGCTTATTCTTCAGCTTCTTTTTCTTATTCTTAGCGCCCCCCATTTTCTAAATGCTACTCCTCCTACAGTTTTAGGGGTACAACACTCAAACTCTCCACACTTCTTTGCCCTATAGCGGAGCAGGTTGCTTGTGCTTTTCTAAGCGATCCCGCCCCCAACTTTTTGTGGCGCCGCTCCGAACACCTCAGTTTCCCCATTGACTCTAACAGCGAAGATTTTCAAACTGCTGCCACCCTTACAGCTTTGAAGCTACACCCCCCAAACTTGAATAACATAATCATGAGGTCACCCCCAATGAATCGTCGACATTTGTTTGACCCAAAGTGGGGGGGCCAACAACAGCCAATCAAATTTCACCCATTGACTAATGGGGAAATTAAAACTGCTGCCAATCTTACAGTTTTGTGGCTACACTCCCCAAACTTGAATCACAAGGTTTGTGACTAGCTAACTACATATTTTAGGGTTAGAAAAAGTGGGGGAGCCACCAACAGTCAATCCATTTCCACCCATAACATTTCATTGGTTTATATTTAAACTGATGCCATTATTTAAGTATTAATTCTAATGTTTTTAAACTTTGCAAAGTTAGTCACTGGGTATTTGTGGTTCAAAGTTATAAATAGTGGGTGGAGCCTTCAACAGCCAATCACATTTCATTTTTACATTCAATGGAGAAATGTAAAATTATGTCAGTCCCATAGTTTTTACGCCTGAGTCCCCAAACTTTTCAGAGTTGGTCACTGGAGAACTGCAGTTCAAAAATAGGAAAAGTGGGTTGGGCCACTAACAGCCAATCAGAATACATCTATTGAATTTCATTGGCTTAAATATAAAATGCTGTCATTCTCACAATATTTATGCCAGGGTGCCCAAACTTAGCTTTGCAGTTTGTCACTGGGTGACTTTAACCCAAGGTTAGAATAAGTGGGCACTCCCACCAACCACCAATTCACCTATTGACTTTTATTGGTTTAAATTTAAACTGCTGCCATTATTTAACTATTAATCCTAGGGTCCCTAAACTTTGCAGTTAGTCACTGGGTAATTGCAGTTTCAGGTTAGAAAACTGCCAATCAGATCTCACTCGCTGACTTTCAGTGGGGAAATTTAAAATGCTGCCATTCAGACACTATTAAAACCCGGGTCCTTAAACTTTGCACAGTTGTTTTTACTATATAATTGTGATCCAAGGTTAGAAAAACTGGGTGGAGCCAACAACAGATCAGATTTCATTCAGTGAATTCACATTTTTCAAACCAAACATGAAGTTTGTTCTCAAACTTTCCTTTCTAGTTAATAATGTGATTTTTTTTTTTGGATAATTATTAATGTGTAGTCACATATAAATAGTTATGATTATTGTTTCTGGTCACACTGAGGTATATGGGAACTGTATATGGAGTGTATTTATCTACCACCTGATGCACATTGTTGGCAATATGGCGAATACACTTGAAGATGTGGTTGGCATAATGACTACCCGTCCTACAGTATTGACTAGATGACCAATCAAAATATCATTGTCTGAGGCCACACACGAAGTAAGGGCAGTATCTACTGACACCATCCACACTTTCAGGTCTGAAATCTGATGCTAATGACATTGTCCAATAGTGGCATTGGACAGTAGAATGTTGAACATGATGTAAGATGCTTGTATACGTCACAAAGGGAGATGTTAATTTACATGTAAAAGGGACTTACATGCTGCAATTGTTTGTGTGCTGTTCACTACTGAAGAAGGAAAGGCGTGAAGCTCCTGAAATGTTTGGTTTGTCCTGTATTCCGCAAATAAATCATTTGGAAGAACTTTGTTACACCAAGTTTGTTGTAAGTGTGCATTCCTTCTGCTACTTGAGATGTAATTGCATGAACAGAACATGCCATCTGACTATCTAATCCAACTTTACATTACAGCTGTGAAGATCAGGTTTGGTAGGATCCTACAAAAGGTTGTGCTTTTGCATGGTGTTGTATGACAAGATCTGATAAAATCTGACCCACAAAATCTTCCCTGGAGTTTAGCTTTAAAGCACAGTAGGATGTAGGCAGCCAATCACCATTCTTCCTTCACACAGGGAAAGAAAAACTACAGTTCCCTGTCAGTTCTGCCTGGTGCCATTTTTTTAAATTAATGTTAGTTGAATACATTCCATTAATTGTAAAAGATGTACCTAATATCTTGTCTAAACTAATTTATTTCACTGGATGATAGATGCCAAACATTTTTTTATTTTAGTGTTTACTGAAAATCTGAAGTTCTTTTGATGGTTAAATCCCCAAATACAATGTAGGAAAAAACACCAAAAACAGTATATTGTTTATTGCTTTTGTCCAACATAGCTAGAAGGAATTTTCCAAAGTTGTATTTCAATTACTTTTTTACATCCAATTGTTGAAAGGGACATGTAAAGGCAAATGTAATGTGTTCCCCAAGTGAATTAAATGTAAATAACTTTGTGCGACTTCAAAAGCTCCTTTTGCAATCTTGAATAAAAGGCAGGAGCTGAGACGATACTTACCATGTCAAAGAAAAGTCTTTAGCATGCTTTATTTTGATGTATATCTTTGAAGTGAGTCTCACAAACTATATGAGGACTGAAATATACTAGATGTGCCTTGATCAAAATGATGAAACAAGTGAACATGTGCATATTTCTAGCACCAGGCTACTAATAAACTATTACATATTTCTCAGAGCTAAATGACATGGGGATGGTCTGAAATCTCTCTGGATTTGTTATATATTCTTTATAATCTTTACAAGATTAAACATAGGTTGTGAAATAGTTCTGGCCAAGGAAGAGAAGGTCACAGTCACAGTAACAACATCACCTCAGTATCTGATTGATTCAGTATTAAAGAAATTCTTGTGTGTCAGGAATAACATAACTTTTTAAAAAAAAAATTTGTTGTGGTTAATTAAGTTGAAGGACATTTCAAACGTACCTCTGGACCAAACATTGCATTATTAATGTATTGTTAGTCATACACAATGTGCCAGTGCAAAGGGGACCCTGTGTGAAATAATTAAATGATAATTTAAGCAGTAAAGATACAGTGCAACTGCAAATTACATATTTATGGACAACAGACAGTGCAATTACAAGCTCTTAAAGTGTGACTATAATAATGTCTATATTGATCTGAGCTGCATAAATAAAGTTGTAATAATGTGGTACAGTGGTTAGCAATGCTGTCTTGTTGTACTTGGATCGCGGGCTGCCAGAACACTATCTGCAAGGAGTTTTCAGCCTTGATAAATGTGTCATACATTGGACATACAGAGTAACATATAAAGCAATCAATAACCGATACACGAGGTGAAGAGAACCTGCCCAACAGAGCTTACAATCTACCAGTAGAAAGGGTTGAGACGCAAGGGGGCCGATTTACTAATCCACGAACGGATCGAAAGCGTCCGAATGCGTTTTTTTTGTAATGATCGGTATTTTGCGATTTTATAAGAGCGTGAATAAGAATTTTGGCAGCATCTTGGGTGATAAATGATCGGATTATGTAAATATTCATTAGGTGTAAGTGACATGTTTTGAGAAGTGACTGGATATGAGGAGTGAAGGACAGGGTAGAATCAAGGATAACCCCAAGGCTGGATGGGGGAAAGAGAACCAATTCAGTCTTAGAGAGGTTTAATTTAAGGTAATATTTGGACATCCAAGTGGGGATAGCGGACAGGCAGGAAGAGAAGCTCTGAGTTGAGATTAGGAGAGGAAAGATAGATCTGAGTATCATCAGCATAGAGGTGGTACTGAAAGAATTGATTAATTTGCCAAGTGAGGAGGTATAGAGAGAAAATAGTAAGGGGCCCAGGACAGAACCTTGAGGAACCCCCGACAAAGAGGCAAGGGAGAAGACGATGCTTCATTGTAAGTGACACTGAAGGATCGATCTGAGAGACAAGATAAAAACCAGGATAGGGCTGTGTCACGAAGGCCAGGAGAGTGGAGAGTCTGAAGGAGAAGAGGGTGATCCACAATGTCAAAAGCAGCAGAGAGATCGAGACGTATTAGCAGCGAGTAGTGTTTTTGTTAGCCGATAGGAGGTCATTTGTTAGTCGGGTTAGAGCAGTTTCGGTGGAGTGTTGTTGTCTAAAACCAGATTGTAGGGGATCCAGGAGGAATTGTCAGTCGGTTGTAAACAATAAGAAAGGTTAGAATTTTAGTAAATCTACTAGCACTTACCTTTAAAAGGAAATCTGGGTGCTAGAAAAAAATAACAGAATGTGTTTTATCTGATCTTTTTTGGCACTCCTTCTTAACATAACGTTTAAAAGAAAAATATTATCATTTGATTCCACCTTTAACCTTTAGTGCTGAACTTTTCCCAATAGCCGAACATTTTTCTTTTGTACAACAGATTTCTGCATAATTATTACCTTGGCTTTTCAAGTGCAAGTTCGATCTTATTAACAAATGGTTTTACTATATCATGGACAAAAAAATAGTTGAACCTGCAAGTACACAGTAAATAAAAGATTAGTTCATACTTTAAACCATTCCCACTGAAATGATCTGCCCTGTTTCATGTCATAGGAAATAATTGTCTGTATTAAACAAGATTGTATCAAGTTAAGTTGTTTTATGTGCATCTGAAAACAAGTAATGAAATTAAAATAATTTAATTGAAACCACCAGTTTGTAATTTAAATGCTTTACATTGAACTGAATCACCTTCTTTGCTTCCAAAATATTTAATTCATATATTATGACAGAGGTTTGTAACAGATCCCAAATCACGGGATGAACAATTAACTGTTTAATGTCTTTTGTAAAAACCTTACATGACAAAAGTGACCTTTTTAAATTCTGTAGGTTTCTTTGTCAGTTAACTTAAAACTGTGCAGATATTATATTATATAGTATACATTAGTATAACATACTAATTACTACAGAACTGCCTTTTGGCCAGGCGTGGATTCACAGCTAATTTCCACGTGCCACCATTGGTGGATTTTTTTCGCAAAAAAATTGCCGTGGCCAAAAAATAAGTGCAATTTTTTTTTACACATGCTTTGTGAATTTTCCGCTATTTCGCGAAACTTTGAAAATATTTTTTGGCGCAGCGAAATGGGACAGATTTGCTCATCACTAATTTTAATCTAAATTTAGTTCCTAGAAAACCTCCAAAATTTTGTACATATTTCTTCCGTCATCAACAAAAAACAGGTGCAGATAGGAGGAAAGGGGTGCAGGTAACAGAAGATCATTCCTTTCTCCTGTCCTGGAATAGCAACTATTGGCTGGGGGTGGTTCTGTTGTCATGGGATAGCCAGGGACAGCTTTCAGAGGCAGTGATGCTTGCCGGGGTCATTTATCCACAGGAAAAAAGGGAGATCCAAACCGGGTCAGTCCCTTACCCCAAACACTACCTATTTTTAACTATAACCCAACATTAGTGGAGTCAATTAAATTGGACATTCTCTCCTAATTAGAGACCTTTGTAAGGTATGTGTTACTATGAATAGCAGGTGTCATGTGGTTGGTTCTGTACAGAATCCAAAATGTTGAGATGAAGATAAAGCTTACAGTTATCCTAAGGAGTGTATACTGCTTTGCTGTTCTGCATATTTTTGTAAATTTGGTAAATTTATTACAATATCATCACATAACTGAAAACTTCCTAAACACTTGAGGCATGTGCCTGGTCTAGACATATTTTTGACCAAAGAGGGGGCTTCTCTCAGTGGTGAAATAGTCATTAAAAATGTCAGAATGCTTTCCTGGTATTGCCAAACAAGAGTGTAAATTACATATTTATAAAGAAATCAAACATAAGGGTTGAGGAGACCACCTCATATGTATGCAAATAAACACAAGGAATTGTAGCTGGGAATCTGATCAGCTATTATCCTGGCATCTGCTTTAAAAACATAGTGGGTGAGCTTTAGCCTATAGGATAACCCCATGTACATGGGATTTTCTTTTAAAAAGCCTTACTTAGTTTTAAAATCCAGAAATTCTAGGAAGGATACAGTACAATTTAAACATATTTGTAAAATATAGGGATTATAAAGAACAGAGTAGGTAGAGTTGCTGGCATATGATTTTTTGCTAGCCTACAACAAACTTGATGTCAAGTCAATAGTGGAGAAAGGTACCAAAGATACAAAAGTCTGGATTTTTTCCAGAAAAGATGGCAGACATAGGAAAACTGAGAATCATTGGAATGGTTAGGTAAAGCCGAATAAACAATCCCCAAATGTGCTTAAACATTTATATAGTGTTATCAAAAACATTTATTGGTAGTTTTGACAACAAAGTTTAAAATCCACCCAGTGGTATACAGAATGCTATAAAAGCATATCTATATTAATGCTATACCAAGGGCTGGCCACCCATAATCGTCACACCAAAATCTTTATCTCAAAGAAAGAAAACTAACTAACTCTTCTACTGAAAAAAAGTTCTTTAAAAAGATGACTGTAAAATTCTGATGTGAGTTGGCACATAATGTTCTTAAACTATCTAAATGTATAATATATTTATTGGTTTTGCCTGCTCCAGTGGGTAGTGAAACAGAGAAAAAAGAAAATCTGTAAATATTAATGTAATACCTTCAACAGAAAAAGTCCAACAAGATAATTTGTCTTCTCTTCTGAGACAAACGCTATAAGGTAATGATGTGCTTGCGTTTCATTATTCATGTATGTCACATAAGAGAAGAGTGACAGGATGAAAGAAAATGTAGAAAGGGAACAGGAGACATGTGATAGAAAAAAATCAGAAATCTGTGGCTGATGGTTCTGGTCAGGTCTGTGCTGAATGCTAATTAGTTTAAGTTCTGTAGCAACCCAGCTACCTGATGTTCTGTGCTGTGGCCTATAATTTTATTTTCAGAAAAGTATTGATATTGGCTTTTGTCCTAGGTATTGAGCCAATTTACTCAGGCAGATTTCTCAAACATTCTAGAAATGGAAAAGCAATTGCGGCTGGAAATTATGTAGGTCAAACAATGGAATACAGATAATATAACTGTGGGTTTAAAAGGACAGGAAAGAACATTGCTATTGTATAAATGTGAGAGATGGGAGCAAGCAAGTCATGGTAAAACATGTTTAAGGAAAATTATACCCCTGATCATTGAGGATCTATATAAAAATATATATCACATAAAATAGGCAATTAAAAAAATCATTTTCATATAATTGAAACCGGTATTATATTTTTCTAATCATATGTGCCATTCAATTAAGAAAAGTTGGGATTCAAAGTTCTGCAAACATGCTAGGCTACTTCAGCAATTCAATGGACAGAGTCATAACTTTTACTGTTATGGTTTTACTTCATCTGACCCATGAAGGCCACCCTGATTGCACACTCATCAAGGACATATATACATACATGTTAGGTTACATCAGGCAATGAATAAACAGAAGGTTTGCATTACTGCAACACTTGTTTCTGTTAGTCACATTTTCTTTTCTGCTCATTTCTATGCAGAACAAAATAAAATGGTGACTAGCCCTCAGTTTCTTTTATATTGCCAAAGCTTGCATGAAATGTCTCAGATTACAAACTATAAGTTCTTGTTAAGTGCACTACCTTCTGTCAATTTCATGTCATACAGTCTTGTACTCTTGGTATATAGCTGCCCAGCAAAATGTTAGTTGCCACCATTGAACTCTGGAGCAGCAAAAATGGGATATCTAAAGTGGTGAATAGCCACTAAGCATTTAGCAGTCCGATAGACGACTGCAGAAAGAAGGATTTTACCTGTCTGAATGCATAAAGGCAACTTTTTGATGGAAGGGGAATACTCATCTTCGGCTAGGGCCCAGTAATTCATGTGAAAGCAAAGTGTACCATTACATCAAAGAATGACATTCTTGATAATTCTTTTGTTCCTTACTTTACAGCAACACTTTCACCCATAGCATCCCACAGATACTTTATAAGCAACAAGAACCCTAAAAATGATTGGTTGTTTAATGAGCCTGCTGCCATATACAGTATAAAGCAGTTAATGCTGTTTTGAAAAATACTACAGTGGGTGATTCAGCACCATATTTTACAGAATATAAAGAGTAAAATTAGTCTGTAAGGCAGTGGAGCCTTTTGTCTGCAGAATCTAACAATATCTTCCAATATGGAAGTATCATATGGAAATGTAAGAATACCCTGTCCATACTTTGTTTCTTGAGCCCAAAATGTCAAATAGAACAAATGGGTAGAGGAGCATTCTATTTCTGGGGGGAGATATGTATAAGGATACTGGATAGAATAGGGAGTATGCTGTAGTGGGCAGGGTACTATTTGAATACACTTACTAGAATGTCATATCCTGCAACTCTATATTCTCTTGCCATAAGCATGCCTTGTGGCCCACATTTTGAGTCTTCCTGTTAACAATACTATCGCCCTTTCTAAAAGCTATGGAAAACCACTGGATGTTATTTCTGCTTTTTTATCTTTTCGCACTGCTCTTTGATACACCAACAAATGATGTGTCTGGCCACTACTCAATATGTGCTAATATAATTCAGTTATTATACTGACAGATAAGTAGGGCACTAAGAATAAGAACTAGGAATATTGCTATTCATTTGAGTGTTAAAGGAGAAGGAAAAGCTATTAAAGGGTTAATCTCAAGCTGCAGGCATACCTTCAGTTGTCTCAATAGTGCCCTTAAGTTTCCCCATATTTCTCCCGTTCAGATGATCAGAAGCCTCATAGGAAAAAAACCCGCTGAACTCTGCAAAGAAAGTTCCCATTATGCCTCGCTCCTGCACCAAGACCAGTGTACATGCTCAGTTTGTAAGACCATGAGGAAGCTTCCTGCTGATTGGCTCAGATCACACATTCCTAAGGGGGGGAGGGAGTTCTTAGCATTCTTGAGGGAGGGGGGAGCAGGAGAGGGGAAAGGGGAGAGAGGAGAGAGCTGTGTGTCTCTGGCACAGGAAAACAAAGAGACAACAAATCCTGTTTCTTTTGAAAGAGAACTCAGTGCAGCATTACTGCGAGTGCTTATGTCTGTATTTACATAGACCTTTCTGATAAAGCTTACTTAATTTTTGCCTTTCCTTCTCCTTTAATATTTTCAAAGGATGAATAAAACCACATAATAATGTTTAAGTGGACCTTAATCTTTTTAAGGTGTAATAATTCATATTCTAATGTTAGGAGTTCATGGGGTAAAAACAACTGAAGTGCTATTAGTTTGAATGCTTATAACCAGGTGGAATAAAAAACAGACATCAGTGTGTCCATTGAATTGCAGGAATATGGCTATAAGATTAGTTTTAACAGTCAATCAAATGTTAAATTATAGTAGCTATTTAGAAACAAAGTACTCTTGGTTTGGGCATGTAAAACACACCGTTTATGAAGAAAATGTTGCAATAACTAAATACCTTCATGTCTGGGATGTAATTTAAACATTTTTTTTCATGGAAATAGGGCTAAGGAACCATGAATAAAACTGTCTGCCAGCGCTGTTTTCATAATGACTATAATTAGCAAAGTAATTTACTCTTTTTTGGTATCTTTATGATTAGCTGTGTGTGTAGTACCATAACGGCTTGTAGAAATGCAATTGCAAATCCTTTACCGCCACTTGTAGAAACAGGAAGTTCAAAGTTTAAGTACAAAGCACATTTTTAGTAATATTGCTGTGCATTTACTGCCACTATTTATTGTAAATTGATTAAAACTTTAATTCCCACTGGTGATACCAACTGCGAACAACCGATTTGCATGAATTTAAAACTAAACAACTAACAGACTGATAAGAGGGCTAGTCCAAGCCATTATTACAAGTAGGAGCATATCAATAAACAACAGAAATTAAATCCAGTTATCCACAAATCCATGACCATAATCTGAAATCCACCCAAATAAAATGTAATTTATTGAAAGAAAATGTGAGAATTGTTTCATTATATATTAATGAAATGGTTCAAATAATTGTTGTAAAGTTGTAAACTGCTAAGGCTAAAGCAGAATCTGTCTATATCTATCTATCTATCTATCTATCTGTCTGTCTCTACGCTACTTTTCCTGATGTAGAAGTAGCCAGCTTTCCCCCCAACCAAAGCTCCAGTTATTTCTGCACACTTCTGTGATTCTCCCTCTTAACAGGTCTGTAAAAATGGTAGAGGCTTGGTTGGAGAATAGCTAAATACTTCTAGAATATTTCAGCTGTACATATAGTCAGCCAAACCATGAAATAACCATTTCTATTCAATTATGCTGTTTCTAGATAAAATGATAAGCAACATAACATAAATTTTACTTAGAAATACATTTTCTTTCTTTTTTGTATTTGTATTTTGATTATTTATGAAATAATCATGAAAAGGTTCACAGTTAAATTAAAAAGAAATGCAATTTTCAGTTGGCTAATGTTTGTATGTGAAATGTTATTTTGATGTTATCAGTTTACCAGTTAATCACTTGGAAATCAAGTTGTTAAAAGCCTCTAACAACTCTCACTTTTTGCTGCCGCATAATGAAGGGTCAGTAAGGTTACTTTTTAGAGAGAAAAACTTGTGGACACACTGTATTAAAGAGTAAATGGGCATTTTTTGCATAATAAAAATCTACTTTTGGCTCAAATATAGCCATAATGTTATGGGAATGCAAATGTAAATATTGATCATATTGGGATTTTCTAGGTTGTTTTGTCACCATGAATTTAATTCTTTCTTTTCATCTTTTTTTCAAAGTACTTTTTTTTAAAAAAAATTCTTTATTTTTCTTTTAACATGAAATGGGAGGGGGTACAGAAGGAAAATGGGGGGGAGGGGGTAAAGGTAGACATATATGATTGTTCACAATAAGCTTGAGGCATACACTGACAGCAAGTCATTACTGTTAGGTGCAAGTACATTTTCACTTTATCACTTTATTAGAGCATACAGTGTACATTTTTTAATCGAAGTCAAATTATACCTTTACCTGTGCTTTAATTTGATTGGGGGAGGCTTTATGTTCACTGGGTTGGTGCCAGTTTATTATGAGTAGCTTTAATGGCTTAGTTTTAAAGTACTTTTTAAGGGGTGCATGGGATCCATTATTTCGGAATGTTACCAAATCCTTTGAGATTTGGCTGGTTACACATTTTCAACTTCTGTGTTTATATGACGAATCTTGGCTAAATCCTAAACTGAATCCTGTATTTGGTGCATCCTCACTTTTTATCTCAAATGTATGCGACACTCTACATACACCGTATAGGTAAAAAATGTAAAATATCAAAGTACAGTAGGGCCTCAATAATACATGTGACAACTATGTAAATGATATTTATTCTTTATCTTTTGTATTTCAGGTGTTCCAGATTGCTTATATTATTATCAAAGCTGCCAATTCCCCTCGTCCCGGTAACTGGATTTTAGAGAGATCTCTTGATGGTGTGAATTTCAAGCCCTGGCAATATTACGCCATTACAGAAAGTGAATGCCTGACAAGGTATAAAGTCAAACCACAACCTGCACAGGCTTCCTTCGCTAAGGATGATGAAGTCATATGCACCTCCCATTATTCGAAAATTCACCCACTGGAAAACGGAGAGGTAAACAGTTGCGCCAACAGAATGTATAAAAACTTTCCCATACGGTCATCCATTTAGCAGTTGTTTGTGACAGCAGAAACCTACAATTAGCAATGCAGGGATGGGTGTGAGTGAACTGAATTAGATTTAAATCATGATTCCAAAACTGCTTCGTCACTTAGTTCTCATTTAAATTGGCACTAAAACATTGATCATGGTTTATTTATACTTTCACTATACTTTATAGTTTGCAGTTCTCTGGGGTTCAGTCCCTTTTGCTGCATTGGTAGATTATTTATAAGTGGAGTTGTTGTAACCATGGTTTTAAAATGAGAATTTTATGTCATGATTTTTAAATCAGAAAGATATGTCCAAGTTTTTAAAGAACTGGTTATAACTTCTTGGGGGGAATTCTTTATATTGCAGTGCAGTTTTGCAAGGGATCTTTTTTTTCATACAGGAAGAACCAGAGCCCACACCTTTAGGCCTGAAGAATCAAACTTTTAATAGAAGCAGTGAAAATAATATGCATATCTAGTGGGTAACATTTAATGGGGTTAAACTTGATGGGTTTCTGTCTTTTGCAACCAAAATAACCTACGTAATATATTTCAAATGGATTTTGCCATTTACCTCAATATTAAGATTTCTATTACACCATTCAATATACAAAACAGGATTACAGTAGAATGTAGAATTGTAATGCCTTTCAGGCAAATGAAGCTGAAGTCTGATGTTGCAATGTATTAAGTTAGTTGGCACTAAATGAATTTAGTTTTATTTGTTTAGGCTGGTGTAACATGATAACTAATATTATATGGTTGCTGAAAAAGAAACCTTTACAAGAAATGTATTCATATTAGGTTACAATACTTAAAGCAGTCTCAGTTGCATTGCAAAGTCTATTAAATCAAGTATAATTGTAACTGATAGATATGCTGTGCTGAAGAATACTGTTAAGTGTAAAACTTCAACTAAAGAAGTATAATAGTTACTATATTATTCACAGCAATTTCTGAGGTAGTTTTGTGTGCACTACTTTTAAATAATGTTTTCCCTTTTGCCTAATGTTTCATAATATTAGCTTTTTGTATGTTTGATATGATCCAGCCTATAACTAACAAGGTTTGTTTTTGTTCCAATGGGAAATAATTTAGGTTAATTTTTTAAAATATATATAAGGTGCATGCTTAGCACTACCAATGCTATGTCTCTAAAGAAATAAAAAACAGAGTAACCCTCCCCTTGGTTCACCCTAGTGCTATCAACTATTTTTCATGCAGACAGCATCTTTTTCAGTCTTAGTAATTAATGGCGGATGCAATGTGAGACTATGTGAGACTGTGGAATATATCCCCACATTCTAATTCTCTGGTTTGCTGGGGGCAAATTTAGTAGAATTTCTAAACTTGATTGCTTAACGCTTAGACTGTTGTAGTCTAGCTTGAGGCCTGTGAGCCATTGTAATAAAGGGGTGAATCTTTATGTATTTTAATAGGGTTAATAATACTATTGTTTTTTAATTAACAGTTAAATATTAATACATATATGCAGGGCCAATAATTAAACCTTCTGATGTACTGTTAGTGGGCAGTTACTTGTGAACTTGTGAAAATAGTGAATTAAATAAATCATAGTAAAAATAGATTTACTTAACTTCATATTAAGTGTTTACAGAGAGAGCCAGTTCTGCATCAATTAAACAGACATTGTTGAGCCCAATAACCTCTGGCGCACAAACTTCAGGTTCCCTAAGAACCAAGTGATGATCCAAATGTCCTGGCACCCATTCACGGGTCAGTTGCAGCATGTATACACTGTAATGCCAAATAAATGTTTTTGTTGTTTGAAGCATTTTGTTTGTAATATTAAATACAGACCAAAAATGAGTAATGTAATATATTATGTGGTAATGTACCAACAAGTTGGATAGTGATAGTATCGTCTCGGTGTGCATTAAAAATGGGTCTATGCTCTTATGCATTCCATTGTAATGCAGTGCTGCTGTGACTTTGTGAAACTTGCTTCAGAATTTATCTTAATACATAAATACTTTTTTCATGTTCAAGTAATTTGAAAATTGGCATCTAGGCTTCTGTTTACTCATCTCTTAGGCTAGCTGAATCCTTTTGAGAGTTGTCAAGTTTTGTATAAACAATAGTTTGAAAAGGATTATTGTTATATTCACACCCATTGACTATAATCCAAATAACAAATTTATATTCCAAATGAATCATTTCTAGAAACACATGATAAAAGTGCATTCTATTTAACTGTGCGTAGAGCATTTTGTATGAACTTTCGCAATATATTTTGCTAAATAAGGAAAGCAAGAAATCAACTTGAATTAAGACAATATTGAATATGTTATGAATTGAAAAAGTATGAATGACATAAAATATGAAATGAAAGAACACAAAAAACATGAATATTGTGTGGTTTATATATTTTTCACAAATCTTTGTATAGTATGTCGGCAAGTCGACCGATATCGCAGGAAGCTGCTGATATCCACCGACTCGCCAAACGGACCAGTTTGAAAATTTTGATCGGGCGCCATATAAGGCGCCTGACCAAAATCTCCCTTCAGCGCTTAATCGGCAGAAGGAGGTAGAAATCCTATTGTTTCTACCTCCTTACCTGCCGATTCAGCCCTGAATGGTGTGTGGCGGATCTGGCGATGTTTCATGCGACGGTCGCACAAAACATCGTCAGATCACCACGTGTATGGCCAGCTTTATAGACAGATTTATCAAAATGGGAGATTAGAGCTCATCACAGAAAAATTCACCAACTTACTATTCATTCCCATTGGATTTTTAGAAGCTGGTGTTGATGTTTAGTCAAGTGGTAAATGTTCTTGTGGCATTGATGTAACTGGTCATGTTTCATATGTGTAAGATAATAGTGATGAGCAATTTTTTTCACCAGGCATGGATTTGCTTCAGAATTCAGTGTGAGGTAGCCAAATTTCCCAAATGGGACAGATTCGTTCATCTCTATAGGACAGCTCTGTTTGTGGTTACAGGCCTGAAATGGCTTATTGTCAGGATGAAAATGTTAAGATTCGACCTTCACCCATGGTTCCTTTTTTAGGGTTAAGCTACTTTTTCCCAGGCTTGTTATACATCTATTCATAAATAAATATATATTTCTGCAAATTAGCAATACTATACTCAGAGGGGCTGTATAACTTTACTACTTCTTACACTCTTGACATTTAGACTTTCTAAGACTGAAGTGCAAAATATTTTAATTTAATGAATAATAATTCCCAAATCTTACATTACTCTTTTAATTAGAAAATGAACGGATCAAGTCTCAGGAGATCAGGGGCATAACAAAAATTGTTCTTATACAAGCTAATAATTAACATAAAAAAATTGGAGGAAATGTTCTCTCATTGTATATTAGAAGCAGAAAAGTTTTTTTTTTTGCAGAGATATAAAGATATAAAGTATATACTGTTCTCCTGCCAAATAAAATTGCTCAATAATATATATATTCTATTAAAGAGTTATATACCTATACTCTATAGAGTGATATAATCTGATACTAGATGATTGTTACGTTGCGACATCATGCTTTTTGTTTGCAAATGGTTGTTTTGTGCATGTTTTCCTGCACTGCTGTGTCTGTCTTTTCTTTTTTTGCAAATCACAGTGAAATGCCAATTGCGCACAAAAATTTACAAATGAGATTGTAGTTTGCAGGAGCATATCCTTTGTGCGTGTTTGTTGTGTGCAAATATAGTGGCAATTTTCACTTTGCAAATATAAATTCACAATTTGCAAAATCAGTTTAGTGAATATTTTTGCCACCACCAAAGTTGGGACATAACTCGGACGCAGAGTGTGTGCATTAATATTTACAATTTGTGAATGTTCTACTTAAAAAGCTTTTATTTACATTTACACTGTGAATAAAAATTCACAATTATGTTTGCACATTAAACAATGCCGGATTTGTGATCATGGTGCCCCAAGAAGGTATGTGGTAGCAAAAAACCTGAGAGAGTTTGATCCGATTTTGAGAGTCAGATTTTATCTGATCTTGTCATGCAACAGCACACAATAGCACAAGATTGTGTAGGATCCTACAAAGTCTGATCTCCATAAGCTGTAATGTGAAGTTGGATCAGATAAAGTCAGATGTTGTGTTTTATTCCTGCATCTCCTTCCGACAGTCAATTTCAATAAGAAAAGAAAGTCTCAGACACCATCAGATTTTACTTTGTTGGATAAAGATGCATCATGGTCACATTAAAAAAAAGAGCGTGGTTATGTCCCAAAAAGTTGCAAATTGCTCTTTAACGGTGTAACCTATTGATAATAAATATTACATGTAGAGATATTTATTCATTTCAGAAAATAAATCTGTGGGCATATTTCGTTATGATTTAACCTAACATCGCATAGAAAACAATTATTAAAATCTTGTTATTTTGCATTTCTTTTCAGATTCCAAATGAACTAGCATTTGTTTGAACATTTTTAGCTTTTAAGATTAAGTAAATAACACTCCACAATCTGCCACTGAATTAAAAAAAAGAGCTTTATTTGTTTTGCTAAGGATTTGCTTTTTTCTTTTTTTTAAGATCTGAACATGTGAAATAATGACAATAAATGATGTGTTTGATGATTGTCTAGTAAAAAATGATGCTGGACTTATATATCATTTTCCTAAGCAATAATGACTTGTATACTGGTATCTGAGGGGAAACATATTTGCACAAAGCTATAGTTTTGAATGCCACATCACAATGACATTATTTTGAAATGCCATTTTGCACCAATTATGGATGTACATTGCACACAGAATATTAATACTACAGTATACACTGTGTCTGTGTAAATGTTATTTTTATTTTGGAATCAGTGTTTTTGGTCAGCTACAAGGATATCAGGGACAGATGTCTATATAATGTAGTTTACTTTTCAAATCAATGATATCTTTTCCATACGTCGTAATTTTTTCATACTCATCTTAAAAGTGGAAGAATGCTAAGAAGCTGAGATTACATGATACATACTGGGTTGAAAAAAGACCAATGTTCATCAAGTTCAACACCTCCAAATAAACAACCCCAGTGCACATTATATATATATATATATATATATATATATATATATATATATATATATATATATATATATATATATATATATACATTCTTAAACAGACCTATCTATACGGTCACATATATAAATTATATATACCAATATCAATACCAGCTAACTGTAGATCTTACGATCACAGTAGCCTTGAATATTTTGCTTGTTTAGGTTTTGCCATCACAGCACCACCTGGCAGGGCATTCCACAACCTCAACATGGAGAAACCACCTACGCTGCTTCAAATGAAAGTTTAGTTCCTCATGTCTAAAGGGGTGGCCCTGGGTGTGTTGGTGGAAACACCAAATTATTATTAGCAAAAACCGAGATAGTACTTTGAATGCCTACCTTATGGTCATTGATAAACAAGTTAAAAAGGAAAGGGCCAAGGACAGACCCCTGTGGTACTGTTGCTTCACTAACAATACTTACAAAATGGAACAATTTTTAAATGGATGACTTTGTAATCTGTATATTAGCCAGTTCAATATCCAAGTACCAACATTATGTACCAGGACAAAATTCCTTAATTTAACCAGTAACCTTGTGTGTGGTACTGAATCAAATGCTTTAAAAAGTAGATCCATTCCAGAGTCTATATTACTGCTGTCCTCCATATAAGAGTCGATTAGAGTCTGGCAAGATCTATAGTATTTAGCGATGAGTTAATCAGTCCGGTTTTGCTTTGCTGAAAAATTAGCGAAACTGCAAAAATTTGCGAAATGTCGAAGAATTCAAGAAATGCGGCTATCATGCTTTTTTTTAATGCGCAACACTATATTTTTATTGAGGGGTATAGTTTTCCTTTAAGAAGCAAGGTCCAGCAGAGTGTGCCAGCACATTTTGAAACAATAAAAAATTTATTTTTGTCTTAATACATATATATGTATATATACTAACACACACACATATGTATCATGACTTCAAGTTGCAACAAAACAGTTACTGCATGTTTAAGTGTGAAAAATAAGTTAGTTCTGGAAATGTTGATTTTTACATCCCTTTCAAACCAGGTAAAAAAATTCAATAAATCCACCCGTTCTGTTTTCAGGGGAAAAACAGATGGAGCAATTTTAACAGTGTACAAAAATAAAGTGGAAATCTATTGCAATTTGTCATTCCAACATAACATTGGGACAGGAAGGTGACACAGGCAAGCAAAGTAATAATGTTGAACAGTGGCCCCATTAAGAACTCAGCTGAAGGGTATAGTTGTCAACGGCACAACAATATTTGCTAAACAGTTCATTAGGCTGACATTTCTTTAAATTCTTTGGGGAACAACAGAGTTAGTAAAAGTGTGACAAGCACAGCCCATGACATTTCACCAGAAATTGAAAACATGGCATTTAAAGCAGATCAGTCCTCATTAATGCTACCCAAGGAACAGGCTCCTGTTGTTGCCTTTAATTTACTGAGCCAGTGAGGCATCTATTAGATATGCTGTTATATGAGATTCTGGCACAAGAAGAATTATACACTTGACTTTCTATCTGAAACATTTTTGGAACCAGCAAAGTTCTGCAGATTATTATTCTTTGTAGTATTTGAATGCTTAAATAATGTTTAGTAGTGCTAACTGCAGGCTGCCTGCTGTTGTAGAGAATTTAAGGAAACTGAGCAAATATACAATTGATTACCTAGCAAAGCCTTTCATGTTAGTTCTCATTGTATTTTTGCACCTCTACTGCTACTGTCAAATTATAGTATCTTTAAATTTTAAAGGTGCTTATTTAGGATTCTGGAAAGCATATATAGTTTCTGATTATTTAGAGGGTATCAAGTATAGGCAGTAAATCTATTCTGAGCTGTGGAAGAAAAAAGCTGCATGCTGATGAAAGTATCACAGGGCAATTACTAGTCTAACAAACTTTATTCAGTATCATCAAATCATATAAGGAATGTGTTTAAAGAACTTTTACCCGTGTGATGACTTCTAAATTGATAAAGCATAACACATTGTAAGGCTGCCATTTTTAAATGTTCACCACTCAGCTTTTGCCCTTACTAAGTCAAAATAGTGGGTATGCATCAGTTCCCCTTAGAATTATCTTGTAACTTAAATGGGCCTCTGATGCTGTGTTTTCTGCATATTCCATAGCATGTAATATTTATGCAACTGGTCATTTTATTTTCATTATCAAGGCCTTATGCCTCACAGCCTTTCACTGAATTACATTCTATACCCCAGACCGAAAGATTTCACTTGCAACAGCTTTTGCACTTGGCTCAGTTGCAATGGAACTCAGCTTGTCACAGGGGCCAGATGGAAACATTTTTTGAATACTGGGATTTATGAAGTCCTAGACTATAAAAGGTTGTTTCTTATCTATTCAGTAGGGTTTTTTTTCTCTAAACTTGTACTTGAGAAAGTAACATATGATACCTTGTGGCAATCCAATCTAAATTGCTATTTGGAAATGGAAGAGTAGGATTTTGGCCATCAGTTAAAAATCTTCTAGAAACACTCCTTAGTGAAAATCAGCTACAAATGTCTCCTCAGATGCTACCTAATCCTAGCTTGCATAGCCAGTTTTGCCCCCACAGTTGACTTAGGGGACTTTTGGGGATGTGGTCATAGAGTTACTATGTTCCAGATGTGGCGGTCCTACCTCAATGTTTAGAATTTCTGATTAGGACACTATAGTCCATTCTATTTTAGGAAATTTGTATTACAAAGCATTCTTTCACTTCTCTGTGTAAAAAAAAAAGGACAACTTTAACCTTTTATAAGTTTAGCTATTAATCCTTATCTTGACCGCTGCCAAGTGCACTATTGCTAAGGATAAACAAATCCCTGATGACTAGAAATAGAATTGATTGTATAATGGTACAGTAGAAAATGAATTCTTTATGATACACAGAAGAAAACCATTTGCTGTGTATGGCTTATACTTAGATCAAAAGTCCTTTTTCATAACTGTGGTAAAATCATGGGTGACAGTAGACAATAAATACTTTGGTATACATGCATATTTGATTTTGTGAAAATTTTTTTGCACTTTACATTTTAGTTAATGGAAGTGGTGAATTTACAGATAATGACAATGTTCAAGGGCCAATTTATCAAAAGTAGAGCAGTTATAACTGCCTATGACTAGCGTGTAAGGCAGGGGTTTGTATGCTTTTTAAACATGGATATTTGAATAAAATATATTTTTTAAACTTGTAATGAGTTTGGGATACTTTTTTGATATGGAGTTATGCCCTTTAATCTGGGGGCAATATCCCATTAACTTTTTTGACTGGCCAATTTTGACCTCCAGTTGCAGTAATTTGTGAATATTATAATTTGAGACTCATTTGAATCTTTAATTCCTAGATATTCACATCTCTAATAATTGGCAGACCAAGTGCAGAGGATCCATCTCCAGAACTCCTTGAATTTACATCAGCACGCTACATTCGACTAAGGTTACAGCGTATTCGAACTCTAAATGCTGATTTGATGATGTTATCCCAGAGTACTTACAAAGACATAGACCCCATTGTTACAAGAAGGGTAAGTGTAAAGGAATATGATATTGTTTCTACATAAAAGTACCTCAAAAATAAAACCCTCTACCAGCATAGCCATTAGGTGAGCCATTTAAGTCTTGTTTTGTATGTGTGGCCCCACCATGATCACTTTGAACAATTCATATTAAATGGCTAAGAATGCTGTGGTTAGCACTCACCACATTAGTACAGTATGTTGAATTGTCATACAGTAGGTGGCATAAGAATAAGTAACACAGAAGCATCACATCTGTGCAATATAATTTCCAAGGCTAAGAACAAATTATCAGTTACATTAGGCAGTAAGCCATACCTCCAGGCTTGTGTCAAATAATGCATTACACAGTGGCAGATTTATCATTGTACGTTTATTGTTGGTTGTTTTAGATTTGATCTATAAAGATCTAGCTATTTATTAAACCAAATAAGGATTACGAATGGTCATCTGAGGAAGTGACTATCCATATTGATCAAATGCACTGGAAAACAGGCCACTGAAACAATGACCAGTTTGTTAGATCTGTGATAAATCTGGACAATGTCAACAACAATCACATTGCTGAGAAGCTTCCAGAGTGATTTTAAAAGTATCTGCCCCTTTGTTTTGGCCAATAGCCTTGTTGATTTAGGCATTGACTGTGAGCTTAAAAGCTATATACATATAAGTGATTGGCTGTTTGTGATTAAGTTATAAATGAGCCAACCTTGAAAAGCTTACATGCAAGTTAGTACAGGTATGGGATCTGTTATCTAGAAACGCATTATTCAAGTTCTGAATTACGGAAAGGCCATTTTCCATAGACTCTGTTAAAAGAAAATAATTCTAATTGTTAAAAATTATTTCCTTTTTCTCTGTAATAATAAAACAGTACTCTGTACTTGATCCTAACTAAGATATAACAAATCCTTATTGGAGGCAAAACAATCCTATTGGGTTCAGGGCTGGATTTCTCATTGGGTGCCTCGAGGCCGCCCCCTATGGCCACCCGCCCGACCACCTCGACCGCGGGTGAAGATGAACTGAGCTACTAGTAGCAGCTACTTGTTGCAACTACAAAAATAGACAATGCTGATGATTTACTAATAATTGTCTCTATGTGTGTTTTAGCAGAGGCAATTCCCAGTATTGTCTATGGCTAATTATTTTCTGTCATTTAGTAGCCGTGACAAGTAGCTGCTAATAAGTTTGCTTCATGTGTCTCTTTAACAACAGACTATCTTAGAGCTGTGATACTTTTGCATGCAGGCTGCAAGATCTGGTCATAACAAAACCAAGGAGGTCCAACTGGCTAGATTTGCACAGAACATAATGTTGTTAGTTTATGTAAGCAGAAAAGAGAATTGATAGAATGTGCGACAGTATAGACAACTTCTTGTTTAATGCCACCATATCTAATCATAAATTTTAATACATGATTTGTTTTTCATCCTCTTTCTACAGTATTTCTATTCTATTAAAGATATTTCTGTGGGTGGAATGTGCATCTGCTATGGCCATGCAAGATCCTGCCCCTTTAATCTGGCCACCAAAGTAAGTGCATAAAATTTGTAATACTGTATTTTAAAAATTGCTGCACAGAGGGATGCGCTAGCCAAAACAGAAATTTTTATTTTATGATCAAAATACTAACCGGTAAAATGATATGACAGGGTGCTTATTATATTTATGCTGAACATGGAGAATACAAGCCTACGCAACGTTATATGCTGTCTTTATTACAATATATAAGTACCATCATCAGGTGCACACGCATTTCAGGAATTTATAACGTGCTTCTCTCAGTACTCATTAGTTTGATGAGCATGCTTGAGATATAAATATACAATGTCTTCTTTATTAAAAAAAAAAAAAGTTTGTCAAAATAAAAATAGCATGATTTGCTGAGTTTTGCTTTTGGCCTTCTGTTCCTTTTGCAGTGCTGTCATTAAATACATTATGCCATTTTAGGGATATCTGAAGATGACAGTTTTATTTATTGTTCCACATATATATGTATACTTTCTACAGACTTTAATTAAGAGAAAATGCTAGTTATTTAAGGTTTTCACATTCCATGGTTCTTCCATGGAATATCAAAAATTCAGGGTGCCATAGCCCCGAAACTGGCAAAGGAGATTGTAACTGATTTGCAAATGTTATATTTCTTTCATTTTTGTTGTGTATTAGAAATGTGACCAGCACCATACTGAACTGATAAGCAGCCTATTTAACTGTTTCATAATTACATACATGTTTTTTCATTAATTGCTATAGAAATCATCTTGTGAATGTGAGCACAATACCTGCGGAGATAGTTGTGATCGATGTTGTCCGGGATTCAACCAAAAACCTTGGAAGGCAGGAACATTTCTTTTGAAACACGAGTGCGAACGTAAGTTACTCATGGTATTTAGCTATTAATCTTAACAAAAGGGTTCATTTTTTATTGTACAGCAGTCTAAGTAAATTAAGTCTGATACTTTATTATACAATATACTTTGTGTTATTCATTGTAATCAGCTTTATTATTTACAATTTTAAAAATGCAATAAACTTTAGTAAAGGTTGTCTATAATTTCAGCGGAAGACACAGATAACTGCTGTCCTGTCCTCCAAATATATTTTAATATGGTTTTGAAGTAGCACTACATCATTATATAGTCTATTTTAGTGGTTCCTAAACTAGAGGGGCAAGGCGCCTTGGTCATTTTTGCCATTTAGCCTTTCTAAACCCTTAGGTTTCTTGATTTCTAGTATATAGGGTGATTTTCAGCTCAGATGACTTTACTTTTATTGCTCAGCATCATTATAATGTTCGCTACTGTGGGGACCATAAAACACCAGGGTTCCCTTGCATCAATGGACGCACTAGCACAAGATTCTTGTAGGAGGCAAGACTAAGGCAGCGGCAACTATACATAAGTGCAAATGCTTTGGATGCAATTACTGCACAACTGCTGCAGTAAATGATCACTTCCAGATATTCTTAAGACTACATTAAGGCTGATGTGCTGAGACCATAGGAAAACAGAACCAGCATGTTACATTTTATAGGCACTGGGGCCACATGACAAAGATATCTCTTTTAAGTCATATGACTTTAAAAATAGTTTTTGCGCATCCCTATTGTGTATTTGACCAATGAATAAACAAAAACTTTTGCTTGATTGTTTGCTAAAACAGATATCTATTGTTACAGCCTGCAACTGCCATTGGAAGAGTGAAGAATGTTATTATGATCAGCAAGTAGCAGACAAGCGCCTCAGTTTGGACATTCTTGGGAACTACTCTGGTGGTGGAGTGTGCATTAATTGCACTAGTAATACAGCTGGAATTAACTGTGAGACTTGTGTAGACCGCTTCTACCGACCAAAAGGGGTAAATTATTTTACAATATATTATCTAGTTCACGACAAAAATACTCTTTATAGCAGATGAGAGAGGATGTTAATAGTAGTAATTAGTGATGGGCGAAAAGTTTCGCCAGGCATGGATTCGTGGCGAATTTCCGCGTTTCGCCATTGGCGGATTGTTTCGCGAAACGGATGAAAAATTTCGCCGCGGAAAAATTCGCCGCACGTCCAAAAATTGTCGCCGGCGTCAAAAAAGAATAGTCGCGGGCGACAAAATAATAGCCGCGGGCGACGAAACAATAGCGCGCGACAAAATAATAGCCGCGGGCGACGAAACAAGAGCCGCGGGCGACGAAACAAGAGCCGCGGGCGACGAAACAAGAGCCGCGGGCGACGAAACAAGAGCCGCGGGCGACGAAACAATAGCCGCGCGACAAAATAATAGCCGCGGGCGACAATTTTTTTTGTCGCACGACATTTTCGCCGTTTCGCGAATTTTTCGCCGTTTCGCGGATCTTTTCAAAGATTCGCTAATTTTTCGGCGAAACGGAACAGATTCGCTCATCACTAGTAGTAATATGAATAATATATTGTTTGCTGAAAAAAATTATTCCTTAATAAGCAAACTGTTTCGCTAGATTTGTTATTGGCACAAGTCTGCAGACCCCTGTGAGGATTTCAAGAATAAAACAGATTTTCCAGAATACTCTGGTGTGCAAATGTTAGATTGCTAAGGGGAAGAACTGCAGAACCATGGTTAAACTACAAATTTTCATGCAAAACCACTATGGCAGAACTTTTTTGCCCATCCCTAATGGAGAACCAATACAATCAGCTTTCAATATATCCATTAGGCAAATCCATAGACAAAGTTTTAAAAAACACAATTTAAAGCTGCTGTTAAACAAAAAATGTGAACATTATGCTTAGTCATTTAATGGAAGGGTGGAAGCAATTGACATTTTTCTACATCTGGCTAGGCCATACATGGCATATTTTATATATTGATCTTATGGCACCAGCCTAGCGGTTCAGCATGAGGTTGCCCTGTAATATAAACTGATGCTACAGGTCTGATTATTAAATTCTGATTGCACTGATTTCAGAGCTGTCATGTACTACTAATCTGTTTTATTTACTGATAAGCCTTATATTGTGGCATTTGTATTTTATATACAGTATATGGTATATTGTGTGTTGGTCTCTAAGCTCAGTAACAGAACCCATGTCCAGGGATTTAGCAGAAAAGAAAATGGGGAACTACTGGGGAGATCTTTCGAGGCACAGATCTTCCCTGCTAAAGAGCTGTGGTTGCCATCTTTACCAACTCTATTATTTTGATTTTTAAAAATAGCCACAAAGATACTTTGCATGGAACTTTTAAATTATACTCCTTTCATTCATGAATAAAAAAAGGTTATGAAGGAAAGCTTTAAATATTAACTGGTCTTGTGTTTTTAAGGTGTCACCAACTCAGCCCTATCCCTGCCAACCATGTAGCTGTGACCCTATTGGTTCTTTACATGATATTTGTGTCAAGGATGAAAAACAAGCTCCACGGGGTAAGGGTCTCTTTGGTATTATGATGTATTGGATATAATAGATATATTACATGGAAGTTAAAAAAAAGTATGTATTTTGTATTAGTACTCTACTGGGCCCCTGGGGGTGCTGGACATGGTGAAATACACACTGGTCTGTTTTGATTTACCTGGTGAAATTCATCTTATGGAACTTTCCACTGACCTTTTGAAGCTCCATTCTGTGTATAGTGCCCTCTAATAAAATCCTGCTAAATTAGAATATTGTCAATAAAAGTAGTAGTATAGTGCATATAGGAAGGGTTTCTTTACACAACCTTGGCTTACTAAAGAATTTACTTTATAAGTAAATGTATTAGCAAATGAAACTGTACTTAGATTTCAAGACGTAACTCTAAGTAACTCCCAATGTTCATGCATACTAATTCATGTCATTTTTTTTTACATGGTTTAATGGCTTGAATAGTTTTATTTTAAAAGATTGGAGAACTTGGTGACCTCTTTTACACATAAAGTTAACTACAAAACTAACACTGTTCTTTTTAACGGGCTTATCTTAGGTTGTGAAGGGTCATTAGCACTGTCTGAATGCTAAAGGAAATCATTTTAATTCAAAATAATTAGTAAAGAAACTTATCTTAAGTGAACATATCTATCATATTCTGTCACAGCTTTTGAAGCCATGTAATTAAACTTGCTAAATATAACTATTTAACTGGCACATTTGTAATTGGCACAATGTTAAATCTTACTCAAAATGAAAAAAAATGATTGGTTCCATATACCATATATACAGTGCCATATTATGCATACAAAATCCTAGGGAAACATATTAACAACACTGAGTTTAATTTATTTACCAGCAATGAGAACATTTGGCCCTAGGCAGTAACCCATATGAACCAGTCAAGGATTAGATTTGTTCAGTCATCTACAGCTAATATAATGGAAAGAAAACTCTGATTAGTGGCCATGGGCTTCTGCCCAGGGGCAATGAAAAGAGAAATAGTTAAAAGTACCTAAAAAGAACATGTAGTGTAGGCACTGTTTAAAACTCTATGCTATAATGGAATTATGTTTTTAGCTATTACACTTGATATGAAAACATTTTGGTAGACGGCTCTTCTGAATGAAAATGGTATATCCACTATGAATAAAATCTTGCTATAAAATAACCTGCTGCCGGGCTAATTGCTCCTTAGTGCAGATGCATATTGTGTAGCAGCATAGAAATCACAAGTTTGCAGATGCGCACCATATATATTTTATAATCTTTTTAAAGGGATAAAGCAACAACATGCTTTGCAAAAATTATATTAGTCAGTATTCATTGATTAATTAGATTCACAATTCACAGATTCACCAATTACAAGCATTAATCCTTCTCCAGATGCTTTGAACTACACCCCCAGGTGTTTGCCTAGGCTTTTGGAAATAGGAGCTTAAAGCATATGAAAGAGATCATTTTGCAAAATTTAGTTGGAGGATGCCTGTTGCACATATACTTATGACTGTTCTATGGCCTCCATGAAAAAGCATCTTTCTTTATGATTGGCAATACAGTGCCTGCACATAAAAGGATTGTTTATGCAAATCTGACTTATTCTTAGAATTAAAAACCTATTTGCCTTTCCTTTGGAGATTGTATTATATTGCTTGGAAATTGATAACTGCATCACCTTGCCAATAGCTAAAATAACTTGCTTCTACAGCCCAATTATATAGAGATACTTTATAAGAAGGCTAGGGATATTTTCACTTGTATTTTTCTCATCTGTATAATACAGTAATTTGCCTTAAAAGGACAAGCCTATTGTTATCGCCTAGTGTTATTCCCAGTGGATATCATTACTTGTACCTAGAAATAAAAGCTTATAGGGCAGTGCAGTATCATAAAATGGGCTACATAAACTGCCATTTAAAACCCCTTTTATAGAATATGCATTTCAATGGAGATTTTATAACATAATTTTATAATATGCAGTGAAAAGGCCATTTTCTTTACATATTTGTGAAGTGCAATAAATAAAATGCTTTCAGAGCAAATGTGTGAGGAAAATGATCATTCAAGCAGTAATCTGCTGTAAAGTTCCAAATGGAATGCAATATATATCAATGGCATTATGGCAAAGTATGCTTTCTCTGTGTGCATTTTATAAGGAGAAAAGTTCATTTGTTGGAAAATGAAAAGTCTGCTATATCTCTCAAGCTCTTATAAGGGTAATAGCCCATACAAGCATTTCTAACACAAAAAAAGAGGTTAAGAAAGAGGAGAAATGAGAAGCTGATTGCTGGCTAGGGGGCTACTTTGTGCATTGCTCAATTTAATTTAATTTCTATTGCACCATGTTAATCAACAGAAGGTATTTGGGCTAAAATCCATGGGAGCTATTGTAGGATGGAGTTGAATGGACAAAATGCACCCTACATGTCAGATGTAGTTGCATGGATTAAAATATAATGGAACGCATGCCAAGATCTGATGTGTAAGCTACATGAAAGGGTTGCCATCCGACACAATTAGCTTGTTGGAAGGAAATGCTGCATGATGCATCTTCATCCAACAAAGTAAAATCTGATGGTGTCTGACAGACTTTCTTTTCTTATTGAAATTGACTGTCGGAAGGAGATGCAGGAATAAAACACAACATCTGACTTTATCTGATCCAACTTCACATTACAGCCTATGGAGATCAGATTTTGTAGGGTCTTACACAATATTGTGCTATTGTGTGCTGTTGCATGACAAGATCAGATAAAATCTGACCCTCAAAATCGGATCAAACTCTCTCTCTTTGGGTAACGGATATAGACCAAACAATGTGTTTTACTCCAAAGCAGCATTAAATTTGGGCACTTCTTTCAGTTAGATTAGCTCAGATAGACAATGCCCATTCTGCTCTGGCACATCAGCTACATAAGTATATATTTAATACAACCAACACCTTATTATTTAAAATGTTGTCTTTATGAAGTAAGTGCAGACAATGAGCTTGCAGTGCTCTTCACAAAGGGACTGTAAACACACTAGGTGCTGCAGTTAAAAAGTCAATTACTTTGTTTGTCACTTAGGATATTATGAAGTAGCATTTAAGACCTAAGTTACACCATGGTAAATCTACAGCTTAAGGGCTAAACTCTACGAGTGCTTTTCATCACATTTTGTGGGTCAGATTTTATCTGATCTTTTCATGCAACACCATTCAGCACTACACAACGGTGCACAACACCATGCAACAGCACATGATTTTGTATGATTCTACAAAAACTGATCTCCTTAGACTGTAATGAAATGTCAGATCAGATAAAGCTGGATGTTTTCTTTTGTTCATGTGTCTACACCTGACAGCCAATGTATATCAGTAAGAAAAAAAAGTCTTTCCAACACCATTAATTTATATCTTGTCGGATGCAGATACAGCATTCACATCTAACAGGCGCATTGTTTAGGGTGGCAAAAGTTACGTGTAGATGTTACGTGTAGATATTTGATAGATTGTTGACCATTACAAACATTAACAAATTTTATGATGAAAAATCTGGCATGACTTTTTAGTAAAGTTAGTAAAGAGCTGCTTTCAAAATACAACTGTCCTTCCATTATACAATCATGTTCCTTACCATTCACATTAGAAACACTAAGGGGCCTATTTATTAAGCTGTGTAAAAAAAAAATGACAATCCCACACATCGCAAGGCTTCACCGTGAGGGGTAATCTTTTTTACAAGTTTTTTCTTCCGCCGGAACTTGCGTAAAGTAATGGTGTGGCATCTGACATTCAGATGGCAAAATTCACCATTTATTTTACACAGCTTTTTTGAGTACTGTTTTTTTTCTCTGAATTTTGTTTTACACAGCCCCTGTGTATACAACTAGAAACTAGAAACAACATGTTACATTCAAATACTATGACATAATTTATGAAGACGTTATCTATTTAGGTGCGGTATAGTATACATAGTTAGAAACTGGGATTCCAGCAGGGGGCTTTTGGCTTTTTGGCAAACATTCTCAAAATGAGACTTACTTAACGGACAATTAGTGATGAGAAATTTTTTTTGCAACCATGTATTGTCAGCGACATTTAGCATTTCACCAGAGGCAAATTTTTTCGTGAAACGTGTGCAAAATTTTGACACAGAAAAGTTTTTGGCAAAGTGAAATGGGACAGATTCACTCATCACTACCTAGAATTATTATATGAGTTTAAATATAATGAAAATCAGTAACTTTTTTTTATAATATATACATATCCTTAATTTAGGAATGCTACCTGGTTCCTGCCATTGCAAGTCTGGCTTTGCAGGGGAGCGATGTGATAAATGTGCAGTGGGTTATATTGGTTATCCAGAATGCGTGAGGTGTAACTGCAGTTTAATAGGCAGCACAAATAAAGATCCATGCGTTGATCCGTGCATCTGCAAGGTCAGTAAATTCTTCTTACTGCTAATATACTGTATTTCATATTTACTGTCTGAGACACACTAATAACTAAGCATGATTAGTTTTTTTAGGACTAGACAAAGCCTCTATATAATATATTATAATGAGGGATACTACTTGATGGCTAGTCAGAAATGGAATTTATAGGGTACTGTTAAAAAAAAAGTACACAAGAAATGTTTACTTTTGAAAAACATTCTGTAAGATGCTGTGACAATGTTTCAGCCTTCCCAGCTGCAATGTTTCTGGCTTTAGGGGAAACTCATACATAAGGTAAAAGTGCTGTCTTATGATCAATTCAATTAGGTTGAATCAGTGCAGAAGTAAACTTGCTAGGGCTGTGTATATCTGGGATATACAGTATTCATGAGTAGGCTTTTCTGCTTTATATTTCACCCTGTAGATGAAAATATATGGCAGCATAAAGCTACTTCTTAACACTTTCACCCACATACACAATGTTGCCTTATATACCATAGCTTTACACTGAGAATTCCTACACTTGGATGGTGGGTGCATAATTTGAGGGTTTGTGAATTACTAGTAGATCATAATATTTCTATACACATTGCACTACTGTTTCTTCAACAGACTGTACATTTTATTATAAGAATGTCATTTAATACCACAGTTGAAACACTTAAAAAATTTTAACACAATCAGTATCTCATATACAATAAGGTTTTTTTTTAATAATAATAATAATTTGGGTCTCCGTACCTTAATGGGCTCATTTATGACCTGTGACCACAAAATGGACATAGTTATTGCACAAACTGACATAATTAAAGCTACTTGAGTCCAAAGCCACTTCTTGAGCTTTTACATAATTGTGCTTAGTGCTGCTGCATCTGTCATGCCTCCTGTTGAGAATTGTGTGAAAGTGCACCTCAAAGGTAGCAGTAGCTTCAGAATTTCCACAGTGGCTATTGTCAATAGACACAGCTTACTTGCACATTAAACATTTTTTGCAGGCATTATTTTGAAGTCATGCATCAGAAACAAAACTGTCATGATAACTGGGTTTGATTCATAATGATGCATTCCCACCTCACATAAGCAATTATACTAGAATTATGCCAAAAATGCTGTACAGTGGGCAAAAAAAAAACAAAAAACCATGGTAACTGGTGTCCAAAATTGCTGTGCTCATGTAAATGTACCCTTAAGTCTGCTAAAACATTTAAACATTAAACCCAGTAGGATTTATGTAGTATAATTATTATTAATAATCAAGCTCAAGGTACTGTTTTATTATTACAGAGAAAAGTAAATAATATAGAAATAATATAGAAATGGAATTATTTGCTTAAAATGGCAGAGCTTTCTCTTTTTGAGGCCTGGCTGTTATTTCTATACGGCCCTCAACTTACAGAGGAACATATTTTTAACCATTTATTGAAATGAACCCTTAGAATGCAGCTTAGAAAACTTTCTGGGACACATGGTTATGCTGAACAGCATTTAAATTACCAATGAGGCACATTCCCATTTCACACTCCTATCATTCAATAGGACAACAATGCCAGTAAGGGCTGTAACAAAAGGGCACAACAAATCTCACGACAAAATTGCCGGTGGAACGGCAAATCGCACCGTCGCGTATGCCATCCCACTGGCGATTTACATTCTAGCCAGTGGGATGGCATTTTGGGGAGACTAGTCGTCCGCGTCACAGCCCTAATAGCTAATATGTTATGTTTAAATGTTATCTATCTTTCTTTAATAAATCTATTTATTATAAGTTAAAGAAAATTGCTGCTCACTTTAAATGAGTGCTTGTGCTGAAAAAACCTAAATGGTCAAGCTCACATCCAGTTAGCAAGTAGGAGCAACTCAAATATCTATACCAATTTAGCACCTCTTTCACAGTCTGCTGAGGAGCCCACATAACCCAAACCCGACTGAGTGTCGGTTCATTTTTATCTGTCTTATATAACTGTGTAAACAATATAAACCTATGCTCACAGCTAACCAAGAATTGTTACTTGTAGGATAATGTTGAAGGACAAAACTGTGACCAGTGCAAGCTTGGATACTTCAACCTCCAGAAGGATAACCCACAAGGGTGTGATCAGTGCTTTTGCTCCGGGGTTTCCAGCATCTGCACAGGATCTCGCCTTGCATATACTAAGGTGAGCGAGTCCAAGATATTTATGTACATTTACCAATTATATTTTAATTTATTTAATGGTTTATGAAACATACAGACGTGTATTTACTAAAGTTTCTCCTATTTTTCCTGCATTATTTTTTCACCTCCGTTTTGCATACATTTTGTGGCCATACTGATAAACAAAATAAAAACATCTTCTTAAAACAAATTATTACTACTAAAATTATTCAGGCTTTACCCTATATATATATATATATATATATATATATATATATATATATATATATATATATATAATATATATATATATACAAATCCAGAGCAACAGGCCCTCACTATAAGGTGGCCTGGGTACAGTATTGAAAATAAGTAACAAGCATGCAAACAATAAATGACGCACTCACAGGACTAAAGGCCCCCATACACAGGCTGATTTTTTACTGTCAAACGACCGATTCCCGAACGATCCGATACTATCGTTAAGTTATCGTATAATTGATGGTGTGCGAACGATCGTCGGCCCACTAATCGACCCGACATTATCGTCCCCAAAATCGATCGGCCAGGTTTAAAAATTTTAGTTGTTTAACGATAAAATCTGCCAGTTGGTGTGAGTGTCAGACATTTGTCTTCGAACGATTGTTCTCTGCGCATGTCATGATTGGCAGCAGCGGAAGTCAACGAACATAAATAAATAAATACCGCTTCCGCCACGACAT
Source organism: Xenopus tropicalis (assembly GCF_000004195.4). NCBI lineage: Eukaryota > Metazoa > Chordata > Amphibia > Anura > Pipidae > Xenopus > Xenopus tropicalis. The sequence goes on from NC_030681.2 coordinate 68,771,285, forward strand.
TGGATCATATGTAGATGTACGATCGTACGTATTTTACGATAATGATACGATGAAATTATCGTTGCCTGTGGATGGCATTTCGTATGGAAACCCGATCGCCATACGATCGTTTGTCGATATAATCGTTCGTCACACAACGAGTGAAATCGCCTCGTGTATGGGGACCTTTAGTGGAAAAACAAAGGTGCTAATTTATTTAAACATCAATCTAACATTTCGGTTGCTTCCAAAGCCTTTCTCAAAGCCTTTGAGAAAGGCTGTGGAAGCAGCCGAAACGTTAGATTGACGTTTAAATAAATTAGCACCTTTGTTTTTCCACTAAGTCCTGTGAGTGCGGCATTTATTGTTTGCATGCTTGTTATATAGTTCCAGAAAGGCAATAAATTCACCAAAAAGCACAAAAAATAATGTTTTAAGAAATTGTGCAATGACATGCTATGTATATTTACATGGCAATTCCATGGTTTAGCCCCAATTACTATTTGTTATAGTTGCATGACAAGGGGACTTCTCAACTGACCTTTTGCCTTGAGCCAAACCACTGAACCCCATTGTAACATAAATTACTTAAACACCAAAAGACAGAGATGGTGTAAAATGGCCACAGCATTTATTCACATTTTATCAAATAAATAGGACTTTGCAAGCCTCAGCCCAAGGCAATATTCAAAGCCAGTGCCATTTATGCCTCAAGAGGGATTTATCCAGGGAAATATTCCCTGGATCAAGCAATCGTAGTTAACATACAAAGGCGACTCTCAAGTTTATACTGTATAAAGATACAGAAAGCACAATATACAAATTCATTCAGGAAAACGTCTGCATTCAATTATTAATAGATAATATGAGAAAAGAAAACTCCAAATGTGCAAAAGAGGTGGGTGCAAAAGAGGTGGGTGGTGCATTTCTACCTGCTCAGAAGATAAGGAAATGATTGCTTCTTTTCCTAACATCACATCCCTTTCTCTGCCCCCAGCCCAGCTTACTACTGCCTTAACCCTTTCCTTCTAACTAATCATGGCTGCGCCTGATTCTGCCAAACAAAAACCAGTGTAATGTGGCTGCTGGTCATTCGGATCCTTGTCAAGCAGCCCCTGCGCTTATAGTTCTAGGGTATCCCTTCCTGCAAATAGTTCTGCATCCATAAAATAACAAAACAATGGCAAGTTATGTAGTAAGAACTAATTCCTTACAGTCTTTATATTCAGACGTAAATATGCTTACATTAAATTATGAAATACCCAAAGTTTACCTAAGTTTTGAAACTTTACCTTTCTGCTGTATGTGTAAATCAGCTTGACGTGCTGAATTAGAATATTCAGGATTTAGGAACTGAGACTATTTCAAGTACATCTAAAGAGCTGCTCTTGGACTGTGATGAAGCCAAGTTGTTTAGGACCACTAGCCAGTATCTTGATTGTCTGCATACCATAATATGACAGAGGAGTAATAAACATATTGTTATATGAAACCCAGACTAAATAAGTTTTAATCCTGCACATCAACAAAAATGTGGGTGTTTGGAATTTGGCGAGATCTCTTTCACTCTTTGATAAATATGTGCACTAGTACCAAAGTCTCACAGTGAGACATTTCACCACTCTCGGTTCACTTATATAAGATTTTTAGAAGTGTATTTAGCAAATGTTGAGAGACTATTAAGGAGTTCTTTTGATAAATATACCCTAATAAAGCTTATACAAGTAAACTGAGAATGGTTACATGTGCCACTGGCAAACTGTGGGAAATATTAGTTTCGATATGTCATATACAGTAAGTGCAATTTTGTTATCTGGCTCATATAAAAATAATTTATGGCTCTAGTTTATTATAATTATATTATTTTGCAGTTGTTTCACAACCTCTCTTGCTCAAAACATATACTCTTTATTGTTAATTATTAATGTTTTGTGTTATTTTTATTTAAATATAATAGAGATACAGATGGGTTATGAGAGATTGCAAATAACTTCATGTAGTGTTTGGGTATTGGGGGTGCACACAAACCATTAAATCCTAAATCATAATAATAACCAATTGTGATATTGTGACAATATTTGTATTAATGAACCCATAATAAAAATATTGAGCAACCTTAAAGTTTGTGATATGCATGATAAATTCAAACGATTTTGCTTTTATATTGTAACAATACTATTCTTGTGTACGAATGTAGCTATGATTCTTTCATAACATTTTAACAAAGTTAACCACAACAGACAAAATGTTAGACAATGTCTAAATGTGCATTTATTATGATATTCTGTCTTAGACTACATTATTGTTTTGATGTCTGTTTTCCTCTAATACAACGGCAGCTGTCCAGGTCAAATGTCCCAACTTTTAACCTAAATGTAAGATAATCAGGTAAACATAAAATATGTTGCTTTTTTAGATCACTGATATGAATGGTTGGTATGTGACGGATTTATCTGGCTACACCAGAGTTGCACCGGCAAAAGATGGTTTTGATGGTCCACATCAATTAAGCATTACAAATCGGGCTGCTAGGGCACAAGGCCTCCCGGAAGTTTATTACTGGTCAGCTCCTCCTACGTATTTGCGTAGTAAAGTAAGTGCTATCTGTACTTAAGGTTTGTTATTTTATATGTACTTCACCTTCCAGAAGAAAAACATTTCTGATTTTGTTAGCCTTTATTTTACATTTAAGAATTTAATAATATTATTACCTAAACTCTGCTAAATACAGGCATTTTACACTAAATTCTTTTATTTATGTTACTTCCTGAATTATCAAGAAAAGGGATATTTAGTATGTTGCCTTTCAGCTGCATAACTACATTCTTTATTATCATAAAATGAAATCAGCTGTTGGCAAAAGGCTCTGTCTGATATTATGAAATGCATTCTGGTGTTAGCAAGTGCTTGGTATATGAGTTTTACCTATTCATAGCTTTGCTAGTAAAGTATCATTTGACTAGAGAAAGACAAAGAGAAGAACTTTGGTGTCAAGGTAAAATCAAGGAAAATAAACAATGGCTTTTCTAGATAGTTATATTTTCAAGCCAGAAATACTTTAAAAATCAAGTCACTGTAATATCATCATTAATCTTTTCCTACTGTTATCCAGAAAGATCTGAATTATGGAAAGGGCATCTCCCATAGACTCCATTATAAGCAAATAATTCTAATTTTTAAAAATGATTTCCCCAGGTCCTGAGCTTTCTGTATAACAGGTCCCATACCTGTACTTTGCTCTAGGATGGTGTGAGATGGTGCTTATAACCTTGCTCAGGCGCAGAAATAAACCAGGAATGTATGGACATCCTTAAAAGCTGCATGGCATTCACTGTACCCTTATTGGTGTATGCTGAGCAGTCACAAAGTAAATTACACTTTAATATGTGTTGCCATGGGGACATCACTATACTAGACAGTTCCTAGAAAAATATATTATTTTAAATGTTTCTTTCCATATGGGAATATGTGACTAGCTCTGTAACTGAACCTGCATCGAAATAGGACACTACTGTTATTTAGCAGTTAGGTATTTTAAATAATGGAAATATCAAATGATTTAATTAGAGAAATGCAAAGTAAGGCAATTATGTAGTAACTTGATAAAGTACATCCTGTAAAAAAGTGTGCTTAGAATAATAAAGGCAAACATGTGGTTGATTGATGTAAGCTAATTGCTTAGGGCAAAATGTGCTTATGTTACTGTATAAGCACCACAGAGGATGGGGTGAAATGTTTTAAATTATATTTTCTTATACAAGCATGAAAGGCATGAGATTGAACACAATGGTCTTATAGTTATATTCTTAAATGCTTGATTTCTTATATTTCAGTTTTTGCCATCATAAATAAGCCATAATGAAGTTTTTTGGTAGAGACATTTTTGTATATTTAGACTCTAGACTTCCACGGAAAAGGCTGAGTGCCATGTTTCCCACTGTTCTATTGCAGCCAAGGTTCAGAACTTCCTGGGCACTGCTTTTTATTGCTTATAGAACTGCAGCACATTCTGGGTGTTTCTGAATATTTATCATCTCAATTTTTTATGTCCCCGTCTCTATTCATTGAATGGAATAATAGTAGCCTTGTGTTCAAACTGCTTTTACATATAAGACACATTTTCAATACAATTTGGAGGTCCTCTTTGATTTAGTATTGACCATCTCAAATTAATAAAACAATTTGACGTAATAGCTGAACCATATAAATGTTTAATACTTCAGTAATACTGAAAGCTCTCACAAATTACTGTAGTACATCTTAACTGTCATGTTGTATCATGCGAATGATGGTTACTGAGATATGCTTTGCTTGAAAAATTTAATATCCTACCATTGCAGTGGGTTAATATGGGTTCGCCTCTTTGTTTATTGATCTTTATATGTTTCTGACAGAGCACACAGACTGCAAACTGTGAAACAGGTTACTTGAAAGAGCTAAGCGACTAAGGACTGTCATAGCTATAAAAATGCTCACAAACTAAGAGGATATTTAATAAACTGGGGTTATAAAATATTTTTTAATAGTTTTTTCGAGATGTAGAAAGTTAATTACTGTTCCCCCAAAAACTAACATTTATTTTCTGCTGCCAACAAATCAAATTATGCTATTAGCAGCCCAAGATACATCATTACACTATTTTAGGGTAAATGGTAGGGCAATACTGCATTAGCTATTTGTGGAACTAAAGAAGGGAAATGTATAATATTCTGTGGTGTTAGCAAATTTATGGTACGTTCTGTCTATTTCATCTTGCCATAGTAAATCTGTCCTAATTTTCAGTAGGTCTGTCATAGTAAGTAGCAGATTCATCAAAGTACGTTTTGATGATCGAAAATGTCACGAAAATGCTAATGAAAAAATCGTAATAGTCACGATAATATTGTATTGGCGATCCGAAAGTCGCAAAATATTCGAACGATTGTAAACAGCGGGAAAACTTTTCTGACTTTGATCCTTCTGTGCATGTTTTTTGAAGCCTCCCATGGGACTCAATGGCACTCTGCAGCTCCAACCTGGTCCAAAGAAAGTCATGATACTAAAGCTTTAATGAATCCAAAACTTTCGTATTCGGCGGCGACAAATACGATTTTGTTGCACAAATTGTCACAAAGTACGAAAAAGTCACGAAAATTAATGAAAAAAAATCGCAAAAAAAATACGCACAGTATGAAAACTTAGAAAAAATACGATTTTTTTGTAATCGGAAGCAATCGTACTTTGATAAATGTGCCCCAAGTGTGTCTGTGTTTTTGCCTTTTTGTTGAGCTGGAATCACAGTTTATGCAATTAGAATATACTGTAGGTATGTGTTTTGGATTAAAATGGCCAAGAATCTGCAGGCTATATATATATATGTCATTCTTTGACACCAGACAGTAAAACTGTTAGGATAAATGTCAGTGTTTGTAAGCTTTTATGCATTACCGTATTTGTTGATTCATCATACATTTTGTATATAACACAATCTGTAAAACAAGCTAAGTAAGCTTTGTATGCACTAATACATAAGCATGGTAACAAGTTTATTACAGCCATATATTTTCCAGCTACAGTTTGCTGGATTGTGCTAAGAAAGTTTCAGTCAGTGTGCCAGTTCCTCTGACCATAGTCGGCATACATTTTGACAAAAGAAGTGCCTACTGTGTGATACATTTCTCATTTTGACATTGGTACAAGATGTGTTCAGCAATTCTACGCTAAGCATTGTGTTATGCCAGTATTATTCTCTGCAAGAGTTTGCATTGCAGTTTCCAAAGAAATGTAGCTATATTTTCAGGATCATATATCCCACATGTGAACTCATTGGTGAGGGTTGCCACTTTCTTCCCTATTAATAACATTGGCAGTAGTGATGAGCGAATCTGTAAAATTAGTGAAACGGCGAAAACGCATTTGTTGCACAATTTTTTTGTCAGCTGGGTCTTTTTTTGGTCACCCACGTCTTTTCTTTTGTCGCCTGCGCTTTTTTTGACGCGGCCACGCCCTTTTTAAATGCAACCCCCCCAATTTGCCGCGTCCGCGCCCAATTTGACGCACAACAGAATTTTTTTCTGCCAAACTTTTACAGAAGTTTCATGAAACAATTTGCCAATGGGGAAATGCCAAAATTTGCTGCGAATCCATGCCTGCCGAAAAAATTTGCTCATTACTAAATGGCATCAAGCATCATTTTTACTGGCCAGGCCAGTAAAATACCAATCAGGTGGTAACCCTAGTTACAATGCATTCTGCTATGGTTAATAAAATACCAAAAGGCTTGATATTTATTAAAATCTTTATTACAGTTATATATCTATGTATGCCCAGTGGTGTTTTGGTGGGTAATTAAAAAAAGCGCTGAAGGCACTAACCACAACCCATGTAGACACTGTTTATGCAAGCTCTTTAAAGCTAGCTGATCATAGTGAGTATGCAGAACACAAACTATATTCTGTGGCCAAGCAGATAATTAGTAAATCAAGAGGCAGAAATATACTGTATATGGCGCTGTATCTAGAAGAATTGCTAAAGATATTGAAAAAATGCAAAAGTATACACACCAATCAAAAGTTAATATTTTATGTTTAGATGTATTTTAATTTGATTTTATCATAACCTTCCCTAGAATTTCTACATGCATTTTGTTTCAGTGCAAAAAATCACGTTTTATTTTCAATTGCAGAAAAACAGTGAAGGTGTTGCTCCTCCAAAATGTTGTACATATTAGCATGCTTAACAGAATTATTGACTAGCCACACCATTTATGAACCAAGCTCTCAGTAATTCACTCCATCTGTCACCTAAAATTCTTCTCTTAACTAAATAACCTTTCTATTTTATTGTAGTAATTAATAACCCTTCAATAACTGGTTCTGAGATGGCAATTTCATGAACCATTTTCTAGAAAATGGAACTTTTATATATAGCCAAACTATAACTTCCCTCAGCTGGGCAATTACAGATTGTGTTAGATGCATTGTAACCATAGCCTGGGAGCATAGAATACTTTAGGGGTCTCACTTACCACATTTGAAAATCTATGCTCTATAGAGATTGCCTCAGACACACAGTCAGCTGTATAAGGTTTTGCATCCTTCATCTGACAGCTAAATCATATATATAACATTGGTCTGGACACTTGAAGGTGGTTTACAAGCTACTGTACTTTCAAGATGGCACTACACACCATCTAAAGTACATGCCATGCCATGCAATGGCTGCTGAAGATATGGTATAGATTTGGGAATGATCCTTGTATCTTCTGGGAATGCCCAGAAGGTCTGTAAAACAGTGTGTTACACCCTAGGGACTGACATTCCTAAAGGCCCTGCCTATGTTCCATTATTTCCTAGCAATAATTTAACAACGTCATTTTTTTGCTCACTGTTAAATCACATCTGTTCAACACTGCAAGCCAGAACAAATCTACAATCCATATGTCTACTAGACATTATATAGAGACTTTGTCAATAGGAAGACAAAGTTAGCCATAGTGTAATATAATATCATATACCTTGAAGAAATAAGAGTAAGAACACCAAAGGAAGAGGCGCAAGATAGAAAATTAGACTTGCAAGGGTACTTGGTTGCTAAGAGGAAGATTTATTACTGTCAAAATGTAATCTCTTTTCTTAGCAGAAAAGTAATTAGTTTCACCTTTGGTTTCTGAAATTGCACAGTACTGTAATATAGCACATGAAATAATATGTTAAGCAATTACAAGCAAAAGGGTGCTTAACAACACAAGGATTAACAAAGTTGCATTAATCAATGAAGCTTTCCTTGCTGTTTTTTCTCATAGACACTCTTCAGAATGTCACGATGGTGCCTTTATGCCATGTTTTTCAGAATTTACAGAATATTTAATTGCAGCCAACAATAATATTGCCAGTAACTACCTAACTGTGTGTAATAGACCACATCATTAAAATGGACAAATACTTGAAATTTTCCACTGAAGGCCAGTAGAGTTAAAAATCAATAGGTTTATAGAAGCAATTACTTTGTGAAGTGCTCTGATTTGAAATAGGACTCATTATCGGTATAGTGCACACCTGGCTGTTTCCAAAATATGTATCTGCATTTTGTTCTGCATTATTACAGTAAATATCAGTGCTGGTTAGTTGAGAGCATAATCTCACATATGACATGCCAGTCCTTTAAACATACTCCTGGCATGAGTGTTAGTTCTCACAAAGCCCTATTTGGAAAATCAGTGTCTGTAGAGAACTGCATTATAATTGCTAATTTCCCTGCTCCAAGGCATCAGAGAGAATCACATTTGCTCTGCGTTTCCACAAGCAAATGTCACACCGAATTTGCTTTGATTTTCTTTCACTCCTGTACTGCTGTCTCTTAAACGAAGAGCTCAGTCTTTGCTTAAGGCCGAAAGGTCTGCCGTAACAGATAGAACAGAATTTCCTGCTTGTTCTTAAGTGAGAAGTTCTGGATTTTATTAAAGATAACTTTAAAATAAATTGCACTTAGGAATTAGTTGTAGCAGTACTTTAAGTTGATATCTCAATATTATTACATTTGTTATCCTCTAGTGAAGTGCTGTACGACTGCAAGGCTTAAATTCAAATTTGATTTACCTTGCTGTGTAATCATATACAGGTATAGGATTTTTCAATGTACTGCAACACTTATGGACTTGGACACTTTCAGCTAGGGCACAGTTATTTTCCTAATATTATATACAGGTAATAGCCATGGTGTGTGCTTGTTAGACTGGTAAACAGATGATAAGCAGATGTTTTATACCTATTTATTTTATGTTTAAAGTTTATCAAACAATTATCTTGATTTCATTAAAAAAACAAAAAACAAATGTATACATAATGAAGTTTAAATTTGGCAGCACCCTTTAGTAGGCTAGTGTGAGTTGTAGTTTTGCAACATTGCCTGCACCTATCCTTTTTTGACAGATTGTATTGATTATTTCTAAACTAAATGAAATTTGCGAGTTTGCAGTTGGGGTCCATTAGAAGAAATTGAGGAGACTAGTGGTAAGCTAAGGTTAAGCACACTGACATAGTTTTGTAGATGTTGCTTGAGATACAGCTGCATCGATACAATGCAAGGTTCTGGCAGTCTGAGGTTTGATTCTAGGTAGGGGACTATATGTTGTATCACCCACACTGATTTGTATCACTTTATTAATATTATAATCAAGCTCCTGAACATAAATTGCACTGGATAATCTAATACAAGGGGTGGCATGGTGGTACAATGGTTGGAATTGCTTCCTTGCAGCGAAGTAGGTCTAGATAGGAAGCCCTGAAGCTATAAACGCAGGGGCTGCATGACAAGGGATCTGAATGGCCAGCAGCCATATTATACTGGTTTATGTTTAAAGATTGGCAGAATCAGATGCAGCTGTGATTGGATGAGAAGCAATAAGTTAAGAAGGGAGAAAGCTGGGCTGGGGGTGGAGAAGGATAGGGATGTGATGTCACGAGAGAAGCAGTTCATTTCCTATCTTCTGAACAGGTAGAAACATCCAACCCACCCTCCCCTCTTTTTTTGCATATTTTGTAAAATGCCAGGATGACTGCACAGTGGGTTGATTGATACAGATGCTACTACTGCTTGTGCTAGGTGACAGCCTTTCCTATCATTGAGGCACTGGAGATTCAGGACCGGCAGCAGGGCTGCTGAACTTCTCTCATGGTGGAAGATGCAGCTCCTGCCGGTAGAAGAGTTTGGGGCCATCCTCTCTGTAGGTAGAGGCAGCCTAATACTCAGTAGTGGAAATAATGACCTAGTGCTAATCTCAAGTCTTCAGTAAGGAACAGCAGAGCAAAGTAGCGATCTCTTATGGAATTCTGGGTTTGAATATTGCCTTGGGGTGAGGCTGGCAAGGTCCTATTTATTTGATAAAATGTGAATAAATGAGAGAGAGAGAGAGAGAGAGAATTATTATATTTTATGAGTGAATGGATTCTTGAATTTTTTTTTTTAAAAGGATTCTGTGATGATTTTTATGGTATACTTTTTATTTATAAACAACACTGTTTACATAGCAAATAATTAAATCTACCATTTAAATTGCTGTTCTTAAACCAAGAAATTCAGTCTCAAGAAGTCTAGATGGAAAACATAACTTTTTGTTTACTATGTGCCAAGAAGGCCTTCCATTTAAACAAATAAACACCCTATTCCTTTAAAGGAACACTGTGACATGATTTGCTATGCTGTGCTATGCAAGGTCAATAAATCATTTCTCCATCTGTAGAATATGTTTAAGTTATTGAATCTAAATTGGTACTGTACGAACACTCTTTTATTGCAGACATTGTTGATGTATAGTAGGTCCTTCCAAAGCCTGCTGGCACTGGATATACATATAAACATACTTCTCAGTGAAGCATATATTTTCTCTCTAGTGACAACACATCATCCCATGTTATAATCAGCAACCCCATAATTAGTGCCATGTATTCACTGATCATCTTTTAATCTATTATTCCATAAAGAGACAGCATGTGGCATAGCAGTATATATTGTATGTTGCATCTCTGGGAATGTATAAGGGTTGATTCACTAAAGGTTGATAAGCGTTATTGCATGCTTTTTTGCATTAAAATTGATGCGAAAAAAACACGCAATTCGCTAAAGTGTTATCGCATGCGTTAAGTCGCATATTGCATGCATTAAATAGCACGCAACCGAATGCGTTAATTTTGACGCATTGTGTTAATTAGAGAATATAAATAGTATTAACGCATAATTCACAAATACATAGGAAGCGTTAAACGTGCTAAATATGGCATTAGTCTATGCGAAAATTAACACCTACTTGGGGCAGGTGGTAATTATAGAAATGTACAGTTAATGAGCTTTTGGCAACACAATATGGACTTTGCAGTGTGATTTATTCAAGTATGTGTTGGCCCTAGAGTGATGCAGCCTCCAGTTTGCAGGGAAATGGTCATTTTCAGAACAGTAGTTTTCCGAAAATAATGGTGTGTATGGCTAATATGGTGTGCGTTTTTTCGCACACGGCACACGGCAACAATTTGTGCGTGCTGCGTTAACTAGCTCGCGTTGCGTCAAGTACCGCATGAAAATAGTCTTCGCGACTTAAATAACGCAAACAGCATCGCGTCTAAATTAACGCTAGTATCCTTTTAGTGAATCATGCGTTAAGATAACAATAACATTTGTAACGTATCGTTTTAATGCACCTTAGTGAATCAGCCCTATATTCTTTCATCAAGTCAGCATAGTTTAAAGGCTTTTGATTTTGGAAGTATCATTAATAAATGGCTTTTCTGGTTTAAAAGGGAAAAAAAACCCTATTCCTTGTTGTTTGGAAACATAGTAGATTGTTATTTTTAGATTCTGCAATTTTTTATTATAATCTGGCCACTTGAAAGTGCTCTGATTATATAGTAATATAGGATTATATAGTGAAAAGGTCTAAAGGGCATGGAATCTCCTACCTGTTTACCTGTTGTAAAAGAGGTATGTGTGATCCTGGCTGGCTTACATATTATAATGAACATGCCCTAGTATTAGTGATTAATGTGATTAGTGTTACCTGGTGATGTTGGGTCAGTACAATATATTGGCTTACAGGAGTAAAGTATTCAGTAAATCTCACTCTGCTTCTACCACTTGGTAAGTTTACCTATTCTAGCAAAATAAATTGAGATTGCTTATTATTAGGGCTTTTCTCAGCCCCCTACACTCCTGGGCCCCTTTGCAACGGCAGGGTCTTATTCCTCTGTAGTTACATCACTTTAGAACCCCCATAGTACCAGACATACTGTATTTACTGGCTATAACTCAGAAATAGTAGCAATTCTCTTTGTGCTGCTATTATTAATGAGAATCAAAAAGTCTATGTTAATTATTTTTTATATTTAACCTTAACTGAGACATATACCTAACTAAACAAATTCCATTAACCTTTTCTTAAAGATGCATGCAGTACAAAGCAGTATGTTCCACTGTGAATAAAAGCTGATTAGATTCTGAAGTGTAACATCTTGGAAAGCATAACATGTAACAATCCCCAATTTAGAATGTGATGAATTATTTAAAAGAGCAGTTTGTTGGGTGATTGAGTATTACCTGCAAAGAACTGCAGATCTCCTCAAGGCACATCCAGAGCTAACTGAATTGAGCCAATTAGACTGACTGTCTCTTCAATGAGTTGTGACCTATCCGTGGTAATAGCTTATTATGATGATAGATGAACCTATCTCTCAAACTGAAGCTTGAGTACACACTTCAGCAGTTTCCCCGAATCACAGAGCTATTACCTCCCAACTTCAGATCAACAGGATTGACAGCATTGAGAACAAGCAGCATGCATGAGGAAACACTGATGATTGTTTCATTGAAATAAATTTATTTACAGTTTTATGGAATCTGATTTTATTCTCTGTCCCTTCAAATATGCACAATTTCACATTTAGAATAGCCTGTAAAACTATTTCTGCGATCTCTGTAGCGGTTTTATTCAATCATGGAATGAGGGTAAAAAGCAAGCTTATCTAGGCATATAGTGTACTGTAGACTTTGTAATGTATAAAATCCTTGTAGAGACAATAGCATTTGGGATAATCCCAGAATTTTTAAACTGCCATGCCTGACACTTTGCTATAATGTAAAACTAGAATGCCAGTGGGACACAACATTGACTAGTCCTAGACAGGATTACATAAACTAGTAAATGCTTCATGCACTACTGAAGGCACTCACCTCAAGTTATAATAATATATTAAGGGGTTACTTTTGCAAATAAGAAATTAATGGCCACCTCCTACTAGCTTCATGTTTATATGAGAGACATACCAAACACTTAGGAAATATGGTCAGTCATAAATTTAATTTTGCATTTTATAACAGGAACAGCTCTTTGTGTTTTGTTCTGATATCCCTCAAAACATTTACCCAATACAACATGCAATGTATAGATTAAATGGGCATATACATTTGTTTCCATTTAATTTAAATAGAAAGTAATGAGAATTTAGAGCTGTAACCCCCAAAAAATGGAAAGTTAAATGTGAACTCAGGCACATTATGTGTACTAAAGTACAAATTTTATAAGGTCTTCTGATGTATAAAATTTATAGCACCTTTTAGCTTTATTAGTTTGTATGACCCTTAGGAAACCTTATGTAAGCTATTAAAGGAAAATTAAGGTATTAAAGTTTGAATGTTAACAGCTTCTGGCACTTTGATTATCATTTTAACATTAGCAGCTTCCAACCATGTATAAACTGTAATAGCTTTTATTCCAATTGTTTGATAATAGGTTGTCAGGACAATAAATCACATCCAAAATGAGTCTTTACTTCTTTGTAAATATACTCCAGTACCCCACTGCCCAACTATATATTTTAGTACTTACCTGTTTATGTGCTTAGAATAAGTGAGAAAAAAAATCACATTAGTAAGGTGGAGCCACAAATTCACCTGGCCCTTCTCATTAAGAAATAGAACAATGTTTACTGAAGAACTGATATTTTATTAAATTCTCTCTACAGGATTTCCATTATCATGATAATTTACCAATAAGCATACCAATTAAGACAGAAATCTGTAGGGAAATGGTTTGACATCTAAGATAAAGTCTAATGAACTTCATTATCATTAATGTTATTACAACAAATACCTAATAAATGAATAATGAAAGGCACATTCGAGGAAGCACATTATTTTCTAGATGAAATCCAGTCATTAGCAGATAATATGCACAAGTATACAGTATGTTTAGCACCACAAAATTATATATATAGCGGTATAACGTGACGGCACTCACAGGAATTTACACAAAAAGGTCAAACTGGTGAAAAGAAATTGGAGGTTTATTTAGTCTAACGTTTCAGTTCCATATTGGAACTTTCATCAGGGACACCTGACCTATATATATATATATATATATATATATATATATATATATATATATAATATATATACAACAACATAAATACCGCACTTACAGGACTTATGGTGAAGAAAAAAGTTCATTTATTGTTCAAACATCAAACTGACGTTTCGGCTGTGTCCACAACCTTTTTCAAAGTGTCACACTTTGAAAAAGGCTGTGGACACAGCCGAAACGTCAGTTTGATGTTTGAACAATAAATGAACTTTTTTCTTCACCATAAGTCCTGTGAGTGCGGTATTTATGTTGCTGTAAATTTTCCGTTTTTCAACACTGCACCCAGGCATCCAGTGACTACTGTATACGTGAGTGCCGGCTTCATACATTCTACTTATGTATATATATATATATATATATGTATATATATAGGTATAGGATTAGCTATCCAGAAAGGGAAAGACCATCTCCCATAGACTCCATTTTAATCAAATAATTTAGATTTTTAAAAATAATTTCCTTTTTTCTCCATAGTAATAAAGTACAGTGTATTTGATCCTATCTAAGATATAATTAATCCTTATTGGTGGTAAGAAGAATTCTATTGGGTTTGTTTTATGTTTAAATGATTTTTAGCAGACATAGGATAATAGATCCCATTCTTGTATATCTATAATATTAGCTAAGGTGCCTAGTGTTGTCTGGGAAATTTGACATGCATCTAAACCAATGTAAATATTATTAAATATTTTAACTCTGCATTGTAAAACTAATTATGTTGATGAAAATTGCTTTAATGCTATTTAATATTACGATGCCAGTGGTCAGATAGGAAGGCAGGTATGCACCTGTTGATTTATAAAGCACCAACATATTTCACAATGCTTACAATGAATTGGAGAGAACACAGTATGAACGGACATGGATGCTGAAGTTGTGAATGATGGGACAAGGAAAGGTTTTAAGGTCACGTAAACCCCCCAAAAAATTGAATCAGTGAACAGCCTCTTTGGAATCTTTAAATACCTGCCACTCCTGTTGTTTTATAGTAAGTGTTATGTTTGATAGCCAAGAAGGAGTAGGGTATAACAGTGCTTTATTAGCAGGTTCATGCAGCCATTACATAACACAGGAACTTCAACTCTAACACTTTTAGTAGCCTAGAAAGTACTATGCATGCACAGTATTAATGTGCACTGTGTTTGTTCACAGTGACACCTACAGGCCGTTTGTATAAACACCACATATTCCCCCTATAGTAGGAAAGCATTTTTTTTCAGTACAGTAAATGACATAGCATGCATCTTAAAGCCATATTATGCATATTTCACATCACATAGTCCTTGGTCCATGCAGGTTGTTTTCTGATTCTTTCAGGCCGCCTTATAGGTTCACTTTGCTCAGGCCTATCACAGGTAATATCAGGAGTAGGAATGCGTCCTTCATCAAATGGGACTTCTGCAAGGTCATGTCTAACAGGAGCGAGACGACTGGCATTCCATATGCGTCCATCAGACAGTTCGTATGTGTATGGACCTCGCTGGCGTCTCACTTCAAGTGGTGTAGTAAATTTGGACTGTCCTTGTTTCAGTAGTCCTGGCTTTTTAACTCTGACTAGAGATCCAGGCTGAAAATGTACTTCTCTTGCACCATGTTTTCTGTCAGTATAAGCCTTGCATTTGGCTTGTTGACGTTTAACAATGTCAGCAGTAGATGATTTTGTAGCCAGAGCATGTTGTAGGAATTTGATGTCTGCAACATGTAACTTAGTGCGCATCTGTCTGCCATGTAGTAATTCAGCTGGAGATGCTTGGGTTGTTGCATGGCAGGTTGCTCTGTAGTTATGTAAGAACTCTGTTGTAAATGCTTTAAAAGACTTCCCAGTAAGATTTGCTGTTTGTAGCGCTTCTTTTAGACTTCTGTTGAATCGCTCAATTTCTCCATTTGCTTGTGGGTAATACACAGAAGATTTCCTATGCACAATATTCCTCTCTCTCAGGAAGAATTCAAACTCAGATGAGACAAATTGTGGCCCATTGTCTGATATTAGCTCCTTTGGGTTACCTTCTCTGCTGAAGACTGTAGACAGAAATGTTATTACTGTAGCTGACGTTATATGAGAAACAAATGCAATTTCTGGCCATTTACTGTAATAGTCTATCAAAGTTATAGCAAATCTGCAGTCTATAGTAGCATCTGTAAAAGGACCCACAATATCAATAGCAAGTTTTTCCCAGGCTGAATCAGGAAATGGTACTGGCTGAAGTGGTGGTGTATGTGTGATAGCTGTTTTGTCATGATTCTGACAAGTAACACAAGAGTGGATGGCAGTTACCACATCGGCATCCATTGCTGGCCACCAGTATAGTTCTCGTAGTCTTTGTTTTGTACGTACAATTCCTTGATGACTCTCATGTGCAAGTTGTATAAACTTTTCCCGCAAAGTCTCTGGTACCAGTAAGCGATGAGATCCTCGGACAACATAGTCATCTACTAAGGACAGTTCATGTCTAATCCTGTAGTAAGGTTGAAGATCAGGGCTGACTTTCTTCTCGGAATTTGGCCATTTGCTTTGTAAGATGTCCCGTATTTTTTCTTGAACTGGACATGTGAGACAAGCTTGCTTAAAATCAGCAGCTGTAACTGTAGATGATAGTATATCGTCAGTCAATGCCACGACTTCTATGTCCTCCTCCAGTGTATAAGTAGCTGCAGGTAAAGGTAAACGTGACAAACAATCAGCAGTAACATTTTTCAAACCTGGTTTGTACTGTATTTTGTAGTTGAAATTCAGTAGCCTTGCTGACCATCTAGCTATACGCATTCCAGCTCTTCTTAGTCCCTTTGTTGTAAGCAGTGTAGTTAAAGGGCTATGATCAGTGCACAATGTAAATTCTCTACCCCATAGGTAGGTTCTCCATTTTTCTGTTGCCCAAACACATGCTAGAGCTTCTTTTTCAACCGTTGAATAGGGATGTAGCGAACCTCAAAAAAAACGTTCGCGAACTTCCGCCGAAAATTGCGAATATTCGCGAACTTTGCGAACCCCATAGACTTCAATGGGAAGGCGAACTTTAAAACCTAGAAAAGCCATTTCTGGCCAGAAAACTGATTTTAAAGTTGTTTAAAGGGTGCCACGACCTGGACAGTGGCATGCAGGAGGGGGATCAAGGGCAAAAACTTCTCTGAAAAATTGACACACGCCGTTTTTCGAAATGATCGGTAATTTTGCGACTTTTTCGTAATTTCCGGCGCTTTCGTAAAGTTATCGTAAGTTTTGCAACTTTTTCGGAGCATTCGTAACGTTATCGTAAGTTTTGCGACTTTTTCGGAGCATTCGTAACGTTATCGTAAGTTTTGCGACTTTTTCGGAGCATTCGTAACGTTATCGTAAGTTTTGCGACTTTTTCGGAGCATTCGTAACGTTATCGTAAGTTTTGCGACTTTTTCGGAGCATTCGTAACGTTATCGTAAGTTTTGCGATTTTTCCGGTGCCGGCGAACCCAAATTGCGAACATCACGAAAAGTTTGCGAATTTGCGGACTTGCGAACACCCGATGTTCGCGCGAATTAGTTCGCCGGCGAACAGTTCGCTACATCTCTACCGTTGAATACTTGCGCTCTGCCTCTGTAAGGGTTCTGGATGCAAATGCAACAGTTTTCTCTAACTGATTGGCATGGATCTGTGTGAGGACTGCACCAACGCCATAGTCTGAAGCATCTGTAGTAACCATAGTTGGTAGTGCAGGATCAAATAAAGCCAGTGCTGGACTGTTCACAATTAACTGTTTCACTGTTTCAAAGCTATGCTGAGCAGTCTCTGACCAAACCAGACTTGAATTTCCACGTAATAGTGCTCTAAGTGGCTCCACAACTGAAGCATAGTTAGAATACCATGAAGTAAGACCTAGGAAAGCTCGTAAGGTCTGGAAATCCGATGGAGTAGGTGCTTGTGTAACAGCGTTGACATGGTCAGGGTCAGGCAGTAGTCCATTTTGTGAAATTATATGACCCAGAAATGACAGCTGAGTTTGTCTGGAGTGACATTTGGAATGGTTCAGTTTCAGTCCTGCAGAATCAATACGTTTCAGAACCTTTTTAAGGTACTTGTCATGACTATCCAAAGTTGGAGCATAGACAATTATATCATCCAAGTAGCATTGTACACCAGGTATGTCATGGAGGATAGAAGACATCAGTCTTTGAAAACAACTTGGTGCTGAAGCAAGTCCATAAGGTACACGCTTGAAACAAAACAAACCATCATGGGTGATAAATGCAGTGAGGTCTCTGCTTTCCTCATGCAGTAATACTTGATGATAAGCACTCTGAAGATCCAGGGTAGAAAAGAATTTTGCTCCTCTGAGTTCTGAAAATATTTCCTCTATGTGTGGCAAGGGGTGATTATCAATAACAACTGCTTTATTAGGTTCACGCAGATCAACACATAATCGAATACCTCCTGTTTTCTTCATTGTTACAACAATGGGTGAAACCCATTCAGAGGATTCTGATTTTTCAATCACATCTTGCTCTACCAGTTTCTTTAGTTCCTGGGAGACAGACTCTCTTATAGAGTAGGGTAATCGCCTCAATTTCTGATGTACTGGCTTTACATCTGGTCGCAATTTTACTTTGTGTACAAAGTTCTTTGCACAGCCCAGTGGAGTGTTGTTTTGTGGTGAAATTTTAGACACTGGCTGTGAGGGAGGTACTGGTGCTGTAGTAATGCAGCCATCAACTAATTGTAGGTTTAATGCAGCAAATAGATCCCTTCCAAGTATAGCAGTACCATTATTCACAATGTAAAAGTCGCATTTTGCTGTATTTGATTCAAATTGTACAGTCACTTGCAAGCAACCAAGGACAGGAATTGGATCCTTTAAGTAACTGACCAGTCTCAGAGCAGGTGCAACAAGCGGATCTTTTGCAAAGTATTTCAAGTAAATATCCTCTGGTAGTATAGAAACAGCTGAACCTGTATCAAGCATAAGGTTAATGGTTTCTCCTTTGTCAGTAGAAGCAGTACAGACATTAACAGTGCATAGAAACTTGTCTGGAATAGATGTACCATCTTTAGCCACACTTAACACAGTAACATTTGGAGCAGTAACTTCATGAACATCTTTAGCAGAACTACGGCAGATTTTAGCAAAATGTCCTACCTTTTTGCATTTGTGACACTGTGCAGCTTTTGCAGGACATGCAGCATAATTTGCAGTGTGTTGTGTTGAACCACAGCGGAAGCAGTATTTTTTATTTGTATCTGATGTATGGTTTTGCCGTGTAGGTGAATCCCTTTCCTTAGCACTGTATTTTGCGTGTGAATGTGCCTTATTAGGCCCTGTTGCTGAATTCACAGCCTGTACATTCCCAGTAGTTCCCTTACTGAGAGTTTTAGCGTCTGCCACTGCTGTTTCAATTTGGCTAGCAATTGTAATAGCCTTTGCAAGGGTTAAATCATGTTCCAGGAGCAGTCTCTCTCTAATGCGAGGTGAATTTGTTTTTTCCACTATTTGGTCTCTTAGCATTTCATCTGTGAGATTCCCAAACTCACATGTAACAACCAGCTCTCTCAAAGCTGCTACAAATTGTTCTGTGGATTCGCCATTACGCTGTCCACGTTGGCGAAATTTATATCTTTCAGCAACCACATTTACTTTTGGCACAAAAAAGTTCTTTATAGCAGTAAGAGCTGTTTCATAAGTATCATCAGCTAATGGTAATGTATAGAATATCCGCTGTCCCTCTGCTCCCAGACAATGAATAAGTAAGGCACGCTTTCTAGCGTCAGAAATCTCCCCTTGGTCAGTAGCAATAATGTAATTTTCAAACATACGAATCCAAGCAGTAAAATTCATGGTAGGCTCACCAGGGTTTGGAAGAAACGGTGCAGGCTGCTGCAGGGATAGAAGAGACATAGGGATGTAGCGAACTGTTCGCCGGCGAACTAATTCGCGCGAACATCGGGTGTTCGCAAGTCCGCAAATTCGCGAACTTTTGGCAATGTTCGCCTTAGCTGCCGCCAAATTTTGACCTCTCACCCCAGACCAGCAGATACATGTCAGCCAATCAGGCAGCTCTCCCTCCTGGGCCACCCCCCCCCCTTGGACCACTCCCTTCCATATATAAACCGAAGCCCAGCAGCCATTTTACATTCTGCCTGTGTGTGCTTGAAGAGATAGTGTAGGGAGAGGAGCTGTGTATTGATTTGAGGGAGAGTTTAAGTAGGTTTTCTGGCTAGTAATCTACTACTGCTCTGTATTTGTGTGGGGATAGGAGCTGTGCATTGATGTGAGGCAGAATTTAAGTAGGATTTCTGGCTAGTAATCTACTTTCTACTGCTCTGTATTTGTGTGGGGATAGGAGCTGTGCATTGATGTGAGGCAGAGTTTAAGTAGGATTTCTGGCTAGTAATCTACTTTCTACTGCTCTGTATTTGTGTGGGGATAGGAGCTGTGCATTGATGTGAGGCAGAGTTTAAGTAGGATTTCTGGCTAGTAATCTACTTTCTACTTCTCTGTATTTGTGTGGGGATAGGAGCTGTGCATTGATTTGAGGGAGAGTTTAAGTAGGTTTTCTGGCTAGTAATCTACTTTCTACTGCTCTGTATTTTTTGTCTAAATAACAATTTGTCTAAATAACAATAATAATTCCGTGTCCAGAAACATCACTTGAGTGACGGTTTTCCACCAGCAATAATATATTCCGTATCCACTACTGTATACGTTGCCCTTGCAGGCCTTGTTGCCCGGTGTCTGCAACCAAGTGCCACCTAGCTGTGTGATCTTTTTCACAATTTGTCTAAATAACAATAATAATTCCGTGTCCAGAAACATCACTTGAGTGACGGTTTTCCACCAGCAATAATATATTCCGTATCCACTACTGTATACGTTGCCCTTGCAGGCCTTGTTGCCCGGTGCCTGCAACCAAGTGCCACCTAGCTGTGTGATCTTTTTCACAATTTGTCTAAATAACAATAATAATTCCGTGTCCAGAAACATCACCTGAGTGACGGTTTTCCACCAGCAATAAAATATTCTGTATCCACTACTGTATACGTTGCCCTTGCAGGCCTTGTTGCCCGGTGTCTGCAACCAAGTGCCACCTAGCTGTGTGAGCTTTTTCACAATTTGTCTAAATAACAATAATAATTCCGTGTCCAGAAACATCACCTGAGTGACGGTTTTCCACCAGCAATAAAATATTCCGTATCCACTACTGTATACGTTGCCCTTGCAGGCCTTGTTGCCCGGTGTCTGCAACCAAGTGCCACCTAGCTATGTGATCTTTTTCACAATTTGTCTAAATAACAATAATAATTCCGTGTCCAGAAACATCACTTGAGTGACGGTTTTCAACCAGCAATAATATATTCCGTATCCACTACTGTATACGTTGCCCTTGCAGGCCTTGTTGCCCGGTGTCTGCAACCAAGTGCCACCTAGCTATGTGATCTTTTTCACAATTTGTCTAAATAACAATAATAATTCCGTGTCCAGAAACATCATCTGAGTGACGGTTTTCCACCAGCAATAATATATTCCGTATCCACTACTGTATACGTTGCCCTTGCAGGCCTTGTTGCCCGGTGTCTGCAACCAAGTGCCACCTAGCTGTGTGATCTTTTTCACAATTTGTCTAAATAACAATAATAATTCCGTGTCCAGAAACATCACTTGAGTGACGGTTTTCCACCAGCAATAATATATTCCGTATCCACTACTGTATACGTTGCCCTTGCAGGCCTTGTTGCCCGGTGTCTGCAACCAAGTGCCACCTAGTTGTGTGATCTTTTTCACAATTTGTCTAAATAACAATAATAATTCCGTGTCCAGAAACATCACCCAAGTTGTTGTTGTTTTGTAAAAATAAAAAAAATGCCAGGCAAAGGCAGGCCGCCACGCAGAGGCACTAGGGGCCGTGCTGCTATGATATCCTGTGGCCCTAGGAAATTGCCCAGTGTTCCGAAGGCACTTACCCTGAACTCACAAAATGCTGAAGAGGTAGTTGACTGGCTTAAACAGCACACCCCATCCTCTACCGTTTCTAACTTTGCCACAACATCCTCATCCTCCTCTGCTATGGACACCCCACCTACCACTTCCTCCACCACCGCCGCCCCTTCTTCACTGGAGTCAGAGGAGTTATTTACTCATGAGTTTGTTGAAATGAGTGATGCGCAACCATTATTGCCAGAAGAAGATGGAGATGAGGACGTTACACCAGATATAACTCAGGCAGGCAACACAACAGAGATGGACATAAGGTGTGATGAGGTCCCCGCTGCTGCTGCCTTCTGTGAGCTGTCAGAAGAAATTGATGCATCTGAGGAGAATGATGATGAGGAGATTGATGTTTTGTGGGTGCCCACAAGAAGAGAGCAAGAGGAGGATAGTTCAGATGGAGAGACGGAGAGTTAGAGAGGCAGGAGGAGAATAAGACTTAGAAGAAGCAGGGACAGCTCGCGGGGAACAGTAGGGCAACAACATGAATCGGCACCTGTGGTCAGCCAGCCAACGCACCCGCCAGCTTCTACTGTTACCGCTAGAAAGCCCGCATCAAAAGGCTCAGCAGTGTGGCATTTTTTTAATGTTTGTGCCTCTGACAAAAGCGCTGTAATTTGCAATGAGTGCAGTCAGAAACTGAGTCTTGGGAAGCCCAACACCCACATAGGTACAACTGCTATGCGAAGGCACATGAACGCCAAACACAAAGCACTATGGGAGCAACACCTCAAAGGCAGCAGCCAAACTTAAAGCCACCCTCCTTCTGGTCCAGCATCTTACTGCTCTACCTCTGCTGTCCTTGACCCGTCTCAACCACCCTCCACTCCGCCTTCCACTTTGACCACAAGTTCTTGCTCATCTGCCCCCAGCCAAGTTTCTTTGAGGGCCATGTTTGAGCGTAAAAAGCCAATGCCTCAGAGTCACCCCCTTGCCCGGCGTCTGACAGCTGGCTTGTCTGCGCTCTTAGCCCGCCAGCTTTTACCATACCAGCTGGTGGACTCTGAGGCCTTCCACAAATTTGTAGCAATTGGGACACCGCAGTGGAAGGTACCCAGCCGCAATTTTTTTTCCCAGAAGGGAATACCACACCTGTACCAGCATGTGCAGAGCCAAGTCACCGAATCTCTGTCATTTAGTGTTGGGGCAAAGGTCCATATGACTACTGACACATGGTCAGGGCAGGTATGTCACCTACACTGCCCACTGGGTGAATCTGGTTATGGCTGGGAAGCAGGGAATGCGTGGTTCAACAACAGTGGAGTTGGTGTCACCGCCAGGGGTTGCATGCGGGTCTGCCACCACCTCTACTCCTCCTTTGCTCTCTAACTCGTCTTCTAAGTCATCTAACTCGTCTTCTAACTTGGCTTCTTCCTCGGCTTCTTCCTCCTCTGTTGCTGTGTCCTTCTCCACACCTGTGCACCCCCAGCTTCCCATAGGCTATTCGACGTGCCAGGTATGCCGTTGTCATGCTGTCTTGGGCATGACGTGCCTGGAAAGCAAAAACCATACTGGATCTGCACTCCTGTCATCTCTGCACTCCCAGGCCGATCGGTGGCTGACCCCACACCAACTGAAAATTGGAAAAGTGGTGTGTGACAACGGAAGCAATCTGTTGGCAGCACTTAGACTGGGCAATTTAACACATGTGCCCTGCATGGCATATGTTCTAAATTTAATAGTCCAACGGTTTGTCTCAAAGTACCCAGGATTGCAGGACATTCTCAGGCAGTCCAGGAAGGTGTCTGGCCATTTCAGACGTTCCTACACAGCCATGGCACGCCTTGCTGACATTCAGCGGCGGCACAACTTGCCAGTCAGGCGTTTAATTTGTGACAGCCAGACTCGCTGGAATTCAACGCTCCTCATGTTTGAACGTCTGCTGCAACAAAGAGCCATTAACGAATATCTATTTGAACTGGGTGGTAGGACTGGATCGGCAGAGCTGGGGATTTTTTTCCCCCATTACTGGGTGCTTATGCGTGATGCCTGCAGGCTCATGCGCCCTTTTGACGAGGTCACAAATATGGTTAGTCGCACTGAAGGCACCATCAGCGACCTAGTACCCTTTGTGTTCTTCCTGGAGCGTGCCGTGCGATGAGTGACAGATGAGGCCGTAGACCAGCGTGACCAGGAGCAGGAAGAGCATGATTTCTGGGCGGAATCACCAGAACGTTCCCAGGCACCTGCTGCAATGCAGGGAGACTGTCAGAAGTGGAGTCAGAGGAGGAAGGTGGCTTTATGGAGGCGGAAGACCAACAGGAGCAGGCTTCCCGGGGGGCTTGTGGTCACCTTTTGGGGAGCCCTGGTCTTGTACGTGGCTGGGGGGAGGAGACGGTGGTGGATGAGGACGTAGTCCTTGATAACGAGGAAGGGGAGATGGATACCTCTGCATCCAACCTTGTGAGAATGGGGTCTTTCATGCTGTCATGCCTGTTGAAGGACCCCCGTATCAAGAGGCTTAAGGAGAAGGACCTGTACTGGGTGGCAACGCTACTAGACCCTCGTTACAAGCATAAAGTGGCAGAAATGTTACCAACGTACCACAAGTCCGAAAGGATGCTGCATTTCCAAACCAGCCTGCAAAACATGTTGTACAATGCTTTTAAGGGTGATGTCACTCCACATTCCAGGGGCAGGGCTGCCAGTAATCCTCCCACGAGCACACCTGCAAGGACAATGCACTTTGGCCACTCTGTAACATCAGACATGCAAAGTTTTTTCAGTCCAAGGCAGCGCCAGAACCCTTCTGGATCCACCCTCAGAGAATGCCTCGACCGGCAGGTAGCGGACTACCTGGCATTAACTGCAGATATCGACACTCTGAGGAGCGATGAACCCCTGGACTACTGGGTGCGCAGGCTTGATCTGTGGCCAGAGCTGTCACAATTTTCCATAAACCTCTTGTCTTGCCCCGCCTCAAGTGTCCTCTCAGAAAGGACCTTCAGTGCAGCAGGAGGGATTGTAACTGAGAAGAGAACTCGCCTAGGTCACAAAAGTGTGGATTACCTGACCTTTATTAAAATGAATGAGGCATGGATCTCGGAGGGTTACTGCACGCCGGAAGACTTGTTCTGACTGACCATGCAGCTGTCCTTCTCTGCAAGTCGCTTGACACCACTCACAGCTGTCCTTTAGCGTCCTCCTCCTCCACTGTACAAACTAGGGTGCAAATCCTACTGGTTTGAGGCATGGATCTCAGAGGGTTACTGCACGCTGGAAGACTTGTTCTGACTGCCCATGCAGCTGTCCTTCTCTGCAAGTCGCTTGACACCACTCACAGCTGTCCTTTAGCGTCCTCTTCCACCACCGTACAAACTAGGGTGCAAATCCTACTGGTTTGAGGCATGGATCTCAGAGGGTTACTGCACGCCGGAAGACTTGTTCTGACTCCCCATGCAGCTGACCTTCTCTGCACGCCGCATGACTCCACACACAGCTGTCCTTTAGCGTCCTCCTTTTTGAACAGGTAAATCCTGAGTTTTTCTGGCCTCTGTGCTTCAGTGGCTGCGACAAAAAAAACATAATTTTTCAGGAATGTACACATGCCTGATTTTTCAGGGTTCTGCAACAGCGGCAAAATTGTATCTTTTATGGTCACCGCAGGTGATCAATAAAGTAGTCCAAAACTGGGCCCGCACTGCAGAATCAGTGTTTTTTGGTTCACTTCACTGACATTGAATTGCCTCTGCCTGACCGTGCACGTGCGCACAAGCACGGTGACTGCTAAACACACCACTACAGTAAACGCGGCGTTTTGTCTTTGCGTGTGAACCGGCCCTAACCTTTACACGACTTGATTGGCATGTAGACGCCGGACGTTTTAAAGCAGTTTATTACACAAGTTTAGGAATGTAGTGTGATTTGTGCCCTTTACAGCACAAAACGCAACGCTGTGTCAAAAACGTATTTTTCAGTGACATTTTTGCCCTTGATCGCCCTCCAGCATGTCACTGTCCAGGTCGTGGCACCCTTTAAACAACTTTAAAATCAGTTTTCTGTCCAGAAATGGCTTTTCTAGGTTTTAAAGTTCCCATTGAAGTCTATGGGGTTCGCAAAGTTCGCGAACGTTCGCACTTTTTGGCGGAAGTTCGCGAACAGGTTCGCGAACTTTTTTTGCGAGGTTCGCTACATCTCTAAAGAGACATCCTCGTCGCCAATTGTTATGTTTGATAGCCAAGAAGGAGTAGGGTATAACAGTGCTTTATTAGCAGGTTCATGCAGCCATTACATAACACAGGAACTTCAACTCTAACACTTTTAGTAGCCTAGAAAGTACTATGCATGCACAGTATTAATGTGCACTGTGTTTGTTCACAGTGACACCTACAGGCCGTTTGTATAAACACCACAGTAAGGTTAATAGTAAGGCTGCATTATCCCCTTAATCACTTGGGATTCCTTCTTCTCCTCTAACTGTGCATTCTCAGCCAACAGCCAAAAACAGTTCCTAAGGGAAGGCCCTTAGGAACTGACTTTGGCTGTTGGCTGAGAATGCACAGTTCTTCTCAAATCCAGTCTGGCAACCAGTGAAGAGATGGCACTGTTGGTTCCATAGAAACTCTGCTCTAGCTGTGCAATCTACTGACCTTCTCTCTTAAACTCAGTTTAACCATTACAGGGCACAGTCCAAGCAGGACTTTTTATCAAGTTCTACCTGTGTAAGCCTGCATTCTTCACTGCATGAACTTAACAGCACAAATGTGCTGTTTGTAGATGTAAATGCTATTGAAGATGTGTGAGAGAGAAAATGGCCACTGTGTGAAAGCTGCTATTTGTTTTAGGAAAATGTGATGGTGCTGGCAAACAGAGGGGATATATGAAATACAAATGGTGTGGTTTGGGTGGGGGAAATGTGCCCAACTAGGTATAAAAATTAAGGTTCAAAATGTAATTAAACCTTGGGGGTGACAATCTGTTAGATTCATGTTTTATAAATGTTTCATAAATATGACCCATTAGATTTTGCAAGGAAATATCAAGGAGAATGCTTATCTATTTATTAAACTAAAAATGAAAATGTATATTGTGACAGCAATCCTGATCAGAGGAATAGAGTTCTGTAATATTAAGTTTCCAGCTTCAATTCAAAAGCAGGAAACTCCTGATACTTTTGCCAGTGGTTTTTGTAAATGATTGTTTGTGTAGAAATCAAAAACTTTTAACTGTAATTCCTGCATTGGAGTGACTCTTGCAGAATATGTGGTTACCGATGCCTGTCCCACACAAAACAAGACTGCTTTCCTGCAGCCCCTGATAACTAATCTGCTCTTACTTGTGCAGGATTAGTTGTGGGAGATGGATTCTCTTTTAATTTCTTCAAATATAATCTTCATTCCAGGGAAAGTACAAACTTTCAAATCATAACAGAATTGGTAGTTTAAGTACAGTATATATAATGTATGATTTTTATAGCCTAAATAACAAAAATGCATCTTGGCAGTCCATTAGTGCTTTTAAAATGTTATGTAATGTTATGGTGTTTAAAATGTATAAACAGCAAGATCACATTTATGACATTTACATCTGCAATCATATTTATATTCATGCACAAAAAAGTGCTGGTTCTCACCGTTTTAGAATAGATATAATACAGGTATGGGATCCCTTATCTGCAAACCCTTTATCCAGAAAGTTCCAAATTACGGAAAGGCCATCTCTATTAGCAAATAATTCTAATTTTTAAAAATGATTTCCTTTTTCTATGTAATAATAAAACAGTACCTTGTACTTCATTCTAATTAAGATATAATAGCATATAGGGTTCATTCAATGAATATATATATACAGTGGCTTGCAAAAGTATTCGGCCCCCTTGAACTTTTCCTCATTTTGTCACATTACAGCCATAAACATGAATCAATTTTATTGGAATTCCACGTGAAAGACCAATACAAAGTGGTGTACACGTGAGAAGTGGAACGAAAATCATACATGATTCCAAACATTTTTTACAAATAAATAACTGCAAAGTGGGGTGTGCGTAATTATTCAACCCCCTGGGTCAATACTTTGTAGAACAACCTTTTGCTGCAATTACAGCTGCCAGTCTTTTAGGGTATGTTTCTACCAGCTTTGCACATCTAGAGACTGAAATCCTTGCCCATTCTTCTTTGCAAAACAACTCCAGCTCAGTCAGATTAGATGGACAGCGTTTGTGAACAGCAGTTTTCAGATCTTGCCACAGATTCTTGTAATAAAATTACCTTTGGTGCGGCGGGGACGCCCGCCGCACCATCGGCAGGGACGCCTGCCGAGCCGCTCCTCTAGCCGGCTCCTTCCTAATGCGCGCGCGCCGCGCACGTTGGCTATTTAAAGGCGCAGGCACGCTGGCACGTGACGTCAGCGCGCAATGGCGCCAAATTTGAAAAATTAAAGGGGTATTTAAAGGGGTTTTCTGGAATGCTTCTTTGCCCGTGATAGGTTTATTTCTGGTGCTTATATCTGTGCTTTAAGCGTCTACTTATTCCTGATTCCTGTTTTGACCCTGCCTGGCTTTGACTATTCTGAATACCTGTATCCTGACCCGTGCCTGTTTTTGACTACTGATTCTGCTTAATCCTTCTGACTGATTACCCGGTGTGACCCTTGCCTGCCCGACGTTCCTCGATTTCCGCCTGCCTCGACCCGGTCTGTCTGACTTCGTATCTTCTAACTCCTGTCTGTACCGTGACCGTTGGCCTTAAGACTTTTTATACTGTCGTGCCCCATTGCTGGCCAGAACTCCTGCCCTGCACCTCTCGTTTAAGTCCAGGTGGCATCTGAGTAGCTGAGGGCTCCTCCCAAAGCCAAAGGCGGTCACACTACTGGCGAAGCACGAGCCTAGACCAGGGTGCTTAGCATTTGTTCTGGCATTTGGGTGCTGACCGTGACAATTCTCCATTGGATTTAGATCTGGACTTTGACTGGGCCATTCTAACACATGGATATGTTTTGTTTTAAACCATTCCATTGTTGCCCTAGCTTTATGTTTAGGGTCGTTGTCCTGCTGGAAGGTGAACCTCTGCCCCAGTCTCAAGTCTTTTGCAGACTCCAAGAAGTTTTCTTCCAAGATTGCCCTGTATTTGGCTCCATCCATCTTCCCATCAACTCTGACCAGTTTCCCTGTCCCTGCTGAAGAGAAGCCTCCCCAGAGCATGATGCTGCCACTAGGGATGTAGCGAACCTAAAAAAAAATGTTCGCGAACCCGTTTCGTCGGAAAGTGCGAACGTTCGCGAACTTTGCGAACCCCATAGACTTCAATGGGAAGGCGAACTTTAAAACCTAGAAAAGCCATCTCTGGCCAGAAAACTGATTTTAAAGTTGTTTAAAGGGTGCCATGACCTGGACAGTGGCATGCAGGAGGGGCATCAAGGGCAAAAATTTCTCTGAAAAATACGTTGTTGACACAGCGTTGCGTTTTGTTCTGTTAAGGGGAGAAAACACACTACATTCCTAAACTTATGTAATAAACTGCTTTAAAAAGTCCGGCATCTACATTCCAATCAAGTTGTGTAAAGGTTACGGCCGGTTCACACGCAAAGACTGCCGCGTTTACTGCAACGAAAAAAAACGCAAAAAGCTTTAATGATACTGTCAAGTGTGCGAATATTAGTTTTTACTAGTTGCTTGTCACCTCCAGGACGTTCGTCCCGTCGGTGGGAATATTTCTGTAGTGGTGTGTTTAGCAGTCACCGTGCTTGTGCGCACGTGCATGGTCAGGCAGAGGTAATTCAATGTACAGTAACGTGAACCAAAAAACACTGATTCTGCAGTGTGGGCCCAGGTTTGTCCTACCTTTTCGATCCCCTGTGGTGACCATAAAAGATACGATTTTGCCGCAGTTGCAGAACCCTGAAAAATCAGGAATGTGTACATTCGTATACAGTAGTGGATACGGAATATTTTATTGCTGGTGGAAAACCATCACTCAAGTGATGTTTCTGGACACGGAATTATTGTTATTTAGACAAATTGTGAAAAAGCTCACACAGCTAGGTGGCACTTGGTTGCAGACACCGGGCAACAAGGCCTGCAAGGGCAACGTATACAGTAGTGGATACGGAATATATTATTGCTGGTGGAAAACCGTCACTCAAGTGATGTTTCTGGACACGGAATTATTATTGTTATTTAGACAAATTGTTATTTAGACAAAAAATACAGAGCAGTAGAAAGTAGATTACTAGCCAGAAAACCTACTTAAACTCTCCCTGAAATGAATGCACAGCTCCTATCCCCACACAAATACAGAGCAGTAGAAAGTAGATTACTAGCCAGAAATCCTACTTAAACTCTCCCTGAAATGAATGCACAGCTCCTATCCCCACACAAATACAGAGCAGTAGAAAGTAGATTACTAGCCAGAAATCCTACTTAAACTCTCCCTGAAATGAATGCACAGCTCCTATCCCCACACAAATACAGAGCAGTAGAAAGTAGATTACTAGCCAGAAATCCTACTTAAACTCTCCCTGAAATGAATGCACAGCTCCTATCCCCACACAAATACAGAGCAGTAGAAAGTAGATTACTAGCCAGAAATCCTACTTAAACTCTCCCTGAAATGAATGCACAGCTCCTATCCCCACACAAATACAGAGCAGTAGAAAGTAGATTACTAGCCAGAAATCCTACTTAAACTCTCCCTGAAATGAATGCACAGCTCCTATCCCCACACAAATACAGAGCAGTAGTAGATTACTAGCCAGAAATCCTACTTAAACTCTCCCTGAAATGAATGCACAGCTCCTATCCCCACACAAATACAGAGCAGTAGAAAGTAGATTACTTGCCAGAAATCCTACTTAAACTCTCCCTGAAATGAATGCACAGCTCCTATCCCCACACAAATACAGAGCAGTAGTAGATTACTAGCCAGAAATCCTACTTAAACACTCCCTGAAATGAATGCACAGCTCCTATCCCCACACAAATACAGAGCAGTAGAAAGTAGATTACTTGCCAGAAATCCTACTTAAACTCTCCCTGAAATGAATGCACAGCTCCTATCCCCACACAAATACAGAGCAGTAGTAGATTACTAGCCAGAAATCCTACTTAAACTCTCCCTGAAATCAATCACAGCTTCTCTCCCTACACTATCTCTTCAAGCACACACAGGCAGAATGTAAAATGGCTGCTGGGCTTCGGTTTATATATGGAAGGGAGTGGTCCAAGGGGGGGGGGTGGCCCAGGAGGGAGAGCTGCCTGATTGGCTGACATGTATCTGCTGGTCTGGGGTGAGAGATCAAAATTTGGCGCCAGCTAAGGCGAACCCAAATGGCGAACATCGCCAAAAGTTCGTGAATTTGCGGACTTGCGAACACCCGATGTTCGCGCGAATTAGTTCGCCGGCGAACAGTTCGCTACATCCCTAGCTGCCACCACCATATTTGACAGTGGGGATGGTGTATTCAGAGTGATGTGCAGTGTTAGTTTTCCGCCACACATAGCGTTTTGCATTTTGGCCAAAAAGTTCCATTTTGGTCTCATCTGACCAGAGCACCTTCTTCCACATGTTTGCTGTGTCCCCCACATGGCTTGTGGCAAACTGCAAACGGGACTTCTTATGGTTTTCTGTTAACAATGGCTTTCTTCTTGCAACTCTTCCATAAAGGCCAACTTTGTACAGTGCATGACTAATAGTTGTCCTATGGACAGATTCCCCCACCTGATCTGTAGATCTGTGCAGCTCGTCCAGAGTCACCATGGGCCTCTTGGCTGCATTTCTGATCAGCGCTCTCCTTGTTCGGCCTGTGAGTTTAGGTGGACGGCCTTGTCTTGGTAGGTTTACAGTTGTGCCATATTCCTTCCATTTCTGAATGATCGCTTGAACAGTGCTCCGTGGGATGTTCAAGGCTTTGGAAATCTTTTTGTAGCCTAAGCCTGCTTTAAATTTCTCAATAACTTTATCCCTGACCTGTCTGGTGTGTTCTTTGGTTGTTGCTCCCAATATTCTCTTAGACAACCTCTGAGGCCGTCACAGAGCAGCTGTATTTGTACTGACATTAGATTACACACAGGTGCACTCTATTTAGTCATTAGCACTCATCAGGCAATGTCTATGGGCAACTGACTGCACTCAGAACAAAGGGGCCTGAATAATTACGCACACGACCCCACTTTGCAGTTATTTATTTGTAAAAAATTTTTGGAATCATGTATGATTTTTGTTCCACTTCTCACGTGTACACCACTTTGTATTGGTCTTTCACGTGGAATTCCAATAAAATTGATTCATGTTTGTGACTGTAATGTGACAAAATGTGGAAAAGTTCAAGGGGGCCGAATACTTTTGCAAGCCACTGTATGTATATATATATACAGGTATCGGACCCCTTATCCGGAAACCCGTTATCCAGAAAGCTCCGAATTACGGAATGCCCGTCTCCCATAGACTCCATTTTAATCAAATAATTCAGAATTTTAAAACGGATTTCCTTTTTCTATGTAGAAATAAAACAGAACCTTGTAATTGATTCCAACTAAGATATAATTAATCCTTATTGGATGCAAAACAACCCTATTGGGTTTAATTAATGTTTTATTGATTTTTTAGTAGACTTAAGGTATTGAGATCCAAATTACGGAAAGACCCCTTATCCGGAATACCCTTGGTCCCGAGCATTCTGGATAATGGGTCCTATACCTGTATATATATATAGCAAGAAAAAAGAGCTGCACTCACCAGGACTTGGCAAAAATATAATAAGTTTATTTAAACTTATTATATTTTTGCCAAGTCCTGGTGAGTGCAGCTCTTTTTTCTTGCTTTATATTTTTTAGCCAGCACCCTGGGCATTTGAATTTCAATAGGGCGTGCTCCGTTTGTTCTTGCTATATATATATATATATATATATATATATATATTTAAAATGTATGTTGTCAGCGTAAAACTAATTCTGTACATTTTATAATCATACAAAAATTGTGTTAATTATGCTGCAAGTTTAAAAAAATCCTAATTTTGAAAAAATTTTAACCTCAATATTTTTAATTTTGCGTGGAAAAAATAATTTTGTCACTACACAGTTTTTTGCAGGGTCTTAATATTTGTCATTGTACAAATGTAACTTTCATAGTTACTACATTCTGTGGATAAAAGTACCACAGATCGTACGTTCTGCTACACTTTCGGGTCTGGGAGCTGAGGAGCTGCTCTCCTTTCATTCCTCGGCCCCTAGACAACGAGCAGAAGTGGGAAATGAGCCCACTAGACAGATCTTCAACCTCATACACCAGGTTAGCATCACGCCACACATACAAATACACAAACAAACACTTTTTACATAAATACACCATTATATTTACACTTAAAACACACACATACACAATGTGGGGGGGGGATACTAACTTGCAAAGTAAAAGTGTTGATGTGATTTTTCAAAATTTTTATAGAAACTGGCAAGTGCAGAAAAGCCTTAATCTTTGGTAATTAGGAATAGAAAGAGATTTTGGATTCTGCACAATGTGAACTTAAAAATGTATGGTTTCCTGAGTTAAACCTACTGTTTCTGGATTTTTGGGTTTTGCAATCTAAAGTATGCCATATTCTGCTGTAGTGCTGGGAAAATTCGATAATTTACTGTTGGTAGTTTTTGATCTATAGACGTCTGAAATCTCAATAAAACTATACATATCTTGTATTGGCATGTTCAAAAGACACAAGGCTTTCCAAAACAGTTGAGTTACATGCTTAAAATAACATATTTTTCTGATATAAATTCCTATATCATGAAAAGTCACTATTTTTCTTTTTTTTTGTTTTGTTTTGTTTAGAGCTCTACATCTTGTTCTAGAAGTGGAAATACACAAAAACTCATATAAAACCCATATAATTATAAGTATATACTTATAAATATACTTAAAAGTATACCATATACTTCTAGGTAAACTAACCCACCCCCTAGAAAATGTGAGAGAGCACAAAATGTTAAAAAAATGTCTGGCACTTAATGCAAGCGAAACAAAAATATATCCTTATCATATATCCTTATCATTAAACAGAAGAAAATGCTTTTCATGTCTTTTACTTTGTGTATATCTTGACATCTGTAATCGCTGGCCTACCTTTTCCCCCTCAACCCCAATAGTAAGGCGTTTGTTATTTCAGGACTTGACGTTACTGGAAATGATTAATAGCTTCAGGAATATTTTTTATGGATGTGATTTGCTCAAGCTGTGATTAGGCAATAGTGACAGGGAATAATGCATCTTCATAGTGACGGGGAATAATGCATCACTGTGAAATCTCATAAGATATACAAAGGTATTGATTAAAACTGGTATACTTGTTTTAGATTACATAGCTTCACATAGCTTTATGACACTGCCACATGACTGTAAAAACCGTAAAAAACAGCAATATCCTTTTGAAGAAGTAATAAATGATTTCCTTTTTAATTTATGGTATGTTGGCTCACAGCATGAGATTATTTTATGTTAGCTGTAAGATAAGTTCTGATTTGCTCTGGTAATCATTTCATTTTTCAAGCTGCAAAAATATTTTAAATGACATTTATTTTATATGATGAAACACTACAGTTTCAGCTAGCCCAGACAAATTAAAATCACATTTGTAAAGTGATACTGTTGTTACTTGGCATGAAGAGATTACTTTTCTAGGCTGTAAAACAGTGTCATAGCCTTTTGTACACATGTACTATTGCATTGCTAAGTGGAGGTGGATCTTTTTCCTGTAAATTTTGATTAAAGGGGTTGTTCAAGGTCCACTCTAGCATTTAAATCTGAAGATGTTATTATTCTAATAAAATATGAAAGCTAAAGTGAGAGGACAAATAAGAGCCTTTTCTATTTTATCCTGTATCTGTTGCAGTAAAACAGCAAATGGTCCAATACATAGTCAGTACAGGTAAAAAAAAGAACCCTTAACTTTCTACTCTTTTGTGACACCATATAAGTTGCTTTTCTTTTTAACCATAATGCAAACACAATTACAGTCTATGGGGCACATTTACAAAAGCACGAACACTCGACCGTTCATGCGAACGCTCAGAGCGTATTTTCGCAGATTTTTTCGGGCGTCCGCACGACTTTTTCGTATGGCGCACGACTTTTTCGTATGGCGCACATACTTGACTTTCGGATCGCCAATGCGATATTATTGTTTCCAATACGATTTTTTCCCATTCGTGATTCGGATTCGTGCATTAGTAAATGTGCCCCTATGTGTTATGCACATATATGTTTGTTTGTAATCATCTTTCTTGATACTGGTAGTTGTAAATATGGTCTCATATTCAATATCTACTTCAGAATTATGGTAGGCTGCTGCCTTCAGAGGTAAGTTGAGTGGCAGTGGTGTTTATTTACCAGTCTGAATACCAAGACATTTACAATAGGAGTGAATCTGATGTTTCTGGGAATAGGTACATTATTATAGATTAATTTGGTTGAAAATTACATATCACAAATTTATTGTAATTCCCTGTATCTCTTAACCCAGGGATCCCCAACCTGTAATACCCATGAGCCACACTCAAATGTAAAAAGAGTTGGGGAGCAACACAAGCATGAAAAATGTTCATGAGGGTGCCAAATAAAGGCTGTGATTGGCTATTTGGTAGCTTCTATGTGGACTGCCAGCCTAAATAAGGCTTTATTTGGCAGTACACCTGTTTTTATGCAACCAAACTTGCCTCCAGTCCAGGAATTCAAAAATAAGCCCATGCTTTGAGGCCACTGGGAGCAAAATCCAAGGAGTTTGGGGGCAACATGTTGCTCATGAACCACTGGTTGGGGATCACTTACTTAACTATATTAGGCAAACAAATGTTCTTGACGACGGTGCCTCCCTCTATTTGCATGCATGTATTTATACAGTATATACACAAAAATACATGCAAATGTACACAAATATGTCTACATTGTATGTTTTGCAGGGTAGAGTATTGTGTCTTTATGTCCTCATGTCTTCTCAGAATTGAGTCTTCTACAGGAAAAAACAAACTAAACTTTAGACTTTAGTCTTTCATTAAGTAATTGTTTCATTTCTTCACTGCCTTTGCTGCACATCTCTGCAGCTTTCCAGCACATTAATACCTTTACTGTGAACTGGCTTCCAAAGGGCACTGCATTTTGGAGGTAAGATCTGTAAAGTAGCAGAATTATACTTTCAGCCCTCAAAGTACTGTATACAGTATAACACCTACAGTGTATCTGTTTAAGCACATTCAAGCAAGACATCAACTTAATGAGTTCTTTGTGAGTAGTACTGTCATATTTAAAGCATATATTCATTTAATTTACTCAATGTAAACAGGAAAACCTGGCGATTATATATGCATTTCAATGGCCTTACAATTGCTATTTTATTAAAAAAAAAAGGGGGGGGGGAGAAACTAGCAGGTGAATCTCTCTGTGTGTATTTAATCAAGTGTTACACAGGCATCATATTTCCTCACATACTGTGTGAAAATTTAGCAATACAAAGTCTGGTGAATTAATTATGCCATCATTATTATAACCAAGCATAAGAGACATTAGTGTGATACTTAAATATACATATTTGCTTGCATTCTGAAAGTTAACAACCCATAAATACCTAGTATTCAATACATTTCAGTATTTCTGAATGCATGAGGCTATTATAACTGAATTAATGAAGTAAAAATCTGACAAATTCAGTTAATTTTTTCCTCATGTAAAACTCAAATGTCCCTTTGGCTCGGGAACAGCCGAATATTATTGTTTGAAGGCAAAGAAAAAAATCTGAATATATTGTTGCAGAAGCAAATGAAAACGCTATAGTTCATTTGAAGTAAGAACAGTACTCAGCTACTCAATGGAGTTTGAAGGCTGTTTGTATAAAAATAGATTAAGAATTCCATATTGAATCTTATGCTTTGTTGAAAACTAGACAAATGTTTTCTGTGGCTCACTGCTCACAGCACATTACAACATTATGTTGTTTAAATTGTTAGTTTCTTTGATTCATGCTTTTATTGAGTGCTCTTTATTTATCAGATGTAATTTAGTTGTTGATGTTACTGAGAATGTAAAACCTTCTGCGAAAAAAGGTTATTGATAGCCTAGTACTTTTAAAGGGGGAACATATTAAAAGTCATTAATGGAAAAATATTCACAATGCAAAAAACGTATGCCTTTGCACAAACAAATTTTCCTTTGCCTGAATACAATATAGCTTTTCTAAACCTGGAACTGTGCAACCACTTCCACCATTGGAAGAAAGATTGCATACTTTATAGTTTGCACCAGTGAACAGTTTATACACTAAAACTTGTTACTGGAAAAATATTTTTAGAATTACCACCTCCTAAGGAAGAGGGG
This sequence comes from Xenopus tropicalis, assembly GCF_000004195.4. Classification (NCBI taxonomy): domain Eukaryota; kingdom Metazoa; phylum Chordata; class Amphibia; order Anura; family Pipidae; genus Xenopus; species Xenopus tropicalis. Next base: position 68,808,391 of record NC_030681.2, read on the forward strand.
AATTCTCCAGCAATAGCTGGACAGCTAAATCAGAAATTACTAATAGAAATCTGCTAACTACCCAAATCATGAATACACATGCTTGTATAAGAATAAATATGTGCACTATGTGTTCAATACATAAATGATGCAAAGAAAAAGAAAATAAAATTAAACTGCAAATTAAAATTAGGTATTAAATGTTGTGCCCAGAATTGTCTTAGTTTGTGTAATTAAATTATTTAGCTATCTATAAGACATTAAAAAGACAGGAAAATTAATAAGCATTTCTTTTATCACTTTGATTAAGTTCATGTTGTATTACCTAAAGCATCTTGCTTGGCATAAAACTGTAAAAATCGGCTTTACAAATTCTCTCCAGATCACTTTCTGCTTGTATAGTATTAAAGTCAATAAACATTTTATTCGTGGTGACTTTTTCTGTACTGCACAACTTTTTATCTAGCCATTGGGGGAAAAAACATGGTGAGAAATTTTTCTCATCACTATCTATAAATGAATATTTAGATCCCTGTTGTCCAGGTTGGACTGATTTGATGAAAGGTTCAACATAATGGACATGTGGTTTTTGAACATGTTGTTTCACAGCAATGCTGGCACATAGAATTCTAGCAAAATGGGGACAAGGCCCTGTGGTATAATGAAGCTGATCATTTTGAAAGAATTCTGTGTGCTAGCATTACTTTGAATTGACATGTACCAAGTGGGAGTGCTGTCTCCCCTAAGTGCTGAGCACCAAAAGGATCATTTGAATTCAGAAGCCTGGGTTTCAGAAGCACTTGTGTTTGTAAGTACTGTGGCATTTTAAACCTTTTCTTCCAAGTAACTATATACACTGTGGGAAGATTAACTTTTAAATGGTGGGTTCCGTGTGTATAGAAGAGATGGTGACACACAAACACAGGAAAATATGAATTTTCCTTTACGTTAATCACTTAAAACACATAGATGGGTGCTTATCTTCATATGGCATCACAAATATAGAACAGCTCCATTAAAGCTGAGAATGTAGTCTTTCTGGCTGCCCAAGGACCTCTCCCAGACACTGGTCCACCACAAGTTAGCCCCAGTTACTTACAGAGATAACTTGTCAGCCAGGCCACACAGCCTGCATCCAAGTCAGCACCTCCTACACGTAATCTTTCTCTAGGCTTAGTCACGGGCTCCTCAGTACTCTTTCTCTGGTTCTCACTTAGGCTTTCCTAAAACAGAACCCCCTGGTATTGGGGTAAGCCCCTTTTACCTCTACATGCAGATACCTCCTAATTACCTGACTGAGAGGGAATATTAACCTTATCGCCACTAGTCCCCCCCCCCCCCCAACACACACACACAGCCCATACCATGCAGCCTTAAGTGCACATTTGTATGCCAGACAGTCACATCACTCTGTGAGCACTGGGAAGCTGTTAAGGAGATAAGCTTATGGGTAATCACAAATTATCAAGCGGAAATTGAGGCTGGCCAATCATATAAACTGCTCGCAGAGCTTCCATGTAACATAGTAACATAGTAAGTTAGGTTGAAAAAAGATGTACGTCCATCACGTTCAGCTATAATGCCTATATATAAGCTACCTAACTTCTAGTTGATCCAGAGGAAGGCAAAAAAACCCATCTGAAGCCTCTCTAATTTGCCACAGAGGGGAAAAAATTCCTTCCTGACCAGTTCCCTGGATCAACTTGTACTAAGAGCTATCCCCCATACCCCTGTATTCCCTCAATTGTACTAAGAGCTATCTCCCATAACCCTGTATTCCCTCACTTGCTAAGAAGCCATCCAGCCCCTTCTTAAAGCTATATAATGTATCAGCCAGTACAACTGATTCGGGGAGGGAATTCCACAACTTCACAGCTCGCACAGTGAAAAAAACCTTTCCAAATATTTAAACGGAACCTCCCTTCTTCTAAACGGAGTGGGTGCCCTCGTGTCCGTTGGAAGGACCTACTGGTAAATAAAGCATTAGAGAGGTTATTATATGATCCCCTTATATATTTATACATAGTTATCATGTTACCTCTTAAGCTTAACGTGAATCTGAACAAATTGCCTTATATTGTGACTTAGATTTTAAGAGTTTAAAGTTGGTCGCTAAGTTCAGGTAACAGCACAAAACATTTCTAGACTATGTCTTTAGTAAAGTTTTAGTTTTCCTTTAAGTTAACCTCACCTAACTTTAAATTAATTTATATATTTTTAAAAATGACTGAAAAATATAATAGCGTGGGTAGAATAAAAATGACAGCTTGGGATGATGATCCTTTTGACTTTGTGCAGGTTACAGCAGTGGGAGGACACCTGTCTTACACCATCTCCTATGACGCATCCATGAAGACAGACAGTGTGGATTCTACAAATTATCCTAACATAATAATTGAGGTAAAGTATTTCTATTGAAGGGAATAACATGTGCTTTCTTCTATTTCAATAAAATGATATTCCATTAACAATGCAGTATTGCTAACATAAAAGGGTAACATTTTAATAGGAATGTTATTATTTGTGCATTATTTTCTGTCTTGCATTCCCTACTATAGTAAGTTTGAGAATATAAAGGCATCACACCACTTTTATAATCTTTTTAGTGTTAGCGTATTCTAAAAAGCTGTACTATTTTATTTTTAGAATAAAATAGTGTGCGCTACTGTACTCACATCCTCCTTTATGTGTGTAAAAGTGATTTTTTTTTTATGACTTTTATTGCATTAAAAAATGTTTTTAGTCATGGGAGTCCCTGCATTTTCTGGTGTTCACTACAATACCCACAGACAGTGTCTCCAAATGCTGGGCATACATGAAGTTATACTTGGCCAAATAGGGCTGATCATGGGATCCCTGATAATAAAGCGCTAAAATGGCCCTTCAGAAAATGAAAACAGACCAATGTAGTCTTTACTTGACAGGATCTTTAAACTTTTCCAATAGACATCTGGCGTTAAGAATTTATTTAAGTACCTGCACTGAAAACCAGTAACATACACACATAGTGGTCAGTTAACCTACTTGACAGCTAGATATGCATGTGGCATATAATAATCATTTCAAGTTTAGGTGACCACAACGCCCCCCCCCCCCGTAATACAATGCAAAACTCCTTCTTAAAGGCAAAAAGTTTTATATTCCAAAATCTTTTATACTCTGTATATACAGCTTAAATTAGATGTTCCTATTCAATATACTGTAATTCTATTTTAAGTTTGAAATAATATTATAATGACTTTGCAGGGCAATGGTATAAAGATCAGCTCACAGCAGGAAACTATCCAACTAGGACCATTTGAAGAAATCACAGAAACCATAGTGCTCCACCCTGACTCTTTCCGAATCTATGGTACAGAATTTCAAGTGAGCAGAAGAGAGTTCATGATGGTACTAGCAAATGTGAACAAACTTCTCATCCGAGCAACGTACAGTAATGGGCAGGAGGCCATCTACAGGTAACTAAACTAAATGTTTACCTTTTTAAGAAGTCATGAATGCTGCTAAAACATACATATGAATTAAGCATATTGTTGGCTTACAGTTATATTATAAAACTTGTTTAAGATGTTTTAATAAAATGATATTCCAGCACCAAGTCATTTAAATAAAGTAACAGCTTTAGTATGTGCAGAGCCTTGGAAACATCAGAGAGGGTTGACTAGAGTCAATAATTTATAGAGCTATACCTTTATCTTCACTGTCAAAAGACAGTACTACATGGCTAGCACAATAAGCACACATCATTTAAAATCTCTACTGGTTCCCAGAACCACTAATTTACATTTAATGAAACAACAATAATTAATATGTGTTAATTTGGGGAAGGGTGAATGTCATGCTTTAAATTAAAAAAAAACTGGGACCCTCTCATCCTACTAAATTTTCTATATTTAATGCATCAAATGGAACCATATATGTTAGGGAAAAGTAACTTGTTTAATTTGAAAATAATTATTAGTAGCATATGCATAAAAGTAATCTAGTACAGGAAGGAGTTGTCGCTACAGGGCAGAACAGTTTAGTGGGCCTTGTTGACACCATGCTTACCAGACACATCCTCCTGTGTCAGAAAATGGAGGTCAAAGAGGAAGAACTACCCTTTTCCAATCACTATATTAAAGTGTTACAAGAAGCAGACATTAATTTCATGAGCCAATAATATAGATACATAAATAAGATAACTTTGCTACAAAGGCTTCTGCCCAGCAACTAGAGGCAACTAGGAGATCCATAGGGACTGTTAACTCTATGGGGCTGATTTACTTACCCACGAACGGGTCGAAATGAGTCCGATTGCGTTTTTTTCGTAATGATCGGTATTTTGCGATTTTTTCGTATTTTTTGCGATTTTTTCGGATTCTTTACGAATTTTTCTTTACCAATACGATTTTTGCGTAAAAACGCGAGTTTTTCGTAGCCATTACGAAAGTTGCGTAAAATCTGGCGATTTTTCGTAGCGTTAAAACTTGCGCAAGAAGTTGCGCTTTTTTCGTAGCGTTAAAACTTACGCGAAACTTTGCACCTTTTAAGTTTTAACGCTACGAAAAATGCGCAACTTTTCGCGTAAGTTTTAACGCTACGAAAAAAGCGCAACTTTTTACGCAACTTTCGTAATGGATACGAAAAACTCGCGTTTTTACGCAAAAATCGTATTGGTAACGAAAAATTCGTAAAGAATCCGAAAAAATCGCAAAACATACGAAAAAGTCGCAAAATGTTCGTTTTCAAGTCGGAACTTTTCCAATTCGGGTCGGATTCGTGGGTTAGTAAATCAGCCCCTATGGGTCCCTACAGTATTTTTGCACATTGTTGTATCCTAACATAGAGAGGTAGACCCCTCACCCCAGAAACACTGATGTGATGCCCTGGTGTATGTGAATCCTTGTTGTGCTGGATTGGGTTATGTGATGTTGCATAGGTGGTCTGCACTATTGCAAGGTTAATTGATTATATTTTAAGGTGCAGCCTATCTTTTCTACATTTCTTAATGTGCATTAAAGTCTCATAAACCAGCAGCATCTTCAAAAACTACTTTACCATGTGCCAAACAGCTGTGATCAATTTCACCAAGGCAAAAATCACACAAAAAGAGAAATAAAGAGAACCAGTGTGTTTAAAGACATGCATCCATGAGCTATTTGCAACAGTTTTTTGTTGCTTTGTGTTTTTTCATCTATTCTATAGTCTGTGTAAATGATTGAGAAGTAAAATTGATACACAAAATATTTTTATTGATATATTTTTATTTTGTACATCTATCCCTCATTACAGATCTTATATTGCACTTAATTGAAATGCACTCTTTTTAGAGAGACAAACAAGTCCGATGCTGTGCTTTTAAATGAACTGTGCTGGAAACTGTTAAACACATTAAATCTGCATTTTCTAAATGGCAAAGTCTAATGAAAATTGGAAAAGCTCACTGAATACAAATGCACAGTCTTGCAGTATAAAATGCTTTTGTGTGTAGCAGTTTCACATTGTGCCAAATTATATTAAACATAAGAGGACAAATAGCAGCTGTAGCTGAAAAGCTCAATTCGAGAATTTAACTGCCTATTTTCTTTGAATATGTTGAATTGTCAACTGCAGTGTTTTCACATTGTATTGATGTTTCAATCATTTTTAATGGTTGGAGGGAAGTGATACCAGAAATGAAAGTTTCTTCCTTTTTTAATTCATGTGTGTCTCGGTAATGTTGTGTTACTCTTACAAATTATTGTGGCCAAGCAAATTCTTTGCAGAGCATAATAATCATGCATTTCTCTGTTTATAGCAGCCAATTTTTATTTGATAATATCCAGCAATATCTTTTGCAAAGGGAGAATCATAAATGCTTGTTTAAAACTAAATATTGGAATTATAATATATAATAATCTTAGAAATTATTTTTCTTCTTAACTTAAATATTTGAAATCAAATGCATGTCTTATGACTTTGGGTGTATTGAATGGTATTACTCAATGCAGGTGCTCCATTGTTTTTTTATTTTACCACTTTCTGTGTTAATCTTTAGTACTGTGAAATGCTACAACCTGGATATTATCTCATGGAGTCCCTGGCACAAATAATTGTTTCTAGCTCCAAATGCACCATAGCTTCAGTAAGCTTCTACCCTTCTCTTTCAAACCAAAATTCAGTAAACATAGGGACCATTCTTTAAACCCTGGGAGCAAGTGCAAGCATCATGAGGTGCATGCCAGCCCTAAGGCAGGCAGTAAAGACAGAACTCTGTTGCAGCCTGTGCCTACTGCTTCACCCTAACTTGGTCATCATTTGCACCATGTGCAAAACAGCCATTTGCGAAAAAAAAATTCTCTACACAAACTTTATAAATGACCCCCACAATGTTCTTTCTTCAGTACCCTCCAGTAGCGATGGGCAAAATGTATGGACGGATTCGGAGCAATTTTATGCGTTCGGCCACTGGCGGATTGTTTTGCGAAATGGGTGAAAAAATTTGCCACTGAAAAATTTGCTTGTCCAAAAATGTCCAAAAATTGTTGCCTGCGTCAAAAAAGATGTGGGTGTCAAAAGAAAAGTTACACGTCAAAAGAATAGTCACGGGCATCAAAAGAATTGTCGCGGGTGTCAAAAGAATTGTCGCAAGCATCAACAGAATAGTCGGATGTCAAAAGAATTGTTGCGGGTGTCAATTTTTTATGCCGCGCAACATTTTCGGTAATTTTTTGCCGTTTTGCAGATCTTTTAAAAGATTCACAAATTTTATGGTGAGGCGAAACGGGACAGATTCGCCCATCACTACCCTCTAGTGTCACTGTCATGTAGAAATGCAAAATGTGATTAGCACTTTCCTTCCAGCATACAGTGCACAAGCTTCACCTAAGCTGTCTCACCACAGCTCCCATAGGGTCCCTCACTAACCTGCCTCTGAATACACCAATCCCTAACTGGCACACAAATTCCTGGGATCCTGCCCCAAATTACTGACATCTGGTCGGAACCACAGGCTGCCCTTACTGGCTAGCACAGCTACCTCCTACTTTTGAAGTGGACCTGGTACTGTGTTTAGTTCTAGCAAGGTGTGGCTTTCCATCTAATCTAACTCTGCAGTCTGTATTGCTTGAGGTTGATATCATCACACATAAGAGAAAATCCCTGACTACTGCATTTCCTTATTTAGGTTGCTGAAGGGGAATTCTCCTGCAAGCCAACCTCAAAGGGTAGTTGCCATCTGCTTGCTGACTTGAATATTGTCTAACTATTTACATTCAAAATAAAGTATATTTCACCTTGTTACAGATGTATACTCTGGCATATGTTACATTTTAAACAAGAGGCCAAATTCTTTATCAGAAATCCGAGCTGAAATTATGAAAACAAAAATCAGACTTTGGGTGACCTTAAGTTATAATGATCATATTTGTTCCTTAAGTCATAATGATCATATTTGTTCTTCATTATGTATGATTTTCATTCACTTTCTACAGCCTCATAGAACACCAGAGGCTATCTTGTGACAATTAAAGAGACCTGACATCCCAAGAAATAATTCCAAACTATCTTCTATTGTGTTAGTCAAGCAAAATAAACTTTAATTACACTATATAAATTAGTTACATCTTGTTTCCTTCACTCTTGGAATACAATAAGTTGGGACAGGCAATATATGATAGCTGAAATTTTTAAATACCTTTGTTATACAGATGCTTTAATAAAAAGCATTTGGGTTTCACATGTTTATGTCTGGATGACAGGTGTATATGGAAAGTTCAGAATATGAATTCTGTGCCAAATAATGAATATGCAAAAATTATTTCTCTAATCCTGTGTTTCACTCCAGTTACTCTCCTTTATTCTCTACCTACTGAGCTTGGGTGACATTAGCTCTTCATCAGCCCTTGTGCCATTACCGTTTAAATGGTCTCATGGATTGCTCCTAATTAAGCCCTTGGGCTGCTATGGTTTTTTGTAAATAACATCCACCTATTTATGATCTGCATGTGTGCTCAGTGCAAAAGATCAGCTGGGTCAGTGGAACAATGTTAACATTGTCATGAAACAAAGTTAAATGGGTTTAGCTTAAACTTTTACAATGATTAAGGGCTTTAACCCTAGAACATCCTAGAACTTTTCCGCTAGCATCACTTTTCCGGCAAAATATATCTAATTTTAATATTATAAAAATGTTATTTTTCCCTTTATAGACTAAGTTCTGTTACACTTGAAGTAGCTGGAGATCCCTCTTCGTCTGGAAAGACAGCATTTAGTGTGGAGCTTTGTCAGTGTCCTTCAGGATTCAGTGGAACATCCTGTGAAGTGAGTAGCATAATATAAAAAAGCTGGTTGATTACGAGGGGGATTTAAAAAATAAAATAAAATAAAATAAAAAAGGCTTTCTATTTGCTTCTGCAAACTTTAAAAATCCCCCAGGTTATAGACAGAATATTTGTTAAATTTTTACTGTTTTTCCTCCAAATGAAATCTAACAATAATTAAGGATATATAGTAGTAGACATTTAAACCATTTAATAGCAGTTAATTATTTAAGTAATTCTTTACATTTCCTGTGGAATAAACAACATTCTGTAATAAGATTTTGGTAAAGCTGCAGTTTTGATTTTTGACTCTCATGTTTCTTCACCTTAAAGGAATGGTTCACCCTTAAACATTTACCCCCATATGTAATAAGAGGCACTAAGTTTTCCCAGGAGCAGTAACCCATAGCTTTTGAACAGGTGACCAATAAATTCTACCCCCCCCCCCCACACACACACACAGTATGTTATAGAAATGCAAATTGTTTCAGAATTAATAAGGGAAGGCCTGAACTCCTAGTTTGGAAATACATCTTTGTCGTACTGGCATCCAGATACTTTAATGTGTGTTTTATCACCCCATCAGTGCTTATACTAGGTGGGCAACCATAAAGGAAATGGCTCTGTATTTGTGTATACATTTTACAGTTGTTGTAATGTATCTTTTGTATGAGAATTCTCTTTCTGAAAAAATGTGGTGGATTATACAGTAAATTCATCACAGAAACACAACTATATATTAATTACCCAAGTGCAAATTGCTTATTCATAAATACCAAATTTTCATTTCAGTAGTTTATTTTCTAAATGCTTTTATTTAAGTATACTAAATTGCAGTCTGTATGGCTGCATAGAAACATATGTAATGTAAACTTTAGGCTAGATGTTGCTCATTTAAATGGAATACTAGCTACTTTATTACTGTATATACTCGAGTATAAGCCTAGTTTTTCAGCACCCAAAATGTGCTGAAAAAAGGCACCCTCGGCTTATACTCGAGTCGGGTGCCATGGGTCCCTCTAGACTAGCACCCTCTCTCCTTTGTGTGCAAATTAGGCCACCTGCAACCAGACCCTCCAGTGCCCTGGCCTAGGCTCCCACTAGCAATACTTATTCCCCCTTACATCCCTCCGGGACTGGGTCTGCTGCCAGTTTGCCAATGTGCAATGAGCGTGGGGTAGTACTCATATTGTTTTTGTTGACCCTCTTCTCCGCTTACAGAGCTAGTTTACTGTTTTTCTTTGAAATAAATATTGAATAACATATACCCCACCGATGCCTCAATTAATGTAATTTTATTGGTATTTATTTTGATTATTGAAACTTAGCAGAAGCTGCTGCATTTCCCACCCTAGGCTTATACTTGAAGTTTTTCCAGTTTTCTTAGGTAAAATTAGGTACCTCGGCTTATATTCGGATCGGCTTATACTCAAGTATATACGGTAGTTTCATGTGGTGTTTAACCCCGAGATACAGACATATTCAAAAAATTAAAGAGTATGTTTTCTGTTAGGATAAAGTTACTCTTGGATCATACAAATTGAAAGAAAATAAAAACCCTCCGCTTAATATTCTTTGCTTTTCTTGTCACAATTGTATAGTAGAGTTGCCCTGAGCCCTAAAGAGACCTTTTTGTAATAGCCATGCCTCACAGAGTGTAATATAACATCCCAAGATGCATTATTTCACAAAGCTGTACAAATTGTGCCATTTATATAGATACCAGGAGCACTGAGCTGTCAGTTTTACTTTTCTGTAAGCTGTCTTCTCCCCTGCTTGACTGTCAAAACAATAATCTGTATTCTGTACCCTTTCTCTGTATGTTGTTTTAATGCATTTGCATGATGTCTCAAAATATAAATTGTAATAAACCACTTAAAGACATGACAAGGGGACTTCTCAATTGACTCTTTGCCTTGATGCACCCCACTGACCCCCCTTGTTACATACCTTAATTAAACATGAGGTGACAGAGATGGGGTAAAATGGCCACAGTATTTATTCACATTTTATCAAATAAATAGGACCTTGCCAGCTTCACCCCAAGGCAATACTCTAAAGCCAGAATTCCATAAGAGATCGCTACTGTGCTCTGCTGTTCCTCACTGAAGATTTGAATTTTACATCCATAGTTGCCATTTGAAATCAGCACTATGTCATTATATGCGGCGCTGATTATTAGACTGCCTCTACCTACAAGAGGATGGGCCCAAACTCTGCTACCAGCAGGGGATGCATGTCCCACCATGAGAGAAGTTCAGCAGCCCTGCTGTCGATCCTGAATTTGCAGTGTCTCGATGATAGGAAATCCAAGCAGGCTGTCAGTTAGCACAAGCAGTAGTAGCAGCTATATCACTCAACCCACTGTGCAGTCACAGGAGAGAATATCCTTTCTCCCTCTGCTAAAACTAAAATTACCTGTGCAGTACTCTGGCAAGGACCTACCGCTGTTGTGACAGATAAAAATTAAAATACATTATCATATATCCACTGTTTTGATCCAGAGAGAGGCAAAAAAAAAAATTTGTGAAAACACATACAATTCACAGAATACGGCTACTGCACAACTTATTTGACACAACTGTGACTTATTTAATGCAACCGTGACTTTATTTGAAACAACTGTGACTTTTTCTCACTCAGCAAATTTTTGCAAAAAGATTCACCAATTGCAAAATGTAGACATTTGCAGGGAATCCATGCCTGGTGAGAAAATTTGCTCATCACTAATTTCTTGGTTTCTTGGCTATTTATTAATTCTCAGCTATTCAAGGGAGTTGAATACAAGGATTAAGAAGGCTAAACATATAGACATGATGCTGGAAGGTGTGTTTTACTTTACACACAGTTCATGCTGGAGGTAAAGTAGGAACTACTGTACAAATCTGTCTATTCATAAAAAATAAATTCACAATTACAAACAGTTTGAAACAATTATATTGAACATTTATAAACTATATGTCACCCTTAAGGGCCAGGGCACATGGAGGGCTCTGCTGCTCTCAGCCTTCATTTTTTTTTCGGGCTGAGAGAAGCGGATCTGCTCCCTTCTCCAGCTCCGTTGATCTGCACTTAAAAAGTACAGCTTCCGCTCGCATGCAGACATATAGAGCACAGTGGAGTGGAGGTCGGCCCCAAAATGCCTGATTTTGCACTTTATATATTAAAATATTAGGAGGATGCATAAGTGCAACATTTTAAATGTTGTTGCACTAGAGCAAATTTTGTAATAGGTAGTAAATCAATGTGCATGCATGCCTTAAGTTATCTGCTACAAGATAACTTAAGGCTATTGTTAAACAAATCTCCCAAAACATTTAAATAAAGAAAATAAAATGGCTTTTCTATAAATTATATGCAACCATACCATAGAAAGGTGAAGGAGATAAAAACAAACAAGATTACATTTTTTGTGCCAACATCTTTTTTTAACATAAAATAATCCACAAAAAAAACTTTCTGCAGCAACTAACAGTTATAGACTATTTTTGTTTTTTTTTAATGGTAGCACAACACATCCAAAGGTTGGCAGGCTGCTATCTTCCTACGAACAAGCAGATTTCTTTATATAGCAAAATAGGTAGAACAGCAAAGGTGTTTCAGCTTGAATCCTCTGTAACTAAAGACAAACACAGGATAAACTTCAACAAAAGGTGGTTAAACCTTTTGAAATGTTAGTGTTTTTAACTTTGGCACCCTTTGCATATTTAGTGTGTGCACCTTTCTTTATCAGAACTGATATAGTTAGCACCATTAAATAGTATTTATAATCAGCTGAATGTTGCCAAAATGAAGTAATTATGGCAGACTGATTACCTTGTTTTCTGTGGATGCTTTCTTAGTTTTTTTTCTACTTTTCCTTATCTACTTTTATTTTTCTTGCTAATATTAACCACTTGCACTATTCTTCAACATCTTTTTGTTGCTCTTTTTCTTACTCTAGAAGACAGATCAAGCTTATGCTCCTCTAAGTCTTTTACCTACAAGTGGTACAAAGGTTAGTTGGAAAGTATGGCATGCATTTCGATTGTTCTGACTAGTAAAAATTGCATTTGTATTTTTGTCCCATGCCTTACTGAGGTACTTATTAGAGAAACTTAAAAAGCATGCTGTTTTTTTCACGGTATTAAGTGATATGGAGGAAAGGCTAAACAGAACAAGGCCTGATCATTATCACTGACTCACCAGTTAATTTGTCAGCTATGACCTAAATCTTAGTGCTTTACACAATTTTGTTTTTTGCAGTCCTGTTTACCAGGAAATAGACGAGTTAATGGGACTCTTTTTGGTGGAAGCTGTGAACCATGCCGATGCTATGGCCATACTGATAGGTGCCATGATGTCACAGGAGAATGTTTGGTAAGTAACCAAATCAAATGCTGCTTTATTCATTCTTAAAATACCTGCTATTATTTTTTATTTTACTATAAGATGCAAATGCAGAAACTAGGCTATATTTTATGCTTTATTACATCTTTTCTCTGTGGGGAAATTACATTTGGAGATTGTTTTTAAAGAATTAAACTAAAATTTCCATTAAATATACAGCTTAGAAATACGCCCTATGGCTCATTTTCATGGTTTTCAAAGGTTTTTAAACCACATAAAAAACTTATTTTCTCTAAAACCATGGATGATTTATTAAAACAACCTTTTAAAAAAAGCACAAATGAGAAAAAATAGAAACAATTTTTTGGTTTGACGCACAAATGAAAGCCCGAAAACCTTTAAAACCCCAAATTAAAACTGGCCAATTGAAAAAGGACAGCTGCCATTGACTTCTACATGACCTCAGCAGGGTTTTCACATTTTGTATTGATTTTATTTCTAAAATTAATAAGTCTATCTATGTCATAATAATCTATATAAATCCTGTGCTGTCTTCGTTCTGTTCCTGCTATTGGCTTTGTTCAGATCCCACATATGTGTCTAATAAATCTTACTTATTTACCTCAAACGACTTTCAGTATCTAAAATTTCCATAACACATCTCAAGTTTTTTTTATGAGCTAAAGGGGGAAGGGGGACACAACCAAAGGTTGGGGCTCTAAAGGGGGCCTGCACTGAAAAGAATGACAACCACTACTCGAAAATATAGTGACAAATAGTTGTAAGGGGATGGATCCAGAATTTGTTACTGCCGGTTTACTGTTACTGTCAGTTTAAAATTGTCAAAAATCTTGATGTTACATTAGCATATACTGTAATAATCTCGATCCTAACGTATTAGCATCATAATGATCACAACCACTACTCTAAAATATAGTGACAAACAGTTGCAAGTGGATGGATCAAGAATTTGTCACTGCTGGTTTACTGTTACTGTTGGTTTGAAATTGTCAAAAATCTTGATGTTACATTAGCATATAATGATCTCTATCCTACTGTACTGTATTTAAAACATATAGCTAAGTGAAGAATGGACCTGATATGTTTGGAAAGGACTGAAAATCTGATAAAAGAGATACTGTTGCAGATCTAGTGTTGACCTATGCACATTAAAATTCCACAGAATTATAAGTAGCCTGGCTTGCATGTTAAAAAGCGAATAACTGTCATTGTGAAATACAATATCTTATGCATTTTATTTAAAGTAAGAAAACATGTGACTACTAATAATGGAACATTTTATATTAGAGGTGCTCATATGAATAATTTTTGGTGGTTTGTTTATGATGGGTTTGTTTTCAATGGCTTTTTTGCTAAAACTTGAAAATTTGATCCATGTCTGCTTCAAGGGAGATTTTGCTCTAATGATTTTTAATAAAATATCATTTTTCTCCATAACTTTACCCAAAATGATTATGTGCCTAAACCAATTCTTCTTGTCACCTTACTATTGCCTGCAGTTAAAGAACAGCCCTTTTTATCATGGATATAATGCACAAAAAACAGTTTTGCCAAATAAAGATGTACAGTGGGCTTGCAGATAAGTTAAAATGCAACTGATTCCAGAATAAACATTGCCACACTGTATTTAATTCACAGGGCTGCTGTAAGTTCTCATAAAAGCTAGTCAAGGCCTCAGAATATATGAATGTATTTGAGCTTAATTAAAAAAGCTGTCTGTGACATGTCCTCTGCTGAAGGAATATACAATTGAAGTTGTTTAACCATTTTATTTGGAAGATACATGGTAACAATGGTACCCATGATAATCGTTGTTTCACATAACATTTGGGTTGTAGCACATTCTCTTGTGTATGAAATATTCTTATTTTGCATAGATGTAACTGTGGCCCCATGTTCTGAGTCTTGAGCAACGATCTTTAGCACTGTTGAATGCTGCTTTCTAAATATGTGTTAATAAAAGAACACCAGGTTTTCCCTGTAAGGGCAATGGCACAAAACAATATTTCAAGCATTTTAACTTAGTGTGCTCACTTGACAAGCCATCATTGTTTGAAAAGGTACCAGGCAGCATTTCAAGAACAGGTACCTGCCACTTTCAGGCGACTGCCATTCCAGTAAATGAAGAAGTGATTTTGAGTGTTTTGCCCCCTGCCCACAGAGCTATAAAGCTCCCAGCTGGCAAAAAGTTTAAAATCACCCCACGTGCCATTGACTTAATAAACAATGTCTCGTTCTTCTTTAGTGCTCAAAGGAATTTTCTATTATCTATTTTAGGAAACATTTTCTTCCTAAATTCATTGTGTGGTCTGGATATGAATCCTACCTTGCACATGAGACATGTCTATTTTTACTATCTAAGAATCCTCGTTCTATTATTAAGTGCTGATATGCTTTAATTATTAGGTGACGGGGAATTTGACAGATTCTGCAATTCACACCCTTCAGTTCAGTACCAAAGTTATAAGCTGTAAACTAAATAAAAAAGATTGGTTAAAACTATATATAGAAAAAAAATGTAATGTTTGGCTGAAGAAGGAATGAATCTGAGACATAGATCTGATATATGTTACACAGAATTTGCCACAATTGCTTCTCACAAAGAGTAATAACCTATAGCACAAATTTATTTTGTTGTTTAAGGGTACAGCATAAAAAAACTCACAACACAAGCATTTAGTAAATGTATAGTTAAATACAAAGTTTCATGTTTTTGTCTGCTAATTAGTATAATGCATATTTGTCTTTTTTTTCCAGGACTGCAAGCATAATACCTATGGCAGATATTGTGATTATTGTCTGCCAGGTTTCTATGGCAATCCCTCTGAGGGCACTGCTGAAGACTGTAAGCCATGCTCCTGTCCTTTGACCATCGATTCTAATAAGTAAGTACTGATAGAGAAAGCAATTTTGCATTGACCTTAAAGCTTTATTAATGGAAAGATAATTGTATATAGTATATCTGAATAAAAAATAATCTTCTGGTAAGAAGCTGGAATTTAATACTGAAGTCAGTGCTTATATGAATAGCACACATTAGTTATTTTTATGACAAATGTATGTTGTTATTGCTGTAAGCAAGTGAAAGTAGCAAGTTTAGATTTTTAACAAGTGAAGGAGTGTGTGTCTGTTGTTGATCTTCCCTCATCTAACATGTTTATGATAACAAGGGACAGAATTTAAATAATTTAAAGAAACTGTTACTTTCAACATTTATAAAGAGTGTATTTGCTTCAAAAGCTCTTATATAGTGAATAATGCATCCCAATTGTAAAACTTAAGGATATCATAAGTTACCAAGAAGTTCCATGACCAAATGAATTAGCCCAGGGCCCACTGATTCTAGGGGCCCACTGTGTTTGTACTAACTTTACCCAGCAGTCTTTCTCATTCATCTCTTCTAACTGTCCTGCCTTAAGGTGGCCATACATGCACCGATTAATATCGTACGAAACCTCGTTTTGTACGATATTCGGTGCGTGTATGGTATGTCGGCGAGTCGACCGATATCGCAGAAAGCTGCTGATATCGGCCGACTCGCCGATCGGGCCAGTTGGAAAATTTTGATCGGGCGCCATAGAAGGCGCCTGATCAAAATCTCCCTTCAGAGCTGAATCGGCAGAAGGAGGTAGAAATCCTATTGTTTCTACCTCCTTACCTGCCGATTCAGCCCTGAATGGCCACGTGTATGGGTGGGGGGGGTAACAAATAAATCTTTGCTCAGAGCCTACCAATGTCTTAAAAGGGCCCCAATTAAGTCAAAGGCTGGCTAGTTTTATAAAGGTGATGGAACACCCAGGTGAGTTAATGTCCTCACATATTACAACAGCGGTTACATTAGGCATTATTATACATCTAAATAATGTTAATACCCTCCTGCTCCTTATGAATACAGTCCTGCCAAATGCAGGCAGTGCTGTATTCTTTGAAGCAGCTGCAGGTCTCTGTGCTGCAAAATGGAGCATAAAGGTTTGCACTATTCAGGGACAGAGGAAGGCCATGTGCAAAGTGCAAAAAAAATGTCCATTTGCAATTGTTTTGCACTTTGCACACTGCCTTCTCAGAAGTAAATGACCCCTTATGTTTGTATAAAATCTTTAAATAAATGAAATTATCAATGTTCAATGCACAGTAACAAATACAAGACCTATTTTATAGTAAATACATAGGTAGATTTGCCAGAATAAGGTATAAATTGCACACTACCACATATCTTTGCTTTCATTATTTAACTATTATTAGCCTGTTTAAAGCTATCTTCTGACTGGTTGCTATTGGCAATGAAATATATGCAATTTGGCAAATATGTTAGTAAATGAGCCCTGCTGTGTGTTATCTGCCCATACTAGTTTCTAAAGAACGTGCTTTACACAGTATTACAGCAACTCATCTGAATCTTTGATGCTATTCCATTGTGTAAATGAATGGGTAGAAAACCAGGAGTTAAACATTAGGCAACCTTTCCTTGTTTTACAGCAGGCATCACAAAACACACATTGAGGAATAATGAGTGAAAAATATGTTTGATTGTTTTTTCGTAGCTAATAATTTTTTCCAAATTCACTTACCCGAATAAAATGACTAAACTAGCAGATTATTAATAATAAATGGTGCAGGAAATGTTACCCAGAAAGAGCAAACATTTATTTTTCATTATTGCGCCTGTCAAACATAAATGGATGAATTTCAATTCTAGACATTGCTGGATGGGTGCACTGACCTCCTTAATAAAGAAAAAGGGACAGCAGCAAGATTTCTGCTGCAGAAGAAACAAACCATATTGATAACCTTAACTATTATTTGTACCCCTGCTCTATGTAACCTGTGTCCACAAAGCACATGATTATGAGAGACTACATTTCTGCATTTCCTCCAGTTTTATAGATGTGATAAGCAAACCTCTTCAGTTTGTTAAGTGAAATCAAATAATGGACAATAAACCATTATTAAAAAGAAACACAAAACTTTTCATTATTCAATAAATTGCTATGCAGTACATACATGAAAATTATGTGTATGACTTCCTGTGTAGTCCATAATGCTTCATTAAAAATACAAATTTTCCATTTTATAAAGTACTGGGGTAAGACACTTTGCAAGTCACATGACTAAGGGGGTGGGAGCAAGCACCCTACAGTTTGTTATTTCCACTATTCTTCACATATTCCAGGCTGTAATTTAGGTACAGGCACTGAAAATGATGAACTAGTAAAGCACATTAATTCAGCTTAAAAACCTCCAAGTCATTGCTTTGCTAAAAAGAAATATTTGTCAGGCAACAGCTGTCACCTGCCAACCACATTTAATGTTGCCACTTTTACAACTGCCGCCTTTAGATTCAGGCAATGGGAGAATTACAATTAGTAAATAACTATTATCTCCCAGATAATATATCCTTGGTGTGTGGCTAATTGTATTATATGGTTTTATTTAAAATATAGCTACAATATACTCAAGAATTAAAGTATTCTTACCTATTTGTAAAGAGGCCTCCTTTAAGTGAATGAAATGCAAACACAATGTAAAAGATAGTTCTTTTTAGATAATATTTTCTTTATTATTATTATTATGATACAGTGTTTTTCGTGCCTGAGAACAGGAAGGTTCTGTAGTGTCAGGGTTAAAAACCAGTTCTTGCTTAATTAGATTTCCAATAGGAAATTCACCATAACATTAGTTTGAAGTATGATGACGTGCACCCAATTTGCTGTGATCAAATTTTTTATTTTATTTTGGAAGTAAATAAGTTAATAGGGGAAAAAAGGAAACCGTTTAATAAATACAAGTCAGAGGGGACAGAGGCTGCATTTAACGAATATAAACACAAGCTTTGTAAAACAGCAATCCAGAAGGCTAAGATAGAAAACGAGGAGCGCAATGCAGCAGAGGCTATAACTAGCCCTAAAATATATTTATAGTAAACAGATGCAAGTAGAGAGTGTTGCTCCATTGAATTATGGTAACAGTTTGATTATAACTGATACAGAAAAGGCAAATATGCTAAACCAGTGAATGCAGTAGAGGAGCCTGAGTGCCAAGAGGCCAAGAATATGGTACATAAAGGGTTACACAAGATTAATGTGAACAAGGCACCTGGGCCAGATGGAGTACACCCTCGGGTACTGAGAGAGCTAGTTTTAACCAGGCATCTGTTTCTGATATTCTCAGACTAACTTTTATCTGGTATGGTGCCTAGGGATTGGAGGAAAGCTGATGTCATTCATATATTTAAAAAGGGAGTAAGATCTCAGCCTGGAAATTATAGGGCAATAAATTTGATATTGTAATCATATTGTGCGTGGTGACATCACTGCACATGGTGGGATGAATTTAATGCGCGATTCTCTGTCCAAGAGTTTATAAAGTGTATACAAGTGTAATGTTTTTACATCGTGCTGTGGACAGCCTGGAATGATAATTAAAGGGGAACAATCATGAAAAATGTTTTTAGCACTATAACAAAGTTATGGCTAATTATTGAAGCAGCATCCAATCCCCTACCTTCCAGAATCTCTGGCTCCCTGGTCTGTGTCAGTGACGCAGAAATGTGTGAGTGACAGAGCAATGTGAAAGCTGATTTGCTGTGGCATGTTATGAGGCCCCATTCCTCAACAGCACAAATGTGCAAAGGAAAAGTAAAGGAATTAAGCCGGCTGGGCTGGGTGCTGATGAAGCTGCATATGTACATATAATAGTAAAGCAGCTTATTGTTTATATCATTTATATCCACATATACACAGCACTTCAGGATCTTTTGATTTGGGTATTGAGCTGCTCATCAACAGGTTTACAGCAGCTGCCAGTCACCCTCCTGCAGTTTATACATGCAGATACAAATCATACTTCAATAGCCAGATACAGGTGTAACAATAGTGTGTATAAAAGAGACTTCCCTCCCATACCAGTGGCACTGACACATCAACTGCAGCAATATTACAGACCTCTGCATATGCAACTGTGTGTGTGAGTGTGTGTGTGTGTACAGGCACATAGATTCCTGTATGTTGGATTCACAGACACCTATGTCTCTCCGTCAAAGCTCTCCTGTAGACTGACTAGACAGGCTTTCAGTCTTCTTTATTAGCCAGCTGAGTCTAACCAGGCCTACCTGGTCAGTCTGTAGCATTTACTCTGCTATAGCCAGTCCATGTTGGTTATATATTCTGCTATCAATTAGCTTGCATACATATACAGAGTGTCTATGTTACTGCGCAAACAGTAGTGCAAGTTACAGTTCCTGCAACATTTATGTATAAGTTATACAAAAGATAAATTGTAGTTTTATGGGAATGTATAAGTGGATGCCCTAAAGTAATTGTTTAACTACAACTATGTTTCAAATTGCTGGGCCTTTGTGCTTAATAATTTGATTGCTGCTGTTCAAAAAAACATGTGGCTTCTTTCATGTTTTTCTCATAAATAACCAAGAAATAATGTTCTATGCAGGAGCGGTCCAAGCTGACCGGGCGCCCTAGGCAACCCGGTTGGCCACCTCGCCCCTGCACCTTCCCCCCCCCCCTCATGGCGTGCATGCGCAGTTGGGGGGGGGGGTGCCATGTAATGGGTTATTGCCCCCACTGCTAATGACAAGCAGCGGGGGCAATGGCAAAGGGGGAGGACTAGGGGTAGGCAGGAGAGGCTCCTGCCCGGCACCCCCTAATCATTGCGCCCTAGGTAGCTGCCTCTTTTGCCTACCCCTAGTTCCAGCCGTGCAGACTAGAGGTCGTAAAAAGTACATATGTGGCCTGCAAGCTTTCAATAGAGATGTAGCGAACTGTTCGCCGGCGAACTGTTCGCCATTTTGGGTTCGCCGCGTTTTTTTTTTTGCGCCGCGTTTTTTCGCCTCGGTTTTTTCCGCCGCGTTTTTTTCGCTTCGGTTTTTTGCCTTTGCGTATACATAGGAATAGCTTGCGGTTTTTTTTGGCGTTTTTTTTGGCTGTTTTTTTTTGGCGTTATTTCTTGGCGTTTTTTTTACAAAGTATTTTTCAGAGAAATTTCTGCTTGATCCCCCTCCTGCATGCCACTGTCCAGGTCGTGGCACCCTTTAAACAACTTTAAAATCAGTTTTCTGGCCAGAAATGGCTTTTCTAGGTTTTAAAGTTCGCCTTCCCATTGAAGTCTATGGGGTTTGCAAAGTTTGCGAATATTCGCGAGTTTTGCCGAAAGTCTGCGAACGGGTCCGCGAACATTTTTGGCAATGTTCACTACATCCCTAGCTTTCAATGAAACAGACCCGTATTAAGCCATTCCTGCTCCCTAATCCATAATTGCAGTATTTAGCATCCTAAACTAAGACAACCCTACAATATAAAATGAAAAAAATAACATGTTGTTTATAGGCTTGCTCTTATTTGTGCTTTCATTTTTAAAGCTATGATTTAATGACTGTTTTCCTTCTTAAACTATCATATACTTTTGCTTGAATGTAAGTTTTTTTAATGTAGATATACAAAGATAGCAATGACAGTAAATTACAATTAGAATCATAATGAGTGTGAGAATATAAGCATACTTACAGTACCAGCTGCATATTTGTTCTCTAAAACATGAATAAATGAGGAACTCTTTCAATGCAAGCAATAAAGATTTCATTTTCAGATAATGCAGCTGACAGATAATAAAACTGTTTCAGACAAACTCAGATGGCTAAAACTGTGCTTAAATTCTTTGTCTATACTTGGCATTCAGACTACTCTTCTAAATACATCATAGAACAATAATCTGTGGTTTCCATCATTCACAACCAATTGCTTTTGGTGCTTTGTAAAGCTAAATCATGATACAGAGTAATATTTCATGTAGCCAAAACCTCAACCAAGCGTACTGACTTCAGGGCCCACAGAAACCAATATGGTTATTGGATCCCTTATCTGTTCCCATCATTTGGAGCGTTCTTGATATCAGATTTATAGATAAAGGATCCCATACCTGTGCACCAAAATGCTGTAACTAAAAATAATCATATATTAGAAAATGACACTGAGCAACCCACCTCCACTACACACCACCACAAAACTGATCCAGTGAGGATAGATAAATAAAACAAATCAGATATGTATTATAATATAAAAATATTCATTTTCAGTGCTGATAATGACTTTGCATAAAGGCTTGCTTCCTATAAAAATGATATATATATATATATTATTAAATATATACAGTATATATATATATATATATATATATATATATATATATATATATATATATTATATATATATTATATATAATATTATAGATATATTATATTTATATATATTTATATTTATTTATATATATTTATATATATATTATATTTATAGACACATAAAGTACTTGGGTAAGGAGATAACAATATGCCAGGCATCTCATAAATACTTTCAATGAGCAGTAAATGCACAACTGTAATTAACATATGAATTTAACAAAGGCTGATGCTAATTCAACTGTCAGAGCTTCACTCCTGAGTTGCTAAATCCCAGCCTTTATAATAGTAGACTAGACAACTGCTTTCATTACAGATGTTTTTACACCTAAAATCATTTGGGTGTATTGTGCACTCCAATGCATTGGTATTTCTTCTCATTGCCACATGGGTTATTTTAATGCACTGTATTCTGATGGTGGCCCTCAGGGCACAGACAAGCAGCTGCACATTCCTGTCTATTCCTTGCTCAACAGGAGCTGTGACAGTCTAAAGTAAGCCCTATCACAACATGCCATTGGGATCTTGCCATTCACTGTACTATATCCAGTGTCTGCAGAAATAGTAGAGCTAGTAGAAATAGTAGAGCAGACTATTGGCTAGAGCCATAGCTAAAAATGTGTGTAGGACTTAGAGGGCAGTTTTTCTTCTCCTTGTATCCAGTCTAATGTTTTGTGAGGAGAGCAGACAAATATGCTGCTAACATTTGTTTTCTTTCTTATTTCCTTTAACCTGATCTACTCTCATCAACAAAGCTTCAGCCCAACGTGCCATTTGGACAAAACTCGAGGATTGGTTTGTGATTCGTGTCGTCCTGGATATACAGGACAGCGCTGTGAAAGGTAGGATATCTTGTACTAAGTAACAATGCATTAATATACAGATTCAATCACAGACACGTTATATACAGTTGATATGTTTCCTAAATTGTTTGCTCATTGTTTATGTAGTCTTTACTACTACCAAATGCTTATAAATTTATAACACTGATAGGAAAGAAGCTTGTGCTATTAGCTTGAACATATCCTTATGATACAGCAAAAAATAAAGTAGGTATTAGGGGGCTGATAGGCTGACTTGTGAGCCTTTTGCACTTTTCTCGTAATTACTGGATGAAATGCAAATTTGAGTACAGGTATAGGATCCCTTGTACTGAAACCCAATGGCAAGAAAGCTCTGAATAACGGGAAGGCCATCTCCTATAGGGGCTGATTTACTTACCCACGAACGGGTCGAAATGAGTCCGATTGCGTTTTTTTCGTAATGATCGGTATTTTGCGATTTTTTCGTATGTTTTGCGATTTTTTCGGATTCTTTACGAATTTTTCGTTACCAATACGATTTTTGCGTAAAAACGCGAGTTTTTCATATCCATTACGAAAGTTGCGTAAAAAGTTGCGCATTTTTCGTAGCGTTAAAACTTACGCGAAAAGTTGCGCATTTTTCGTAGCGTTAAAACTTACGCGAAACTTTGCACCTTTGAAGTTTTAACGCTACGAAAAATGCGCAACTTTTCGCGTAAGTTTTAACGCTACGAAAAATGCGCAACTTTTTACGCAACTTTCGTAATGGATACGAAAAACTCGCGTTTTTACGCAAAAATCGTATTGGTAACGAAAAATTCGTAAAGAATCCGAAAAAATCGCAAAACATACGAAAAAGTCGCAAAATGTTCGTTTTCAAGTCGGAACTTTTCCAATTCGGGTCGGATTCGTGGGTTAGTAAATCAGCCCCATAGAGTTTGTTTTACTCAAAATATTTCTAAACTTTAAAAATGATTACCGTCTCTGTAATAATAAAACACTACCTTGTACTTGATCCTAACTAAGCTGCATGAATCCATATTGGGGGCAAATAGTCCTGTTGGGTTTATTTAATGTTCACATATTTTTTAGTAGACTTTTGGTATAGACAATTACATAAAGCTTCCCTTATACGAAAAACCCCAAGCATTCTGGATAATAGATCTGATACCTATATATGTTTTCCCCAATAACCCATAGCAGAGTAAACAATTGGGACCTACAATAAAATGAGTTTTAAAATGCTTATGTGCATGTTGAAGGCATGTTCTGCCTTTTGTCAGGTGAAAAATCAGTCTTTCTCATGTAAAACCTTTTCAAAGGAATGTGCAAATGTTACACCAGCTGGTGCTATTTCTCTCTAAACCAAATGGGCAAAGTAGTGTATAGTAACATATGGACATGTATAGTGTTGAATGAATACAGGTTATACTCTTTGAAGGACATTCTTTTATTATTGATTAGTATATAGAGAAATTTCAAACTTTCTTCTGGACAGCAATTTTTTGTAAAGTGCTTTTTGCAGAATGTAAGATACTGTACAGTTCAGGGGTACAAAAAGGCATGTTTTAGATTGTAAGCTCTTTTGGGCAGGGCCCTCTTCACCTCTTGTATCGGTTATTGATTGCTTTATATGTTACTCTGTATGTCCAATGTATGAAACCCACTTATTGTACAGCGCTGCGGAATATGTTGGCGCTTTATAAATAAATGTTAATAATAATAATAATAATGTTTACTTCATACTTCCAATCACAAATCGATAATAGTAATAAATATACAGCCTTCCTTAATCCAACAGATAAATACAAGGTTCATAGAAGTGATTGTAAAATTAGCACTTAACATAATATATTTCATACAACTTAATAAGTTTACAGTACTTGAACATTGATCCAGTAAAGAAACAGTTTTGTGTTGGCCCCTGGGGCCTGTATTACATTTATAATTGCAAAATATTTTATAATGCAAAGCAATTTATCTGTGACCACCTTCCAGTAATATTGTAAAAACATTTGCATAATTTGTGAATTTCAGTTGCCAGAAAACCATTTTTCATACAGTATACACCGGTGTTAATTTGAGCTGTTTTCATTTTGTTACCATTATTATAGGTCCTATTTTGTTTCAGAGTTGTGCAGTTTATAGCACCATTTGCTGTTTAATGTTTTGCTGTGCTGTTTTTATTAAGAGTTTTTCTGTGGTTAATGGGATACTCAAAATCCAGAACAATCTAGACTGATCAAATTCATTTTATAACTAAAAAAATGTTTTTGAAAGCACTTTTTTTTTTTTTTTTTCCATTAACATAGAATGGAAAAAATGATAAAGTTTATTTCAAACCCTTGAAAATACTAACATACATTATGCACTTATACGTCTTATTTGATAAACCTGAAAGATGGGATAGACAGTTTAACTGAAATACAAATTTTATTATATTATTTATAAATACATAGATTACGAACCATATACAGGGTCTTCTCGTTACTGCCTGGCCTATAGTATATACTGTAGAAAGGACAGGACTGGCCTGGCTTCCCTACAATGCACTCTGCACTTTACACTAGATTTTTTTTTTCAGCGCAAGTTGTAGGGTGCAGCCTTATCCCCCCCCAACAAAGTTATCTGTGCATGAGAACTTAGGGTTGTGCTCATGTGCCCCTTAGCACTCTTGCACATCTGCCTGGGGTCATAGCTAGGGATGAGCATATACAGATTTGTGGCAAAAATTTGCTGCTTCACAAATTTTTCAGAATGTTGGCACGCCATTTTTGTTTGCATTTGGCATGAGAAAAAACACTGCAAAAAAGCACTCACATACTAATTTACATTTAAGTTTTAGACTAAATGAAATAGGGCAGTTTTTGCTTACTAGTACAGGTGTGGGATCCTTTCCAATCTAAACACCTGTTATCCAGAAAGCTCCAAATTATTGGAAGGTTATTTCCCATAGACTTCATTTTAATCAAATAATTAATTTTTTTTTAAATGATTTTCTTTTCCTTTGTCATAATAAGACAGTACCATTTACTTGATCCTAACTAAGATATAATAAATCCTTATGGCAGGCAAACCAATCCTATTGGGTTTATTTAATGTTTAAATGATTTTTTGTAGACTTAAGGTATGGAGATCCAAATTACAGAAAGACCCTTTATCCGGAAAGCCCCAGGTCCTGAGCATTCTGGATAATAGGTCCCATACCTGTAATAGTAAGTACCCCTGGTGTAATTCACTTTTTAAAAGCTCCCAGTTCTATAGTTTCTACACTGTGCTCTCATTTATTTGTTAAATTATTGTGGTTCTGAATACAATCTCTGGTGCTGAATACCATCTTGTACAATATATTTCATATAAAGGTATCATATATAATATATAGCACCTACGCTATAAGCAGTATACAGCAGTATACAGTTGCTTTGCTGTTTATAGCAGTTCACCTTACCAAACCCTGTGTTTTCATGCTTTTAATAAACACTAAATTATATACATAGCACGCCAACCCTGTGTTTATATGATTATATGTCCTTATACCCTCCCACTTTAAAAATCCTAAAGTAGCTTTAGTGTTCTCCTTCTTTTCACCTTTTGAAAAATATGTACCCAGAGGTTACATTTTTTACCGCCCATGGAAATCTATAGAAATGTTCCAGTGGTATAGAACCAAATGAAAAATAAATTGAAGAATGAGAAGAAGCAATGCAAACTAGTAACCATATCAAAAACACATTAGCAATGGGTTTTTTTGCCCTGTAAAAAATGGCACTGTAAAAAGCAAATGTATATTCTAAACCTTTCGTGGAGCTGCATTAAACAAGCTAGACAGCTGAGAAGTTTGTAATTTTAAAATGTTCCAGGGAACAGCAGTTTTGTTTTTTTATATAAGAGATTTGTATTGTTATTTTCTCCCAGGAATTTGTGCACAAAATAGTCATGCCTCGAATGTGCTTTAGCATTAATGCAATGGCATACAGTCACCTGTCCTCACTTATCAGCTCCTCTCTGTTCCTCTTCCTCTTACAGTATTCTATTTCTGTCAGGCTTTCCTGTCTGCTTCAGCAGTCACCATACCCTAGTAAAGCGACTGGCTGTGATGTTAATGACTTTGGAAACCAATCTCTTCTGTAGTGTATAAGGTTTCAGCTCTTCAATTCAGAGTCACTAAAAAAAACAGAAGAGTTTTTTTCAGACCATTAGCCTAATGGCAGACCATGGTTAACAATTATTTTAACTATATATTAAGTATTCATGCTTTTCTAGCAATTTGCTCTCAAGCAATTATTAAATACTTTTGAGTAGTATAGCAGACCAGTTTTATTAGCAAGCAGGGACTCAGTGTCGCCTGACAATATATTCTTACCAGAGTGCTAGATGGTATGATACCTTGTTTGTATGAGGCCACACATAGTACCAGAACACAAAACACATGCAATGCTTGCACATGCCATATGCTTGTTTTGAGCCAATAAACATAAAGCATGCTCTTTGTAGTTATTCAGTGCTGCAGATTTATGTTATTAGTAA